>NC_143147.1:29216120-29516120 GCF_059928025.1 Delphinapterus leucas | reverse complement strand
CCCCGGCGAGGCCACCCTTGCCCGCACACCACCCGCCGAGCTCAGGAGCCCGCCCCTGGCGGCCGGCAGGCCCGGGGAAGCGGCCCCTGCCCTCGATCCCGCTCCCGCACCCGGCCGCGGCGGCGACACGGCGGGGGGCGGGGCTTTTGCCGGAGGGAGCTGTGAGGGACACACCCACCGGCACACAGGTGGCGGCCCCGGGGCGGGGCGCCGGTGGGGGCGGCCAGGTGAAGGTCGAGGGGCTCGCTGGCCGAAGGGACGGCAACCGGGCCCGCGGCGGAGCCTGGGTCCGGGCCAGGCACCCCGGGGTCGTCTGGGGTGCGGCTGCCTTCCAGGGACGCCTTCTGGCCGCCTGGCGGGCCGGGCGGTCGGGGAGCGCCCCCTCCGGCGCGCGCGCCGTGGTGGGAGGGGCCTGAGGAGGCGGGGCCTGCAGCGGGGCCCCGGCGCGGGCGGAGCCGGCGGCCACCGCCCGCGGGCGAGTTAAAGGAGAAGGCGGAGCGGGAGGCAAAAACCCTACAGCACCCGGTATTCCCATGCGGTCTCCCATCCAAGTACTAACCAGGCCCGACCCTGCTTAGCTTCCGAGATCAGACGAGATCGGGCGCGTTCAGAGTGGTATGGCCGTAGACGGGGGCGGGGACGGCGGGCTGCCTCCTGAGGCCCACTTTCGCTGGCGCTTGCGCCTCACCGCCAGCCTGGCGGTCAGCCCGCCCCGGCAGGAACCCGTCGCCCGCCCAGGCAGGGGGAACGGAGGTCTCGGGTACCGGGCGGTGGCGGAGGCGTAGGGTTTGGCCACCCCCTCCCAGCCGAGGGCGGGCGTGACCCAGCGAACACTTCGGCGCTTGGCGCCCCGCCCAAGATCCGGCCCGTCGCTCACAGGGACGTGGCCGCGGAGGCTTCAGGGCCCGGGGCCCGCGGTCCCTTGGGCATCGCCCCTGCCCGCCGACGCGGCGCTAGGAGCCGCCCAGCCGCAGCCCGGGCCGGCCCTCCTGCCCGACAGCAGCTGGCCCGAAGCCACTGGGAGCCACCATCGTGTCGCCACGGCCCCTCAGCCCCGGCGAGGCCACCCTTGCCCGCACACCACCCGCCGGGCTCAGTAGCCCGCCCCTGGCGGCCGGCAGGCCAGGGGAAGCGGCCCCTGCCCTCGATCCCGCTCCCGCACCCGGCCGCGGCGGTGACACGGCGGGGGGCGGGGCTTTTGCCGGAGGGAGCTGTGGAGGGACACACCCACCGGCACACAGGTGGCGGCCCCGGGGCGGGGCGCCGGTGGGGGCGGCCAGGTGCAGGTCGAGGGGCTCACTGGCCGAAGGGACGGCAACCGGGCCCGCGGCGGAGCCTGGGTCCGGGCCAGGCACCCCGGGGCCTCTGGGGTGCGGCTGCCTTCCAGGGCCGCCTTCTGGCCGGGCCGGCGGGGAGCGCCCCCTCCGGCGCGCGCGCCGTGGTGGGAGGGGCCTGAGGAGGAGGGGCCTGCAGCGGGGCCCCGGCGCGGGCGGAGCCGGCGGCCACCGCCCGCGGGCGAGTTAAAGGAGAAGGCGGAGCGGGAGGCAAAAAGCCTACAGCACCCGGTATTCCCAGGCGGTCTCCCATCCAAGTACTAACCAGGCCCGACCCTGCTTAGCTTCCGAGATCAGACGAGATCGGGCGCGTCCAGGGTGGTATGGCCGTAGACGGGGGCGGAGACGGCGGGCTGCCTCTTGAGGCCCACTTTCGCTGGCGCTTGCGCCTCACCGCCAGCCTGGCGGTCAGCCCGCCCCGGCAGGACCCCGTCGCCCGCCCAGGCAGGGGGAACGGAGGTCTCGGGTACCGGGCGGTGGCGGAGGCGGAGGGTTTGGCCACCCCCTCCCAGCCGAGGGAGGGCGTGACCCAGCGAACCCTTCTGCGCTTGGCGCCCCGCCCAAGATCCGGCCCGTCGCTCACAGGGACGTGGCCCCGGAGGCTTCAGGGCCCGGGGCCCGCGGTCCCTTGGGCATCGCCCCTGCCCGCCCACGCGGCGATAGGCGCCGCCCAGCCGCAGCCCGGGCCGGCCCTCCTGCCGACAGCAGCTGGCCCGAAGCCACTGGGAGCCACCATCGTGTCGCCACGGCCCCTCAGCCCCGGCGAGGCCACCCTTGCCCGCACACCACCCGCCGAGCTCAGGAGCCCGCCCCTGGCGGCCGGCAGGCCCGGGGAAGCGGCCCCGGCCCTCGATCCCGCTCCCGCACCCGGCCGCGGTGGCGACACGGCGGGAGGCGGGGCTTTTGCCGGAGGGAGCTGTGGAGGGACACACCCACCGGCACACAGGTGGCGGCCCCGGGGCGGGGCGCCGGTGGGGGCGGCCAGGTGCAGGTCGAGGGGCTCGCTGGCCGAAGGGACGGCAACCGGGCCCGCGGCGGAGCCTGGGTCCGGGCCAGGCACCCCGGGGGCGTCTGGGGTGCGGCTGCCTTCCAGGGCCGCCTTCTGGCCGCCTGGCGGGCCGGGCCGGCGGGGAGCGCCCCCTCCGGCGCGCGCGCCGTGGTGGGAGGGGCCTGAGGAAGAGGGGCCTGCAGCAGGGCCCCGGCGCGGGCGGAGCCGGCGGCCACCGCCCGCGGGCGAGTTAAAGGAGAAGGCGGAGCGGGAGGCAAAAAGCCTACAGCACCCGGTATTCCCAGGCGGTCTCCCATCCAAGTACTAACCAGGCCCGACCCTGCTTAGCTTCCGAGATCAGACGAGATCGGGCGCGTTCAGGGTGGTATGGCCGTAGACGGGGGCGGGGACGGCGGGCTGCCTCTTGAGGCCCACTTTCGCTGGCGCTTGCGCCTCACCGCCAGCCTGGCGGTCAGCCCGCCCCGGCAGGACCCCGTCGCCCGCCCAGGCAGGGGGAACGGAGGTCTCGGGTACCGGGCGGTGGCGGAGGCGGAGGGTTTGGCCACCCCCTCCCAGCCGAGGGCGGGCGTGACCCAGCGAACCCTTCGGCGCTTGGCGCCCCGCCCAAGATCCGGCCCGTCGCTCACAGGGACGTGGCCCCGGAGGCTTCAGGGCCCGGGGCCCGCGGTCCCTTGGGCATCGCCCCTGCCCGCCCACGCGGCGCTAGGCGCCGCCCAGCCGCAGCCCGGGCCGGCCCTCCTGCCCGACAGCAGCTGGCCCGAAGCCACTGGGAGCCACCATCGTGTCGCCACGGCCCCTCAGCTCCGGCGAGGCCACCCTTGCCCGCACACCACCCGCCGAGCTCAGGAGCCCGCCCCTGGCGGCCGGCAGGCCCGGGGAAGCGGCCCCTGCCCTCGATCCCGCTCCCGCACCCGGCAGCGGCGGCGACACGGCGGGGGGCGGGGCTTTTGCCGGAGGGAGCTGTGGAGGGACACACCCACCGGCACACAGGTGGCGGCCCCGGGGCGGGGCGCCGGTGGGGGCGGCCAGGTGCAGGTCGAGGGGCTCGCTGGCCGAAGGGACGGCAACCGGGCCCGCGGCGGAGCCTGGGTCCGGGCCAGGCACCCCGGGGTCGTCTGGGGTGCGGCTGCCTTCCAGGGCCGCCTTCTGGCCGCCTGGCGGGCCGGGCCGGCGGGGAGCGCCCCCTCCGGCGCGCGCGCCGTGGTGGGAGGGGCCTGAGGAGGCGGGGCCTGCAGCGGGGCCCCGGCGCGGGCGGAGCCGGCGGCCACCGCCCGCGGGCGAGTTAAAGGAGAAGGCGGAGCGGGAGGCAAAAAGCCTACAGCACCCGGTATTCCCAGGCGGTCTCCCATCCAAGTACTAACCAGGCCCGACCCTGCTTAGCTTCCGAGATCAGACGAGATCGGGCGCGTCCAGGGTGGTATGGCCGTAGACGGGGGCGGGGACGGCGGGCTGCCTCTTGAGGCCCACTTTCGCTGGCGCTTGCGCCTCACCGCCAGCCTGGCGGTCAGCCCGCCCCGGCAGGACCCCGTCGCCCGCCCAGGCAGGGGGAACGGAGGTCTCGGGTACCGGGCGGTGGCGGAGGCGGAGGGTTTGGCCACCCCCTCCCAGCCGAGGGCGGGCGTGACCCAGCGAACCCTTCGGCGCTTGGCGCCCCGCCCAAGATCCGGCCCGTCGCTCACAGGGACGTGGCCCCGGAGGCTTCAGGGCCCGGGGCCCGCGGTCCCTTGGGCATCGCCCCTGCCCGCCCACGCGGCGCTAGGCGCCGCCCAGCCGCAGCCCGGGCCGGCCCTCCTGCCCGACAGCAGCTGGCCCGAAGCCACTGGGAGCCACCATCGTGTCGCCACGGCCCCTCAGCCCCGGCGAGGCCACCCTTGCCCGCACACCACCCGCCGAGCTCAGGAGCCCGCCCCTGGCGGCCGGCAGGCCCGGGGAAGCGGCCCCTGCCCTCGATCCCGCTCCCGCACCCGGCCGCGGCGGCGACACGGCGGGGGGCGGGGCTTTTGCCGGAGGGAGCTGTGGAGGGACACACCCACCGGCACACAGGTGGCGGCCCCGGGGCGGGGCGCCGGTGGGGGCGGCCAGGTGCAGGTCGAGGGGCTCGCTGGCCGAAGGGACGGCAACCGGGCCCGCGGCGGAGCCTGGGTCCGGGCCAGGCACCCCGGGGTCGTCTGGGGTGCGGCTGCCTTCCAGGGCCGCCTTCTGGCCGCCTGGCGGGCCGGGCCGGCGGGGAGCGCCCCCTCCGGCGCGCGCGCCGTGGTGGGAGGGGCCTGAGGAGGCGGGGCCTGCAGCGGGGCCCCGGCGCGGGCGGAGCCGGCGGCCACCGCCCGCGGGCGAGTTAAAGGAGAAGGCGGAGCGGGAGGCAAAAAGCCTACAGCACCCGGTATTCCCAGGCGGTCTCCCATCCAAGTACTAACCAGGCCCGACCCTGCTTAGCTTCCGAGATCAGACGAGATCGGGCGCGTCCAGGGTGGTATGGCCGTAGACGGGGGCGGGGACGGCGGGCTGCCTCTTGAGGCCCACTTTCGCTGGCGCTTGCGCCTCACCGCCAGCCTGGCGGTCAGCCCGCCCCGGCAGGACCCCGTCGCCCGCCCAGGCAGGGGGAACGGAGGTCTCGGGTACCGGGCGGTGGCGGAGGCGGAGGGTTTGGCCACCCCCTCCCAGCCGAGGGCGGGCGTGACCCAGCGAACCCTTCGGCGCTTGGCGCCCCGCCCAAGATCCGGCCCGTCGCTCACAGGGACGTGGCCCCGGAGGCTTCAGGGCCCGGGGCCCGCGGTCCCTTGGGCATCGCCCCTGCCCGCCCACGCGGCGCTAGGCGCCGCCCAGCCGCAGCCCGGGCCGGCCCTCCTGCCCGACAGCAGCTGGCCCGAAGCCACTGGGAGCCACCATCGTGTCGCCACGGCCCCTCAGCCCCGGCGAGGCCACCCTTGCCCGCACACCACCCGCCGAGCTCAGGAGCCCGCCCCTGGCGGCCGGCAGGCCCGGGGAAGCGGCCCCTGCCCTCGATCCCGCTCCCGCACCCGGCCGCGGCGGCGACACGGCGGGGGGCGGGGCTTTTGCCGGAGGGAGCTGTGGAGGGACACACCCACCGGCACACAGGTGGCGGCCCCGGGGCGGGGCGCCGGTGGGGGCGGCCAGGTGCAGGTCGAGGGGCTCGCTGGCCGAAGGGACGGCAACCAGGCCCGAGGCGGAGCCTGGGTCCGGGCCAGGCACCCCGGGGTCGTCTGGGGTGCGGCTGCCTTCCAGGGCCGCCTTCTGGCCGCCTGGCGGGCCGGGCCGGCGGGGAGCGCCCCCTCCGGCGCGCGCGCCGTGGTGGGAGGGGCCTGAGGAGGCGGGGCCTGCAGCGGGGCCCCGGCGCGGGCGGAGCCGGCGGCCACCGCCCGCGGGCGAGTTAAAGGAGAAGGCGGAGCGGGAGGCAAAAAGCCTACAGCACCCGGTATTCCCAGGCGGTCTCCCATCCAAGTACTAACCAGGCCCGACCCTGCTTAGCTTCCGAGATCAGACGAGATCGGGCGCGTTCAGGGTGGTATGGCCGTAGACGGGGGCGGGGACGGCGGGCTGCCTCTTGAGGCCCACTTTCGCTGGCGCTTGCGCCTCACCGCCAGCCTGGCGGTCAGCCCGCCCCGGCAGGACCCCGTCGCCCGCCCAGGCAGGGGGAACGGAGGTCTCGGGTACCGGGCGGTGGCGGAGGCGGAGGGTTTGGCCACCCCCTCCCAGCCGAGGGCGGGCGTGACCCAGCGAACCCTTCCGCGCTTGGCGCCCCGCCCAAGATCCGGCCCGTCGCTCACAGGGACGTGGCCCCGGAGGCTTCAGGGCCCGGGGCCCGCGGTCCCTTGGGCATCGCCCCTGCCCGCCCACGCGGCGCTAGGCGCCGCCCAGCCGCAGCCCGGGCCGGACCTCCTGCCCGACAGCAGCTGGCCCGAAGCCACTGGGAGCCACCATCGTGTCGCCACGGCCCCTCAGCCCCGGCGAGGCCACCCTTGCCCGCACACCACCCGCCGAGCTCAGGAGCCCGCCCCTGGCGGCCGGCAGGCCCGGGGAAGCGGCCCCTGCCCTCGATCCCGCTCCCGCACCCGGCCGCGGCGGCGACACGGCGGGGGGCGGGGCTTTTGCCGGAGGGAGCTGTGAGGGACACACCCACCGGCACACAGGTGGCGGCCCCGGGGCGGGGCGCCGGTGGGGGCGGCCAGGTGCAGGTCGAGGGGCTCGCTGGCCGAAGGGACGGCAACCGGGCCCGCGGTGGAGCCTGGGTCCGGGCCAGGCACCCCGGGGGCGTCTGGGGTGCGGCTGCCTTCCAGGGCCGCCTTCTGGCCGCCTGGCGGGCCGGGCCGGCGGGGAGCGCCCCCTCCGGCGCGCGCGCCGTGGTGGGAGGGGCCTGAGGAGGCGGGGCCTGCAGCGGGGCCCCGGCGCGGGCGGAGCCGGCGGCCACCGCCCGCGGGCGAGTTAAAGGAGAAGGCGGAGCGGGAGGCAAAAAGCCTACAGCACCCGGTATTCCCAGGCGGTCTCCCATCCAAGTACTAACCAGGCCCGACCCTGCTTAGCTTCCGAGATCAGACGAGATCGGGCGCGTCCAGGGTGGTATGGCCGTAGACGGGGGCGGGGACGGCGGGCTGCCTCTTGAGGCCCACTTTCGCTGGCGCTTGCGCCTCACCGCCAGCCTGGCGGTCAGCCCGCCCCGGCAGGACCCCGTCGCCCGCCCAGGCAGGGGGAACGGAGGTCTCGGGTACCGGGCGGTGGCGGAGGCGGAGGGTTTGGCCACCCCCTCCCAGCCGAGGGAGGGCGTGACCCAGCGAACCCTTCTGCGCTTGGCGCCCCGCCCAAGATCCGGCCCGTCGCTCACAGGGACGTGGCCCCGGAGGCTTCAGGGCCCGGGGCCCGCGGTCCCTTGGGCATCGCCCCTGCCCGCCCACGCGGCGATAGGCGCCGCCCAGCCGCAGCCCGGGCCGGCCCTCCTGCCGACAGCAGCTGGCCCGAAGCCACTGGGAGCCACCATCGTGTCGCCACGGCCCCTCAGCCCCGGCGAAGCCACCCTTGCCCGCACACCACCCGCCGAGCTCAGGAGCCCGCCCCTGGCGGCCGGCAGGCCCGGGGAAGCGGCCCCGGCCCTCGATCCCGCTCCCGCACCCGGCCGCGGTGGCGACACGGCGGGAGGCGGGGCTTTTGCCGGAGGGAGCTGTGGAGGGACACACCCACCGGCACACAGGTGGCGGCCCCGGGGCGGGGCGCCGGTGGGGGCGGCCAGGTGCAGGTCGAGGGGCTCGCTGGCCGAAGGGACGGCAACCGGGCCCGCGGCGGAGCCTGGGTCCGGGCCAGGCACCCCGGGGGCGTCTGGGGTGCGGCTGCCTTCCAGGGCCGCCTTCTGGCCGCCTGGCGGGCCGGGCCGGCGGGGAGCGCCCCCTCCGGCGCGCGCGCCGTGGTGGGAGGGGCCTGAGGAAGAGGGGCCTGCAGCAGGGCCCCGGCGCGGGCGGAGCCGGCGGCCACCGCCCGCGGGCGAGTTAAAGGAGAAGGCGGAGCGGGAGGCAAAAAGCCTACAGCACCCGGTATTCCCAGGCGGTCTCCCATCCAAGTACTAACCAGGCCCGACCCTGCTTAGCTTCCGAGATCAGACGAGATCGGGCGCGTTCAGGGTGGTATGGCCGTAGACGGGGGCGGGGACGGCGGGCTGCCTCTTGAGGCCCACTTTCGCTGGCGCTTGCGCCTCACCGCCAGCCTGGCGGTCAGCCCGCCCCGGCAGGACCCCGTCGCCCGCCCAGGCAGGGGGAACGGAGGTCTCGGGTACCGGGCGGTGGCGGAGGCGGAGGGTTTGGCCACCCCCTCCCAGCCGAGGGCGGGCGTGACCCAGCGAACCCTTCGGCGCTTGGCGCCCCGCCCAAGATCCGGCCCGTCGCTCACAGGGACGTGGCCCCGGAGGCTTCAGGGCCCGGGGCCCGCGGTCCCTTGGGCATCGCCCCTGCCCGCCCACGCGGCGCTAGGCGCCGCCCAGCCGCAGCCCGGGCCGGCCCTCCTGCCCGACAGCAGCTGGCCCGAAGCCACTGGGAGCCACCATCGTGTCGCCACGGCCCCTCAGCCCCGGCGAGGCCACCCTTGCCCGCACACCACCCGCCGGGCTCAGGAGCCCGCCCCTGGCGGCCGGCAGGCCCGGGGAAGCGGCCCTGCCCTCGATCCCGCTCCCGCACCCGGCCGCGGCGGCGACACGGCGGGGGGCGGGGCTTTTGCCGGAGGGAGCTGTGGAGGGACACACCCACCGGCACACAGGTGGCGGCCCCGGGGCGGGGCGCCGGTGGGGGCGGCCAGGTGCAGGTCGAGGGGCTCGCTGGCCGAAGGGACGGCAACCGGGCCCGCGGCGGAGCCTGGGTCCGGGCCAGGCACCCCGGGGTCGTCTGGGGTGCGGCTGCCTTCCAGGGCCGCCTTCTGGCCGCCTGGCGGGCCGGGCCGGCGGGGAGCGCCCCCTCCGGCGCGCGCGCCGTGGTGGGAGGGGCCTGAGGAGGCGGGGCCTGCAGCGGGGCCCCGGCGCGGGCGGAGCCGGCGGCCACCGCCCGCGGGCGAGTTAAAGGAGAAGGCGGAGCGGGAGGCAAAAAGCCTACAGCACCCGGTATTCCCAGGCGGTCTCCCATCCAAGTACTAACCAGGCCCGACCCTGCTTAGCTTCCGAGATCAGACGAGATCGGGCGCGTCCAGGGTGGTATGGCCGTAGACGGGGGCGGGGACGGCGGGCTGCCTCTTGAGGCCCACTTTCGCTGGCGCTTGCGCCTCACCGCCAGCCTGGCGGTCAGCCCGCCCCGGCAGGACCCCGTCGCCCGCCCAGGCAGGGGGAACGGAGGTCTCGGGTACCGGGCGGTGGCGGAGGCGGAGGGTTTGGCCACCCCCTCCCAGCCGAGGGCGGGCGTGACCCAGCGAACCCTTCGGCGCTTGGCGCCCCGCCCAAGATCCGGCCCGTCGCTCACAGGGACGTGGCCCCGGAGGCTTCAGGGCCCGGGGCCCGCGGTCCCTTGGGCATCGCCCCTGCCCGCCCACGCGGCGCTAGGCGCCGCCCAGCCGCAGCCCGGGCCGGCCCTCCTGCCCGACAGCAGCTGGCCCGAAGCCACTGGGAGCCACCATCGTGTCGCCACGGCCCCTCAGCCCCGGCGAGGCCACCCTTGCCCGCACACCACCCGCCGAGCTCAGGAGCCCGCCCCTGGCGGCCGGCAGGCCCGGGGAAGCGGCCCCTGCCCTCGATCCCGCTCCCGCACCCGGCCGCGGCGGCGACACGGCGGGGGGCGGGGCTTTTGCCGGAGGGAGCTGTGGAGGGACACACCCACCGGCACACAGGTGGCGGCCCCGGGGCGGGGCGCCGGTGGGGGCGGCCAGGTGCAGGTCGAGGGGCTCGCTGGCCGAAGGGACGGCAACCAGGCCCGAGGCGGAGCCTGGGTCCGGGCCAGGCACCCCGGGGTCGTCTGGGGTGCGGCTGCCTTCCAGGGCCGCCTTCTGGCCGCCTGGCGGGCCGGGCCGGCGGGGAGCGCCCCCTCCGGCGCGCGCGCCGTGGTGGGAGGGGCCTGAGGAGGCGGGGCCTGCAGCGGGGCCCCGGCGCGGGCGGAGCCGGCGGCCACCGCCCGCGGGCGAGTTAAAGGAGAAGGCGGAGCGGGAGGCAAAAAGCCTACAGCACCCGGTATTCCCAGGCGGTCTCCCATCCAAGTACTAACCAGGCCCGACCCTGCTTAGCTTCCGAGATCAGACGAGATCGGGCGCGTTCAGGGTGGTATGGCCGTAGACGGGGGCGGGGACGGCGGGCTGCCTCTTGAGGCCCACTTTCGCTGGCGCTTGCGCCTCACCGCCAGCCTGGCGGTCAGCCCGCCCCGGCAGGACCCCGTCGCCCGCCCAGGCAGGGGGAACGGAGGTCTCGGGTACCGGGCGGTGGCGGAGGCGGAGGGTTTGGCCACCCCCTCCCAGCCGAGGGCGGGCGTGACCCAGCGAACCCTTCCGCGCTTGGCGCCCCGCCCAAGATCCGGCCCGTCGCTCACAGGGACGTGGCCCCGGAGGCTTCAGGGCCCGGGGCCCGCGGTCCCTTGGGCATCGCCCCTGCCCGCCCACGCGGCGCTAGGCGCCGCCCAGCCGCAGCCCGGGCCGGACCTCCTGCCCGACAGCAGCTGGCCCGAAGCCACTGGGAGCCACCATCGTGTCGCCACGGCCCCTCAGCCCCGGCGAGGCCACCCTTGCCCGCACACCACCCGCCGAGCTCAGGAGCCCGCCCCTGGCGGCCGGCAGGCCCGGGGAAGCGGCCCCTGCCCTCGATCCCGCTCCCGCACCCGGCCGCGGCGGCGACACGGCGGGGGGCGGGGCTTTTGCCGGAGGGAGCTGTGAGGGACACACCCACCGGCACACAGGTGGCGGCCCCGGGGCGGGGCGCCGGTGGGGGCGGCCAGGTGCAGGTCGAGGGGCTCGCTGGCCGAAGGGACGGCAACCGGGCCCGCGGTGGAGCCTGGGTCCGGGCCAGGCACCCCGGGGGCGTCTGGGGTGCGGCTGCCTTCCAGGGCCGCCTTCTGGCCGCCTGGCGGGCCGGGCCGGCGGGGAGCGCCCCCTCCGGCGCGCGCGCCGTGGTGGGAGGGGCCTGAGGAGGCGGGGCCTGCAGCGGGGCCCCGGCGCGGGCGGAGCCGGCGGCCACCGCCCGCGGGCGAGTTAAAGGAGAAGGCGGAGCGGGAGGCAAAAAGCCTACAGCACCCGGTATTCCCAGGCGGTCTCCCATCCAAGTACTAACCAGGCCCGACCCTGCTTAGCTTCCGAGATCAGACGAGATCGGGCGCGTCCAGGGTGGTATGGCCGTAGACGGGGGCGGGGACGGCGGGCTGCCTCTTGAGGCCCACTTTCGCTGGCGCTTGCGCCTCACCGCCAGCCTGGCGGTCAGCCCGCCCCGGCAGGACCCCGTCGCCCGCCCAGGCAGGGGGAACGGAGGTCTCGGGTACCGGGCGGTGGCGGAGGCGGAGGGTTTGGCCACCCCCTCCCAGCCGAGGGAGGGCGTGACCCAGCGAACCCTTCTGCGCTTGGCGCCCCGCCCAAGATCCGGCCCGTCGCTCACAGGGACGTGGCCCCGGAGGCTTCAGGGCCCGGGGCCCGCGGTCCCTTGGGCATCGCCCCTGCCCGCCCACGCGGCGATAGGCGCCGCCCAGCCGCAGCCCGGGCCGGCCCTCCTGCCGACAGCAGCTGGCCCGAAGCCACTGGGAGCCACCATCGTGTCGCCACGGCCCCTCAGCCCCGGCGAAGCCACCCTTGCCCGCACACCACCCGCCGAGCTCAGGAGCCCGCCCCTGGCGGCCGGCAGGCCCGGGGAAGCGGCCCCGGCCCTCGATCCCGCTCCCGCACCCGGCCGCGGTGGCGACACGGCGGGAGGCGGGGCTTTTGCCGGAGGGAGCTGTGGAGGGACACACCCACCGGCACACAGGTGGCGGCCCCGGGGCGGGGCGCCGGTGGGGGCGGCCAGGTGCAGGTCGAGGGGCTCGCTGGCCGAAGGGACGGCAACCGGGCCCGCGGCGGAGCCTGGGTCCGGGCCAGGCACCCCGGGGGCGTCTGGGGTGCGGCTGCCTTCCAGGGCCGCCTTCTGGCCGCCTGGCGGGCCGGGCCGGCGGGGAGCGCCCCCTCCGGCGCGCGCGCCGTGGTGGGAGGGGCCTGAGGAAGAGGGGCCTGCAGCAGGGCCCCGGCGCGGGCGGAGCCGGCGGCCACCGCCCGCGGGCGAGTTAAAGGAGAAGGCGGAGCGGGAGGCAAAAAGCCTACAGCACCCGGTATTCCCAGGCGGTCTCCCATCCAAGTACTAACCAGGCCCGACCCTGCTTAGCTTCCGAGATCAGACGAGATCGGGCGCGTTCAGGGTGGTATGGCCGTAGACGGGGGCGGGGACGGCGGGCTGCCTCTTGAGGCCCACTTTCGCTGGCGCTTGCGCCTCACCGCCAGCCTGGCGGTCAGCCCGCCCCGGCAGGACCCCGTCGCCCGCCCAGGCAGGGGGAACGGAGGTCTCGGGTACCGGGCGGTGGCGGAGGCGGAGGGTTTGGCCACCCCCTCCCAGCCGAGGGCGGGCGTGACCCAGCGAACCCTTCGGCGCTTGGCGCCCCGCCCAAGATCCGGCCCGTCGCTCACAGGGACGTGGCCCCGGAGGCTTCAGGGCCCGGGGCCCGCGGTCCCTTGGGCATCGCCCCTGCCCGCCCACGCGGCGCTAGGCGCCGCCCAGCCGCAGCCCGGGCCGGCCCTCCTGCCCGACAGCAGCTGGCCCGAAGCCACTGGGAGCCACCATCGTGTCGCCACGGCCCCTCAGCCCCGGCGAGGCCACCCTTGCCCGCACACCACCCGCCGGGCTCAGGAGCCCGCCCCTGGCGGCCGGCAGGCCCGGGGAAGCGGCCCTGCCCTCGATCCCGCTCCCGCACCCGGCCGCGGCGGCGACACGGCGGGGGGCGGGGCTTTTGCCGGAGGGAGCTGTGGAGGGACACACCCACCGGCACACAGGTGGCGGCCCCGGGGCGGGGCGCCGGTGGGGGCGGCCAGGTGCAGGTCGAGGGGCTCGCTGGCCGAAGGGACGGCAACCGGGCCCGCGGCGGAGCCTGGGTCCGGGCCAGGCACCCCGTGGGCGTCTGGGGTGCGGCTGCCTTCCAGGGCCGCCTTCTGGCCGCCTGGCGGGCCGGGCCGGCGGGGAGCGCCCCCTCCGGCGCGCGCGCCGTGGTGGGAGGGGCCTGAGGAGGCGGGGCCTGCAGCGGGGCCCCGGCGCGGGCGGAGCCGGCGGCCACCGCCCGCGGGCGAGTTAAAGGAGAAGGCGGAGCGGGAGGCAAAAAGCCTACAGCACCCGGTATTCCCAGGCGGTCTCCCATCCAAGTACTAACCAGGCCCGACCCTGCTTAGCTTCCGAGATCAGACGAGATCGGGCGCGTCCAGGGTGGTATGGCCGTAGACGGGGGCGGGGACGGCGGGCTGCCTCTTGAGGCCCACTTTCGCTGGCGCTTGCGCCTCACCGCCAGCCTGGCGGTCAGCCCGCCCCGGCAGGACCCCGTCGCCCGCCCAGGCAGGGGGAACGGAGGTCTCGGGTACCGGGCGGTGGCGGAGGCGGAGGGTTTGGCCACCCCCTCCCAGCCGAGGGAGGGCGTGACCCAGCGAACCCTTCTGCGCTTGGCGCCCCGCCCAAGATCCGGCCCGTCGCTCACAGGGACGTGGCCCCGGAGGCTTCAGGGCCCGGGGCCCGCGGTCCCTTGTGCATCGCCCCTGCCCGCCCACGCGGCGATAGGCGCCGCCCAGCCGCAGCCCGGGCCGGCCCTCCTGCCGACAGCAGCTGGCCCGAAGCCACTGGGAGCCACCATCGTGTCGCCACGGCCCCTCAGCCCCGGCGAGGCCACCCTTGCCCGCACACCACCCGCCGAGCTCAGGAGCCCGCCCCTGGCGGCCGGCAGGCCCGGGGAAGCGGCCCCGGCCCTCGATCCCGCTCCCGCACCCGGCCGCGGTGGCGACACGGCGGGGGGCGGGGCTTTTGCCGGAGGGAGCTGTGGAGGGACACACCCACCGGCACACAGGTGGCGGCCCCGGGGCGGGGCGCCGGTGGGGGCGGCCAGGTGCAGGTCGAGGGGCTCGCTGGCCGAAGGGACGGCAACCGGGCCCGCGGCGGAGCCTGGGTCCGGGCCAGGCACCCCGGGGGCGTCTGGGGTGCGGCTGCCTTCCAGGGCCGCCTTCTGGCCGCCTGGCGGGCCGGGCCGGCGGGGAGCGCCCCCTCCGGCGCGCGCGCCGTGGTGGGAGGGGCCTGAGGAAGAGGGGCCTGCAGCAGGGCCCCGGCGCGGGCGGAGCCGGCGGCCACCGCCCGCGGGCGAGTTAAAGGAGAAGGCGGAGCGGGAGGCAAAAAGCCTACAGCACCCGGTATTCCCAGGCGGTCTCCCATCCAAGTACTAACCAGGCCCGACCCTGCTTAGCTTCCGAGATCAGACGAGATCGGGCGCGTTCAGGGTGGTATGGCCGTAGACGGGGGCGGGGACGGCGGGCTGCCTCTTGAGGCCCACTTTCGCTGGCGCTTGCGCCTCACCGCCAGCCTGGCAGTCAGCCCGCCCCGGCAGGACCCCGTCGCCCGCCCAGGCAGGGGGAACGGAGGTCTCGGGTACCGGGCGGTGGCGGAGGCGGAGGGTTTGGCCACCCCCTCCCAGCCGAGGGCGGGCGTGACCCAGCGAACCCTTCGGCGCTTGGCGCCCCGCCCAAGATCCGGCCCGTCGCTCACAGGGACGTGGCCCCGGAGGCTTCAGGGCCCGGGGCCCGCGGTCCCTTGGGCATCGCCCCTGCCCGCCCACGCGGCGCTAGGCGCCGCCCAGCCGCAGCCCGGGCCGGCCCTCCTGCCCGACAGCAGCTGGCCCGAAGCCACTGGGAGCCACCATCGTGTCGCCACGGCCCCTCAGCCCCGGCGAGGCCACCCTTGCCCGCACACCACCCGCCGGGCTCAGGAGCCCGCCCCTGGCGGCCGGCAGGCCCGGGGAAGCGGCCCTGCCCTCGATCCCGCTCCCGCACCCGGCCGCGGCGGCGACACGGCGGGGGGCGGGGCTTTTGCCGGAGGGAGCTGTGGAGGGACACACCCACCGGCACACAGGTGGCGGCCCCGGGGCGGGGCGCCGGTGGGGGCGGCCAGGTGCAGGTCGAGGGGCTCGCTGGCCGAAGGGACGGCAACCGGGCCCGCGGCGGAGCCTGGGTCCGGGCCAGGCACCCCGGGGGCGTCTGGGGTGCGGCTGCCTTCCAGGGCCGCCTTCTGGCCGCCTGGCGGGCCGGGCCGGCGGGGAGCGCCCCCTCCGGCGCGCGCGCCGTGGTGGGAGGGGCCTGAGGAGGCGGGGCCTGCAGCGGGACCCCGGCGCGGGCGGAGCCGGCGGCCACCGCCCGCGGGCGAGTTAAAGGAGAAGGCGGAGCTGGAGGCAAAAAGCCTACAGCACCCGGTATTCCCAGGCGGTCTCCCATCCAAGTACTAACCAGGCCCGACCCTGCTTAGCTTCCGAGATCAGACGAGATCGGGCGCGTTCAGGGTGGTATGGCCGTAGACGGGGGCGGGGACGGCGGGCTGCCTCTTGAGGCCCACTTTCGCTGGCGCTTGCGCCTCACCGCCAGCCTGGCGGTCAGCCCGCCCCGGCAGGACCCCGTCGCCCGCCCAGGCAGGGGGAACGGAGGTCTCGGGTACCGGGCGGTGGCGGAGGCGGAGGGTTTGGCCACCCCCTCCCAGCCGAGGACGGGCGTGACCCAGCGAACCCTTCCGCGCTTGGCGCCCCGCCCAAGATCCGGCCCGTCGCTCACAGGGACGTGGCCCCGGAGGCTTCAGGGCCCGGGGCCCGCGGTCCCTTGGGCATCGCCCCTGCCCGCCCACGCGGCGCTAGGCGCCGCCCAGCCGCAGCCCGGGCCGGACCTCCTGCCCGACAGCAGCTGGCCCGAAGCCACTGGGAGCCACCATCGTGTCGCCACGGCCCCTCAGCCCCGGCGAGGCCACCCTTGCCCGCACACCACCCGCCGAGCTCAGGAGCCCGCCCCTGGCGGCCGGCAGGCCCGGGGAAGCGGCCCCTGCCCTCGATCCCGCTCCCGCACCCGGCCGCGGCGGCGACACGGCGGGGGGCGGGGCTTTTGCCGGAGGGAGCTGTGAGGGACACACCCACCGGCACACAGGTGGCGGCCCCGGGGCGGGGCGCCGGTGGGGGCGGCCAGGTGAAGGTCGAGGGGCTCGCTGGCCGAAGGGACGGCAACCGGGCCCGCGGCGGAGCCTGGGTCCGGGCCAGGCACCCCGGGGTCGTCTGGGGTGCGGCTGCCTTCCAGGGACGCCTTCTGGCCGCCTGGCGGGCCGGGCGGTCGGGGAGCGCCCCCTCCGGCGCGCGCGCCGTGGTGGGAGGGGCCTGAGGAGGCGGGGCCTGCAGCGGGGCCCCGGCGCGGGCGGAGCCGGCGGCCACCGCCCGCGGGCGAGTTAAAGGAGAAGGCGGAGCGGGAGGCAAAAACCCTACAGCACCCGGTATTCCCATGCGGTCTCCCATCCAAGTACTAACCAGGCCCGACCCTGCTTAGCTTCCGAGATCAGACGAGATCGGGCGCGTTCAGAGTGGTATGGCCGTAGACGGGGGCGGGGACGGCGGGCTGCCTCCTGAGGCCCACTTTCGCTGGCGCTTGCGCCTCACCGCCAGCCTGGCGGTCAGCCCGCCCCGGCAGGAACCCGTCGCCCGCCCAGGCAGGGGGAACGGAGGTCTCGGGTACCGGGCGGTGCCGGAGGCGTAGGGTTTGGCCACCCCCTCCCAGCCGAGGGCGGGCGTGACCCAGCGAACCCTTCGGCGCTTGGCGCCCCGCCCAAGATCCGGCCCGTCGCTCACAGGGACGTGGCCGCGGAGGCTTCAGGGCCCGGGGCCCGCGGTCCCTTGGGCATCGCCCCTGCCCGCCGACGCGGCGCTAGGAGCCGCCCAGCCGCAGCCCGGGCCGGCCCTCCTGCCCGACAGCAGCTGGCCCGAAGCCACTGGGAGCCACCATCGTGTCGCCACGGCCCCTCAGCCCCGGCGAGGCCACCCTTGCCCGCACACCACCCGCCGGGCTCAGTAGCCCGCCCCTGGCGGCCGGCAGGCCAGGGGAAGCGGCCCCTGCCCTCGATCCCGCTCCCGCACCCGGCCGCGGCCGTGACACGGCGGGGGGCGGGGCTTTTGCCGGAGGGAGCTGTGGAGGGACACACCCACCGGCACACAGGTGGCGGCCCCGGGGCGGGGCGCCGGTGGGGGCGGCCAGGTGCAGGTCGAGGGGCTCACTGGCCGAAGGGACGGCAACCGGGCCCGCGGCGGAGCCTGGGTCCGGGCCAGGCACCCCGGGGCCTCTGGGGTGCGGCTGCATTCCAGGGCCGCCTTCTGGCCGGGCCGGCGGGGAGCGCCCCCTCCGGCGCGCGCGCCGTGGTGGGAGGGGCCTGAGGAGGAGGGGCCTGCAGCGGGGCCCCGGCGCGGGCGGAGCCGGCGGCCACCGCCCGCGGGCGAGTTAAAGGAGAAGGCGGAGCGGGAGGCAAAAAGCCTACAGCACCCGGTATTCCCAGGCGGTCTCCCATCCAAGTACTAACCAGGCCCGACCCTGCTTAGCTTCCGAGATCAGACGAGATCGGGCGCGTCCAGGGTGGTATGGCCGTAGACGGGGGCGGAGACGGCGGGCTGCCTCTTGAGGCCCACTTTCGCTGGCGCTTGCGCCTCACCGCCAGCCTGGCGGTCAGCCCGCCCCGGCAGGACCCCGTCGCCCGCCCAGGCAGGGGGAACGGATGTCTCGGGTACCGGGCGGTGGCGGAGGCGGAGGGTTTGGCCACCCCCTCCCAGCCGAGGGCGGGCGTGACCCAGCGAACCCTTCGGCGCTTGGCGCCCCGTCCAAGATCCGGCCCGTCGCTCACAGGGACGTGGCCCCGGAGGCTTCAGGGCCCGGGGCCCGCGGTGCCTTGGGCATCGCCCCTGCCCGCCCACGCGGCGCTAGGCGCCGCCCAGCCGCAGCCCGGGCCGACCCTCCTGCCCGACAGCAGCTTGCCCGAAGCCACTGTGAGCCACCATCGTGTCGCCACGGCCCCTCAGCCCCGGCGAGGCCACCCTTGCCCGCACACCACCCGCCGAGCTCAGGAGCCCGCCCCTGGGGGCCGGCAGGCCCGGGGAAGCGGCCCCTGCCGTCGATCCCGCTCCCGCACCCGGCCGCGGCGGCGACACGGCGGGGGGCGGGGCTTTTGCCTGAGGGAGCTGTGGAGGGACACACCCACCGGCACACAGGTGGCGGCCCCGGGGCTGGGCGCCGGTGGGGGCGGCCAGGTGCAGGTCGAGGGGCTCGCTGGCCGAAGGGACGGCAACCGGGCCCGCGGCGGAGCCTGGGTCCGGGCCAGGCACCCCGGGGGCGTCTGGGGTGCGGCTGACTTCCAGGGCCGCCTTCTGGCCGCCTGGCGGGCCGGGCCGGCGGGGAGCGCCCCCTCCGGCGCGCGCGCCGTGGTGGGAGGGGCCTGAGGAGGCGGGGCCTGCAGCGGGGCCCCGGCGCGGGCGGAGCCGGCGGCCACCGCCCGCGGGCGAGTTAAAGGAGAAGGCGGAGCGGGAGGCAAAAAGCCTACAGCACCCGGTATTCCCAGGCGGTCTCCCATCCAAGTACTAACCAGGCCCGACCCTGCTTAGCTTCCGAGATCAGACGAGATCGGGCGCGTCCAGGGTGGTATGGCCGTAGACGGGGGCGGGGACGGCGGGCTGCCTCTTGAGGCCCACTTTCGCTGGCGCTTGCGCCTCACCGCCAGCCTGGCGGTCAGCCCGCCCCGGCAGGACCCCGTCGCCCGCCCAGGCAGGGGGAACGGAGGTCTCGGGTACCGGGCGGTGGCGGAGGCGGAGGGTTTGGCCACCCCCTCCCAGCCGAGGGCGGGCGTGACCCAGCGAACCCTTCCGCGCTTGGCGCCCCGCCCAAGATCCGGCCCGTCGCTCACAGGGACGTGGCCCCGGAGGCTTCAGGGCCCGGGGCCCGCGGTCCCTTGGGCATCGCCCCTGCCCGCCCACGCGGCGCTAGGCGCCGCCCAGCCGCAGCCCGGGCCGGCCCTCCTGCCCGACAGCAGCTGGCCCGAAGCCACTGGGAGCCACCATCGTGTCGCCACGGCCCCTCAGCCCCGGCGAGGCCACCCTTGCCCGCACACCACCCGCCGAGCTCAGGAGCCCGCCCCTGGCGGCCGGCAGGCCCGGGGAAGCGGCCCCTGCCCTCGATCCCGCTCCCGCACCCGGCCGCGGCGGCGACACGGCGGGGGGCGGGGCTTTTGCCGGAGGGAGCTGTGGAGGGACACACCCACCGGCACACAGGTGGCGGCCCCGGGGCGGGGCGCCGGTGGGGGCGGCCAGGTGCAGGTCGAGGGGCTCGCTGGCCGAAGGGACGGCAACCAGGCCCGCGGCGGAGCCTGGGTCCGGGCCAGGCACCCCGGGGTCGTCTGGGGTGCGGCTGCCTTCCAGGGCCGCCTTCTGGCCGCCTGGCGGGCCGGGCCGGCGGGGAGCGCCCCCTCCGGCGCGCGCGCCGTGGTGGGAGGGGCCTGAGGAGGCGGGGCCTGCAGCGGGGCCCCGGCGCGGGCGGAGCCGGCGGCCACCGCCCGCGGGCGAGTTAAAGGAGAAGGCGGAGCGGGAGGCAAAAAGCCTACAGCACCCGGTATTCCCAGGCGGTCTCCCATCCAAGTACTAACCAGGCCCGACCCTGCTTAGCTTCCGAGATCAGACGAGATCGGGCGCGTTCAGGGTGGTATGGCCGTAGACGGGGGCGGGGACGGCGGGCTGCCTCTTGAGGCCCACTTTCGCTGGCGCTTCCGCCTCACCGCCAGCCTGGCGGTCAGCCCGCCCCGGCAGGACCCCGTCACCCGCCCAGGCAGGGGGAACGGAGGTCTCGGGTACCGGGCGGTGGCGGAGGCGGAGGGTTTGGCCACCCCCTCCCAGCCGAGGGAGGGCGTGACCCAGCGAACCCTTCTGCGCTTGGCGCCCCGCCCAAGATCCGGCCCGTCGCTCACAGGGACGTGGCCCCGGAGGCTTCAGGGCCCGGGGCCCGCGGTCCCTTGGGCATCGCCCCTGCCCGCCCACGCGGCGCTAGGCGCCGCCCAGCCGCAGCCCGGGCCGACCCTCCTGCCCGACAGCAGCTGGCCCGAAGCCACTGGGAGCCACCATCGTGTCGCCACGGCCCCTCAGCCCCGGCGAGGCCACCCTTGCCCGCACACCACCCGCCGAGCTCAGGAGCCCGCCCCTGGCGGCCGGCAGGCCCGGGGAAGCGGCCCCTGCCCTCGATCCCGCTCCCGCACCCGGCAGCGGCGGCGACACGGCGGGGGGCGGGGCTTTTGCCGGAGGGAGCTGTGGAGGGACACACCCACCGGCACACAGGTGGCGGCCCCGGGGCGGGGCGCCGGTGGGGGCGGCCAGGTGCAGGTCGACAGGCTCGCTGGCCGAAGGGACGGCAACCGGGCCCGCGGCGGAGCCTGGGTCCGGGCCAGGCACCCCGGGGGCGTCTGGGGTGCGGCTGACTTCCAGGGCCGCCTTCTGGCCGCCTGGCGGGCCGGGCCGGCGGGGAGCGCCCCCTCCGGCGCGCGCGCCGTGGTGGGAGGGGCCTGAGGAGGCGGGGCCTGCAGCGGGGCCCCGGCGCGGGCGGAGCCGGCGGCCACCGCCCGCGGGCGAGTTAAAGGAGAAGGCGGAGCGGGAGGCAAAAAGCCTACAGCACCCGGTATTCCCAGGCGGTCTCCCATCCAAGTACTAACCAGGCCCGACCCTGCTTAGCTTCCGAGATCAGACGAGATCGGGCGCGTCCAGGGTGGTATGGCCGTAGACGGGGGCGGGGACGGCGGGCTGCCTCTTGAGGCCCACTTTCGCTGGCGCTTGCGCCTCACCGCCAGCCTGGCGGTCAGCCCGCCCCGGCAGGACCCCGTCGCCCGCCCAGGCAGGGGGAACGGAGGTCTCGGGTACCGGGCGGTGGCGGAGGCGGAGGGTTTGGCCACCCCCTCCCAGCCGAGGGAGGGCGTGACCCAGCGAACCCTTCTGCGCTTGGCGCCCCGCCCAAGATCCGGCCCGTCGCTCACAGGGACGTGGCCCCGGAGGCTTCAGGGCCCGGGGCCCGCGGTCCCTTGGGCATCGCCCCTGCCCGCCCACGCGGCGATAGGCGCCGCCCAGCCGCAGCCCGGGCCGACCCTCCTGCCGACAGCAGCTGGCCCGAAGCCACTGGGAGCCACCATCGTGTCGCCACGGCCCCTCAGCCCCGGCGAGGCCACCCTTGCCCGCACACCACCCGCCGAGCTCAGGAGCCCGCCCCTGGCGGCCGGCAGGCCCGGGGAAGCGGCCCCGGCCCTCGATCCCGCTCCCGCACCCGGCCGCGGTGGCGACACGGCGGGGGGCGGGGCTTTTGCCGGAGGGAGCTGTGGAGGGACACACCCACCGGCACACAGGTGGCGGCCCCGGGGCGGGGCGCCGGTGGGGGCGGCCAGGTGCAGGTCGAGGGGCTCGCTGGCCGAAGGGACGGCAACCGGGCCCGCGGCGGAGCCTGGGTCCGGGCCAGGCACCCCGGGGGCGTCTGGGGTGCGGCTGCCTTCCAGGGCCGCCTTCTGGCCGCCTGGCGGGCCGGGCCGGCGGGGAGCGCCCCCTCCGGCGCGCGCGCCGTGGTGGGAGGGGCCTGAGGAAGAGGGGCCTGCAGCAGGGCCCCGGCGCGGGCGGAGCCGGCGGCCACCGCCCGCGGGCGAGTTAAAGGAGAAGGCGGAGCGGGAGGCAAAAAGCCTACAGCACCCGGTATTCCCAGGCGGTCTCCCATCCAAGTACTAACCAGGCCCGACCCTGCTTAGCTTCCGAGATCAGACGAGATCGGGCGCGTTCAGGGTGGTATGGCCGTAGACGGGGGCGGGGACGGCGGGCTGCCTCTTGAGGCCCACTTTCGCTGGCGCTTGCGCCTCACCGCCAGCCTGGCGGTCAGCCCGCCCCGGCAGGACCCCGTCGCCCGCCCAGGCAGGGGGAACGGAGGTCTCGGGTACCGGGCGGTGGCGGAGGCGGAGGGTTTGGCCACCCCCTCCCAGCCGAGGGCGGGCGTGACCCAGCGAACCCTTCCGCGCTTGGCGCCCCGCCCAAGATCCGGCCCGTCGCTCACAGGGACGTGGCGCCGGAGGCTTCAGGGCCCGGGGCCCGCGGTCCCTTGGGCATCGCCCCTGCCCGCCCACGCGGCGCTAGGCGCCGCCCAGCCGCAGCCCGGGCCGGACCTCCTGCCCGACAGCAGCTGGCCCGAAGCCACTGGGAGCCACCATCGTGTCGCCACGGCCCCTCAGCCCCGGCGAGGCCACCCTTGCCCGCACACCACCCGCCGAGCTCAGGAGCCCGCCCCTGGCGGCCGGCAGGCCCGGGGAAGCGGCCCCTGCCCTCGATCCCGCTCCCGCACCCGGCCGCGGCGGCGACACGGCGGGGGGCGGGGCTTTTGCCGGAGGGAGCTGTGAGGGACACACCCACCGGCACACAGGTGGCGGCCCCGGGGCGGGGCGCCGGTGGGGGCGGCCAGGTGCAGGTCGAGGGGCTCGCTGGCCGAAGGGACGGCAACCGGGCCCGCGGTGGAGCCTGGGTCCGGGCCAGGCACCCCGGGGGCGTCTGGGGTGCGGCTGCCTTCCAGGGCCGCCTTCTGGCCGCCTGGCGGGCCGGGCCGGCGGGGAGCGCCCCCTCCGGCGCGCGCGCCGTGGTGGGAGGGGCCTGAGGAGGCGGGGCCTGCAGCGGGGCCCCGGCGCGGGCGGAGCCGGCGGCCACCGCCCGCGGGCGAGTTAAAGGAGAAGGCGGAGCGGGAGGCAAAAAGCCTACAGCACCCGGTATTCCCAGGCGGTCTCCCATCCAAGTACTAACCAGGCCCGACCCTGCTTAGCTTCCGAGATCAGACGAGATCGGGCGCGTCCAGGGTGGTATGGCCGTAGACGGGGGCGGGGACGGCGGGCTGCCTCTTGAGGCCCACTTTCGCTGGCGCTTGCGCCTCACCGCCAGCCTGGCGGTCAGCCCGCCCCGGCAGGACCCCGTCGCCCGCCCAGGCAGGGGGAACGGAGGTCTCGGGTACCGGGCGGTGGCGGAGGCGGAGGGTTTGGCCACCCCCTCCCAGCCGAGGGCGGGCGTGACCCAGCGAACCCTTCGGCGCTTGGCGCCCCGCCCAAGATCCGGCCCGTCGCTCACAGGGACGTGGCCCCGGAGGCTTCAGGGCCCGGGGCCCGCGGTGCCTTGGGCATCGCCCCTGCCCGCCCACGCGGCGCTAGGCGCCGCCCAGCCGCAGCCCGGGCCGGCCCTCCTGCCCGACAGCAGCTGGCCCGAAGCCACTGGGAGCCACCATCGTGTCGCCACGGCCCCTCAGCCCCGGCGAGGCCACCCTTGCCCGCACACCACCCGCCGAGCTCAGGAGCCCGCCCCTGGCGGCCGGCAGGCCCCTGGAAGCGGCCCCTGCCCTCGATCCCGCTCCCGCACCCGGCAGCGGCGGCGACACGGCGGGGGGCGGGGCTTTTGCCGGAGGGAGCTGTGGAGGGACACACCCACCGGCACACAGCTGGCGGCCCCGGGGCGGGGCGCCGGTGGGGGCGGCCAGGTGCAGGTCGACGGGCTCGCTGGCCGAAGGGACGGCAACCGGGCCCGCGGCGGAGCCTGGGTCCGGGCCAGGCACCCCGGGGGCGTCTGGGGTGCGGCTGCCTTCCAGGGCCGCCTTCTGGCCGCCTGGCGGGCCGGGCCGGCGGGGAGCGCCCCCTCCGGCGCGCGTGCCGTGGTGGGAGGGGCCTGAGGAGGCGGGGCCTGCAGAGGGGCCCCGGCGCGGGCGGAGCCGGCGGCCACCGCCCGCGGGCGAGTTAAAGGAGAAGGCGGAGCAGGAGGCAAAATGCCTACAGCACCCGGTATTCCCAGGCGGTCTCCCATCCAAGTACTAACCAGGCCCGACCCTGCTTAGCTTCCGAGATCAGACGAGATCGGGCGCGTCCAGGGTGGTATGGCCGTAGACGGGGGCGGGGACGGCGGGCTGCCTCTTGAGGCCCACTTTCGCTGGCGCTTGCGCCTCACCGCCAGCCTGGCGGTCAGCCCGCCCCGGCAGGACCCCGTCGCCCGCCCAGGCAGGGGGAACGGAGGTCTCGGGTACCGGGCGGTGGCGGAGGCGGAGGGTTTGGCCACCCCCTCCCAGCCGAGGACGGGCGTGACCCAGCGAACCCTTCCGCGCTTGGCGCCCCGCCCAAGATCCGGCCCGTCGCTCACAGGGACGTGGCCCCGGAGGCTTCAGGGCCCGGGGCCCGCGGTCCCTTGGGCATCGCCCCTGCCCGCCCACGCGGCGCTAGGCGCCGCCCAGCCGCAGCCCGGGCCGGACCTCCTGCCCGACAGCAGCTGGCCCGAAGCCACTGGGAGCCACCATCGTGTCGCCACGGCCCCTCAGCCCCGGCGAGGCCACCCTTGCCCGCACACCACCCGCCGAGCTCAGGAGCCCGCCCCTGGCGGCCGGCAGGCCCGGGGAAGCGGCCCCTGCCCTCGATCCCGCTCCCGCACCCGGCCGCGGCGGCGACACGGCGGGGGGCGGGGCTTTTGCCGGAGGGAGCTGTGAGGGACACACCCACCGGCACACAGGTGGCGGCCCCGGGGCGGGGCGCCGGTGGGGGCGGCCAGGTGAAGGTCGAGGGGCTCGCTGGCCGAAGGGACGGCAACCGGGCCCGCGGCGGAGCCTGGGTCCGGGCCAGGCACCCCGGGGTCGTCTGGGGTGCGGCTGCCTTCCAGGGACGCCTTCTGGCCGCCTGGCGGGCCGGGCGGTCGGGGAGCGCCCCCTCCGGCGCGCGCGCCGTGGTGGGAGGGGCCTGAGGAGGCGGGGCCTGCAGCGGGGCCCCGGCGCGGGCGGAGCCGGCGGCCACCGCCCGCGGGCGAGTTAAAGGAGAAGGCGGAGCGGGAGGCAAAAACCCTACAGCACCCGGTATTCCCATGCGGTCTCCCATCCAAGTACTAACCAGGCCCGACCCTGCTTAGCTTCCGAGATCAGACGAGATCGGGCGCGTTCAGAGTGGTATGGCCGTAGACGGGGGCGGGGACGGCGGGCTGCCTCCTGAGGCCCACTTTCGCTGGCGCTTGCGCCTCACCGCCAGCCTGGCGGTCAGCCCGCCCCGGCAGGAACCCGTCGCCCGCCCAGGCAGGGGGAACGGAGGTCTCGGGTACCGGGCGGTGGCGGAGGCGTAGGGTTTGGCCACCCCCTCCCAGCCGAGGGCGGGCGTGACCCAGCGAACACTTCGGCGCTTGGCGCCCCGCCCAAGATCCGGCCCGTCGCTCACAGGGACGTGGCCGCGGAGGCTTCAGGGCCCGGGGCCCGCGGTCCCTTGGGCATCGCCCCTGCCCGCCGACGCGGCGCTAGGAGCCGCCCAGCCGCAGCCCGGGCCGGCCCTCCTGCCCGACAGCAGCTGGCCCGAAGCCACTGGGAGCCACCATCGTGTCGCCACGGCCCCTCAGCCCCGGCGAGGCCACCCTTGCCCGCACACCACCCGCCGGGCTCAGTAGCCCGCCCCTGGCGGCCGGCAGGCCAGGGGAAGCGGCCCCTGCCCTCGATCCCGCTCCCGCACCCGGCCGCGGCGGTGACACGGCGGGGGGCGGGGCTTTTGCCGGAGGGAGCTGTGGAGGGACACACCCACCGGCACACAGGTGGCGGCCCCGGGGCGGGGCGCCGGTGGGGGCGGCCAGGTGCAGGTCGAGGGGCTCACTGGCCGAAGGGACGGCAACCGGGCCCGCGGCGGAGCCTGGGTCCGGGCCAGGCACCCCGGGGCCTCTGGGGTGCGGCTGCCTTCCAGGGCCGCCTTCTGGCCGGGCCGGCGGGGAGCGCCCCCTCCGGCGCGCGCGCCGTGGTGGGAGGGGCCTGAGGAGGAGGGGCCTGCAGCGGGGCCCCGGCGCGGGCGGAGCCGGCGGCCACCGCCCGCGGGCGAGTTAAAGGAGAAGGCGGAGCGGGAGGCAAAAAGCCTACAGCACCCGGTATTCCCAGGCGGTCTCCCATCCAAGTACTAACCAGGCCCGACCCTGCTTAGCTTCCGAGATCAGACGAGATCGGGCGCGTCCAGGGTGGTATGGCCGTAGACGGGGGCGGAGACGGCGGGCTGCCTCTTGAGGCCCACTTTCGCTGGCGCTTGCGCCTCACCGCCAGCCTGGCGGTCAGCCCGCCCCGGCAGGACCCCGTCGCCCGCCCAGGCAGGGGGAACGGATGTCTCGGGTACCGGGCGGTGGCGGAGGCGGAGGGTTTGGCCACCCCCTCCCAGCCGAGGGCGGGCGTGACCCAGCGAACCCTTCGGCGCTTGGCGCCCCGTCCAAGATCCGGCCCGTCGCTCACAGGGACGTGGCCCCGGAGGCTTCAGGGCCCGGGGCCCGCGGTGCCTTGGGCATCGCCCCTGCCCGCCCACGCGGCGCTAGGCGCCGCCCAGCCGCAGCCCGGGCCGACCCTCCTGCCCGACAGCAGCTTGCCCGAAGCCACTGTGAGGCACCATCGTGTCGCCACGGCCCCTCAGCCCCGGCGAGGCCACCCTTGCCCGCACACCACCCGCCGAGCTCAGGAGCCCGCCCCTGGGGGCCGGCAGGCCCGGGGAAGCGGCCCCTGCCGTCGATCCCGCTCCCGCACCCGGCCGCGGCGGCGACACGGCGGGGGGCGGGGCTTTTGCCTGAGGGAGCTGTGGAGGGACACACCCACCGGCACACAGGTGGCGGCCCCGGGGCTGGGCGCCGGTGGGGGCGGCCAGGTGCAGGTCGAGGGGCTCGCTGGCCGAAGGGACGGCAACCGGGCCCGCGGCGGAGCCTGGGTCCGGGCCAGGCACCCCGGGGGCGTCTGGGGTGCGGCTGACTTCCAGGGCCGCCTTCTGGCCGCCTGGCGGGCCGGGCCGGCGGGGAGCGCCCCCTCCGGCGCGCGCGCCGTGGTGGGAGGGGCCTGAGGAGGCGGGGCCTGCAGCGGGGCCCCGGCGCGGGCGGAGCCGGCGGCCACCGCCCGCGGGCGAGTTAAAGGAGAAGGCGGAGCGGGAGGCAAAAAGCCTACAGCACCCGGTATTCCCAGGCGGTCTCCCATCCAAGTACTAACCAGGCCCGACCCTGCTTAGCTTCCGAGATCAGACGAGATCGGGCGCGTCCAGGGTGGTATGGCCGTAGACGGGGGCGGGGACGGCGGGCTGCCTCTTGAGGCCCACTTTCGCTGGCGCTTGCGCCTCACCGCCAGCCTGGCGGTCAGCCCGCCCCGGCAGGACCCCGTCGCCCGCCCAGGCAGGGGGAACGGAGGTCTCGGGTACCGGGCGGTGGCGGAGGCGGAGGGTTTGGCCACCCCCTCCCAGCCGAGGGCGGGCGTGACCCAGCGAACCCTTCCGCGCTTGGCGCCCCGCCCAAGATCCGGCCCGTCGCTCACAGGGACGTGGCCCCGGAGGCTTCAGGGCCCGGGGCCCGCGGTCCCTTGGGCATCGCCCCTGCCCGCCCACGCGGCGCTAGGCGCCGCCCAGCCGCAGCCCGGGCCGGCCCTCCTGCCCGACAGCAGCTGGCCCGAAGCCACTGGGAGCCACCATCGTGTCGCCACGGCCCCTCAGCCCCGGCGAGGCCACCCTTGCCCGCACACCACCCGCCGAGCTCAGGAGCCCGCCCCTGGCGGCCGGCAGGCCCGGGGAAGCGGCCCCTGCCCTCGATCCCGCTCCCGCACCCGGCCGCGGCGGCGACACGGCGGGGGGCGGGGCTTTTGCCGGAGGGAGCTGTGGAGGGACACACCCACCGGCACACAGGTGGCGGCCCCGGGGCGGGGCGCCGGTGGGGGCGGCCAGGTGCAGGTCGAGGGGCTCGCTGGCCGAAGGGACGGCAACCAGGCCCGCGGCGGAGCCTGGGTCCGGGCCAGGCACCCCGGGGTCGTCTGGGGTGCGGCTGCCTTCCAGGGCCGCCTTCTGGCCGCCTGGCGGGCCGGGCCGGCGGGGAGCGCCCCCTCTGGCGCGCGCGCCGTGGTGGGAGGGGCCTGAGGAGGCGGGGCCTGCAGCGGGGCCCCGGCGCGGGCGGAGCCGGCGGCCACCGCCCGCGGGCGAGTTAAAGGAGAAGGCGGAGCGGGAGGCAAAAAGCCTACAGCACCCGGTATTCCCAGGCGGTCTCCCATCCAAGTACTAACCAGGCCCGACCCTGCTTAGCTTCCGAGATCAGACGAGATCGGGCGCGTTCAGGGTGGTATGGCCGTAGACGGGGGCGGGGACGGCGGGCTGCCTCTTGAGGCCCACTTTCGCTGGCGCTTCCGCCTCACCGCCAGCCTGGCGGTCAGCCCGCCCCGGCAGGACCCCGTCACCCGCCCAGGCAGGGGGAACGGAGGTCTCGGGTACCGGGCGGTGGCGGAGGCGGAGGGTTTGGCCACCCCCTCCCAGCCGAGGGAGGGCGTGACCCAGCGAACCCTTCTGCGCTTGGCGCCCCGCCCAAGATCCGGCCCGTCGCTCACAGGGACGTGGCCCCGGAGGCTTCAGGGCCCGGGGCCCGCGGTCCCTTGGGCATCGCCCCTGCCCGCCCACGCGGCGCTAGGCGCCGCCCAGCCGCAGCCCGGGCCGACCCTCCTGCCCGACAGCAGCTGGCCCGAAGCCACTGGGAGCCACCATCGTGTCGCCACGGCCCCTCAGCCCCGGCGAGGCCACCCTTGCCCGCACACCACCCGCCGAGCTCAGGAGCCCGCCCCTGGCGGCCGGCAGGCCCGGGGAAGCGGCCCCTGCCCTCGATCCCGCTCCCGCACCCGGCAGCGGCGGCGACACGGCGGGGGGCGGGGCTTTTGCCGGAGGGAGCTGTGGAGGGACACACCCACCGGCACACAGGTGGCGGCCCCGGGGCGGGGCGCCGGTGGGGGCGGCCAGGTGCAGGTCGACAGGCTCGCTGGCCGAAGGGACGGCAACCGGGCCCGCGGCGGAGCCTGGGTCCGGGCCAGGCACCCCGGGGGCGTCTGGGGTGCGGCTGACTTCCAGGGCCGCCTTCTGGCCGCCTGGCGGGCCGGGCCGGCGGGGAGCGCCCCCTCCGGCGCGCGCGCCGTGGTGGGAGGGGCCTGAGGAGGCGGGGCCTGCAGCGGGGCCCCGGCGCGGGCGGAGCCGGCGGCCACCGCCCGCGGGCGAGTTAAAGGAGAAGGCGGAGCGGGAGGCAAAAAGCCTACAGCACCCGGTATTCCCAGGCGGTCTCCCATCCAAGTACTAACCAGGCCCGACCCTGCTTAGCTTCCGAGATCAGACGAGATCGGGCGCGTCCAGGGTGGTATGGCCGTAGACGGGGGCGGGGACGGCGGGCTGCCTCTTGAGGCCCACTTTCGCTGGCGCTTGCGCCTCACCGCCAGCCTGGCGGTCAGCCCGCCCCGGCAGGACCCCGTCGCCCGCCCAGGCAGGGGGAACGGAGGTCTCGGGTACCGGGCGGTGGCGGAGGCGGAGGGTTTGGCCACCCCCTCCCAGCCGAGGGCGGGCGTGACCCAGCGAACCCTTCCGCGCTTGGCGCCCCGCCCAAGATCCGGCCCGTCGCTCACAGGGACGTGGCCCCGGAGGCTTCAGGGCCCGGGGCCCGCGGTCCCTTGGGCATCGCCCCTGCCCGCCCACGCGGCGCTAGGCGCCGCCCAGCCGCAGCCCGGGCCGGCCCTCCTGCCCGACAGCAGCTGGCCCGAAGCCACTGGGAGCCACCATCGTGTCGCCACGGCCCCTCAGCCCCGGCGAGGCCACCCTTGCCCGCACACCACCCGCCGAGCTCAGGAGCCCGCCCCTGGCGGCCGGCAGGCCCGGGGAAGCGGCCCCTGCCCTCGATCCCGCTCCCGCACCCGGCCGCGGCGGCGACACGGCGGGGGGCGGGGCTTTTGCCGGAGGGAGCTGTGGAGGGACACACCCACCGGCACACATGTGGCGGCCCCGGGGCGGGGCGCCGGTGGGGGCGGCCAGGTGCAGGTCGAGGGGCTCGCTGGCCGAAGGGACGGCAACCGGGCCCGCGGCGGAGCCTGGGTCCGGGCCAGGCACCCCGGGGTCGTCTGGGGTGCGGCTGCCTTCCAGGGCCGCCTTCTGTCCGCCTGGCGGGCCGGGCCGGCGGGGAGCGCCCCCTCCGGCGCGCGCGCCGTGGTGGGAGGGGCCTGAGGAGGCGGGGCCTGCAGCGGGGCCCCGGCGCGGGCGGAGCCGGCGGCCACCGCCCGCGGGCGAGTTAAAGGAGAAGGCGGAGCGGGAGGCAAAAAGCCTACAGCACCCGGTATTCCCAGGCGGTCTCCCATCCAAGTACTAACCAGGCCCGACCCTGCTTAGCTTCCGAGATCAGACGAGATCGGGCGCGTTCAGGGTGGTATGGCCGTAGACGGGGGCGGGGACGGCGACGGCGGGCTGCCTCTTGAGGCCCACTTTCGCTGGCGCTTGCGCCTCACCGCCAGCCTGGCGGTCAGCCCGCCCCGGCAGGACCCCTTCGCCCGCCCAGGCAGGGGGAACGGAGGTCTCGGGTACCGGGCGTTGGCGGAGGCGGAGGGTTTGGCCACCCCCTCCCAGCCGAGGGCGGGCGTGACCCAGCGAACCTTTCGGCGCTTGGCGCCCCGCCCAAGATCCGGCCCGTCGCTCACAGGGACGTGGCCCCGGAGGCTTCAGGGCCCGGGGCCCGCGGTCCCTTGGGCATCGCCCCTGCCCGCCCACGCGGCGCTAGGCGCCGCCCAGCCGCAGCCCGGGCCGGCCCTCCTGCCCGACAGCAGCTGGCCCGAAGCCACTGGGAGCCACCATCGTGTCGCCACGGCCCCTCAGCCCCGGCGAGGCCACCCTTGCCCGCATACCACCCGCCGAGCTCAGGAGCCCGCCCCTGGCGGCCGGCAGGCACGGGGAAGCGGCCCCTGCCGTCGATCCCGCTCCCGCACCCGGCCGCGGCGGCGACACGGCGGGGGGCGGGGCTTTTGCCGGAGGGAGCTGTGAGGGACACACCCACCGGCACACAGGTGGCGGCCCCAAGGCGGGGCGCCGGTGGGGGCGGCCAGGTGCAGGTCGAGGGGCTCACTGGCCGAAGGGACGGCAACCGGGCCCGCGGCGGAGCCTGGGTCCGGGCCAGGCACCCCGGGGTCGTCTGGGGTGCGGCTGCCTTCCAGGGCCGCCTTCTGGCCGCCTGGCGGGCCGGGCCGGCGGGGAGCGCCCCCTCCGGCGCGCGCGCCGTGGTGGGAGGGGCCTGAGGAGGCGGGGCCTGCAGCGGGGCCCCGGCGCGGGCGGAGCCGGCGGCCACCGCCCGCGGGCGAGTTAAAGGAGAAGGCGGAGCAGGAGGCAAAATGCCTACAGCACCCGGTATTCCCAGGCGGTCTCCCATCCAAGTACTAACCAGGCCCGACCCTGCTTAGCTTCCGAGATCAGACGAGATCGGGCGCGTCCAGGGTGGTATGGCCGTAGACGGGGGCGGGGACGGCGGGCTGCCTCTTGAGGCCCACTTTCGCTGGCGCTTGCGCCTCACCGCCAGCCTGGCGGTCAGCCCGCCCCGGCAGGACCCCGTCGCCCGCCCAGGCAGGGGGAACGGAGGTCTCGGGTACCGGGCGGTGGCGGAGGCGGAGGGTTTGGCCACCCCCTCCCAGCCGAGGGAGGGCGTGACCCAGCGAACCCTTCTGCGCTTGGCGCCCCGCCCAAGATCCGGCCCGTCGCTCACAGGGACGTGGCCCCGGAGGCTTCAGGGCCCGGGGCCCGCGGTCCCTTGGGCATCGCCCCTGCCCGCCCACGCGGCGATAGGCGCCGCCCAGCCGCAGCCCGGGCCGGCCCTCCTGCCGACAGCAGCTGGCCCGAAGCCACTGGGAGCCACCATCGTGTCGCCACGGCCCCTCAGCCCCGGCGAGGCCACCCTTGCCCGCACACCACCCGCCGAGCTCAGGAGCCCGCCCCTGGCGGCCGGCAGGCCCGGGGAAGCGGCCCCGGCCCTCGATCCCGCTCCCGCACCCGGCCGCGGTGGCGACACGGCGGGGGGCGGGGCTTTTGCCGGAGGGAGCTGTGGAGGGACACACCCACCGGCACACAGGTGGCGGCCCCGGGGCGGGGCGCCGGTGGGGGCGGCCAGGTGCAGGTCGAGGGGCTCGCTGGCCGAAGGGACGGCAACCGGGCCCGCGGCGGAGCCTGGGTCCGGGCCAGGCACCCCGGGGGCGTCTGGGGTGCGGCTGCCTTCCAGGGCCGCCTTCTGGCCGCCTGGCGGGCCGGGCCGGCGGGGAGCGCCCCCTCCGGCGCGCGCGCCGTGGTGGGAGGGGCCTGAGGAAGAGGGGCCTGCAGCAGGGCCCCGGCGCGGGCGGAGCCGGCGGCCACCGCCCGCGGGCGAGTTAAAGGAGAAGGCGGAGCGGGAGGCAAAAAGCCTACAGCACCCGGTATTCCCAGGCGGTCTCCCATCCAAGTACTAACCAGGCCCGACCCTGCTTAGCTTCCGAGATCAGACGAGATCGGGCGCGTTCAGGGTGGTATGGCCGTAGACGGGGGCGGGGACGGCGGGCTGCCTCTTGAGGCCCACTTTCGCTGGCGCTTGCGCCTCACCGCCAGCCTGGCGGTCAGCCCGCCCCGGCAGGACCCCGTCGCCCGCCCAGGCAGGGGGAACGGAGGTCTCGGGTACCGGGCGGTGGCGGAGGCGGAGGGTTTGGCCACCCCCTCCCAGCCGAGGGCGGGCGTGACCCAGCGAACCCTTCCGCGCTTGGCGCCCCGCCCAAGATCCGGCCCGTCGCTCACAGGGACGTGGCGCCGGAGGCTTCAGGGCCCGGGGCCCGCGGTCCCTTGGGCATCGCCCCTGCCCGCCCACGCGGCGCTAGGCGCCGCCCAGCCGCAGCCCGGGCCGGACCTCCTGCCCGACAGCAGCTGGCCCGAAGCCACTGGGAGCCACCATCGTGTCGCCACGGCCCCTCAGCCCCGGCGAGGCCACCCTTGCCCGCACACCACCCGCCGAGCTCAGGAGCCCGCCCCTGGCGGCCGGCAGGCCCGGGGAAGCGGCCCCTGCCCTCGATCCCGCTCCCGCACCCGGCCGCGGCGGCGACACGGCGGGGGGCGGGGCTTTTGCCGGAGGGAGCTGTGAGGGACACACCCACCGGCACACAGGTGGCGGCCCCGGGGCGGGGCGCCGGTGGGGGCGGCCAGGTGCAGGTCGAGGGGCTCGCTGGCCGAAGGGACGGCAACCGGGCCCGCGGTGGAGCCTGGGTCCGGGCCAGGCACCCCGGGGGCGTCTGGGGTGCGGCTGCCTTCCAGGGCCGCCTTCTGGCCGCCTGGCGGGCCGGGCCGGCGGGGAGCGCCCCCTCCGGCGCGCGTGCCGTGGTGGGAGGGGCCTGAGGAGGCGGGGCCTGCAGCGGGGCCCCGGCGCGGGCGGAGCCGGCGGCCACCGCCCGCGGGCGAGTTAAAGGAGAAGGCGGAGCAGGAGGCAAAATGCCTACAGCACCCGGTATTCCCAGGCGGTCTCCCATCCAAGTACTAACCAGGCCCGACCCTGCTTAGCTTCCGAGATCAGACGAGATCGGGCGCGTCCAGGGTGGTATGGCCGTAGACGGGGGCGGGGACGGCGGGCTGCCTCTTGAGGCCCACTTTCGCTGGCGCTTGCGCCTCACCGCCAGCCTGGCGGTCAGCCCGCCCCGGCAGGACCCCGTCGCCCGCCCAGGCAGGGGGAACGGAGGTCTCGGGTACCGGGCGGTGGCGGAGGCGGAGGGTTTGGCCACCCCCTCCCAGCCGAGGGAGGGCGTGACCCAGCGAACCCTTCTGCGCTTGGCGCCCCGCCCAAGATCCGGCCCGTCGCTCACAGGGACGTGGCCCCGGAGGCTTCAGGGCCCGGGGACCGCGGTCCCTTGGGCATCGCCCCTGCCCGCCCACGCGGCGATAGGCGCCGCCCAGCCGCAGCCCGGGCCGGCCCTCCTGCCGACAGCAGCTGGCCCGAAGCCACTGGGAGCCACCATCGTGTCGCCACGGCCCCTCAGTCCCGGCGAGGCCACCCTTGCCCGCACACCACCCGCCGAGCTCAGGAGCCCGCCCCTGGCGGCCGGCAGGCCCGGGGAAGCGGCCCCGGCCCTCGATCCCGCTCCCGCACCCGGCCGCGGCGGCGACACGGCGGGGGGCGGGGCTTTTGCCGGAGGGAGCTGTGGAGGGACACACCCACCGGCACACAGGTGGCGGCCCCGGGGCGGGGCGCCGGTGGGGGCGGCCAGGTGCAGGTCGAGGGGCTCGCTGGCCGAAGGGACGGCAACCGGGCCCGCGGCGGAGCCTGGGTCCGGGCCAGGCACCCCGGGGGCGTCTGGGGTGCGGCTGCCTTCCAGGGCCGCCTTCTGGTCGCCTGGCGGGCCGGGCCGGCGGGGAGCGCCCCCTCCGGCGCGCGCGCCGTGGTGGGAGGGGCCTGAGGAAGAGGGGCCTGCAGCAGGGCCCCGGCGCGGGCGGAGCCGGCGGCCACCGCCCGCGGGCGAGTTAAAGGAGAAGGCGGAGCGGGAGGCAAAAAGCCTACAGCACCCGGTATTCCCAGGCGGTCTCCCATCCAAGTACTAACCAGGCCCGACCCTGCTTAGCTTCCGAGATCAGACGAGATCGGGCGCGTTCAGGGTGGTATGGCCGTAGACGGGGGCGGGGACGGCGGGCTGCCTCTTGAGGCCCACTTTCGCTGGCGCTTGCGCCTCACCGCCAGCCTGGCGGTCAGCCCGCCCCGGCAGGACCCCGTCGCCCGCCCAGGCAGGGGGAACGGAGGTCTCGGGTACCGGGCGGTGGCGGAGGCGGAGGGTTTGGCCACCCCCTCCCAGCCGAGGGCGGGCGTGACCCAGCGAACCCTTCCGCGCTTGGCGCCCCGCCCAAGATCCGGCCCGTCGCTCACAGGGACGTGGCCCCGGAGGCTTCAGGGCCCGGGGCCCGCGGTCCCTTGGGCATCGCCCCTGCCCGCCCACGCGGCGCTAGGCGCCGCCCAGCCGCAGCCCGGGCCGGCCCTCCTGCCCGACAGCAGCTGGCCCGAAGCCACTGGGAGCCACCATCGTGTCGCCACGGCCCCTCAGCCCCGGCGAGGCCACCCTTGCCCGCACACCACCCGCCGAGCTCAGGAGCCCGCCCCTGGCGGCCGGCAGGCCCGGGGAAGCGGCCCCTGCCCTCGATCACGCTCCCGCACCCGGCCGCGGCGGCGACACGGCGGGGGGCGGGGCTTTTGCCGGAGGGAGATGTGGAGGGACACACCCACCGGCACACATGTGGCGGCCCCGGGGCGGGGCGCCGGTGGGGGCGGCCAGGTGCAGGTCGAGGGGCTCGCTGGCCGAAGGGACGGCAACCGGGCCCGCGGCGGAGCCTGGGTCCGGGCCAGGCACCCCGGGGTCGTCTGGGGTGCGGCTGCCTTCCAGGGCCGCCTTCTGTCCGCCTGGCGGGCCGGGCCGGCGGGGAGCGCCCCCTCCGGCGCGCGCGCCGTGGTGGGAGGGGCCTGAGGAGGCGGGGCCTGCAGCGGGGCCCCGGCGCGGGCGGAGCCGGCGGCCACCGCCCGCGGGCGAGTTAAAGGAGAAGGCGGAGCGGGAGGCAAAAAGCCTACAGCACCCGGTATTCCCAGGCGGTCTCCCATCCAAGTACTAACCAGGCCCGACCCTGCTTAGCTTCCGAGATCAGACGAGATCGGGCGCGTTCAGGGTGGTATGGCCGTAGACGGGGGCGGGGACGGCGACGGCGGGCTGCCTCTTGAGGCCCACTTTCGCTGGCGCTTGCGCCTCACCGCCAGCCTGGCGGTCAGCCCGCCCCGGCAGGACCCCTTCGCCCGCCCAGGCAGGGGGAACGGAGGTCTCGGGTACCGGGCGTTGGCGGAGGCGGAGGGTTTGGCCACCCCCTCCCAGCCGAGGGCGGGCGTGACCCAGCGAACCCTTCGGCGCTTGGCGCCCCGCCCAAGATCCGGCCCGTCGCTCACAGGGACGTGGCCCCGGAGGCTTCAGGGCCCGGGGCCCGCGGTCCCTTGGGCATCGCCCCTGCCCGCCCACGCGGCGCTAGGCGCCGCCCAGCCGCAGCCCGGGCCGGCCCTCCTGCCCGACAGCAGCTGGCCCGAAGCCACTGGGAGCCACCATCGTGTCGCCACGGCCCCTCAGCCCCGGCGAGGCCACCCTTGCCCGCATACCACCCGCCGAGCTCAGGAGCCCGCCCCTGGCGGCCGGCAGGCACGGGGAAGCGGCCCCTGCCGTCGATCCCGCTCCCGCACCCGGCCGCGGCGGCGACACGGCGGGGGGCGGGGCTTTTGCCGGAGGGAGCTGTGAGGGACACACCCACCGGCACACAGGTGGCGGCCCCAAGGCGGGGCGCCGGTGGGGGCGGCCAGGTGCAGGTCGAGGGGCTCACTGGCCGAAGGGACGGCAACCGGGCCCGCGGCGGAGCCTGGGTCCGGGCCAGGCACCCCGGGGTCGTCTGGGGTGCGGCTGCCTTCCAGGGCCGCCTTCTGGCCGCCTGGCGGGCCGGGCCGGCGGGGAGCGCCCCCTCCGGCGCGCGCGCCGTGGTGGGAGGGGCCTGAGGAGGCGGGGCCTGCAGCGGGGCCCCGGCGCGGGCGGAGCCGGCGGCCACCGCCCGCGGGCGAGTTAAAGGAGAAGGCGGAGCAGGAGGCAAAATGCCTACAGCACCCGGTATTCCCAGGCGGTCTCCCATCCAAGTACTAACCAGGCCCGACCCTGCTTAGCTTCCGAGATCAGACGAGATCGGGCGCGTCCAGGGTGGTATGGCCGTAGACGGGGGCGGGGACGGCGGGCTGCCTCTTGAGGCCCACTTTCGCTGGTGCTTGCGCCTCACCGCCAGCCTGGCGGTCAGCCCGCCCCGGCAGGACCCCGTCGCCCGCCCAGGCAGGGGGAACGGAGGTCTCGGGTACCGGGCGGTGGCGGAGGCGGAGGGTTTGGCCACCCCCTCCCAGCCGAGGGAGGGCGTGACCCAGCGAACCCTTCTGCGCTTGGCGCCCCGCCCAAGATCCGGCCCGTCGCTCACAGGGACGTGGCCCCGGAGGCTTCAGGGCCCGGGGCCCGCGGTCCCTTGGGCATCGCCCCTGCCCGCCCACGCGGCGATAGGCGCCGCCCAGCCGCAGCCCGGGCCGGCCCTCCTGCCGACAGCAGCTGGCCCGAAGCCACTGGGAGCCACCATCGTGTCGCCACGGCCCCTCAGCCCCGGCGAGGCCACCCTTGCCCGCACACCACCCGCCGAGCTCAGGAGCCCGCCCCTGGCGGCCGGCAGGTCCGGGGAAGCGGCCCCGGCCCTCGATCCCGCTCCCGCACCCGGCCGCGGTGGCGACACGGCGGGGGGCGGGGCTTTTGCCGGAGGGAGCTGTGGAGGGACACACCCACCGGCACACAGGTGGCGGCCCCGGGGCGGGGCGCCGGTGGGGGCGGCCAGGTGCAGGTCGAGGGGCTCGCTGGCCGAAGGGACGGCAACCGGGCCCGCGGCGGAGCCTGGGTCCGGGCCAGGCACCCCGGGGGCGTCTGGGGTGCGGCTGCCTTCCAGGGCCGCCTTCTGGCCGCCTGGCGGGCCGGGCCGGCGGGGAGCGCCCCCTCAGGCGCGCGCGCCGTGGTGGGAGGGGCCTGAGGAAGAGGGGCCTGCAGCAGGGCCCCGGCGCGGGCGGAGCCGGCGGCCACCGCCCGCGGGCGAGTTAAAGGAGAAGGCGGAGCGGGAGGCAAAAAGCCTACAGCACCCGGTATTCCCAGGCGGTCTCCCATCCAAGTACTAACCAGGCCCGACCCTGCTTAGCTTCCGAGATCAGACGAGATCGGGCGCGTTCAGGGTGGTATGGCCGTAGACGGGGGCGGGGACGGCGGGCTGCCTCTTGAGGCCCACTTTCGCTGGCGCTTGCGCCTCACCGCCAGCCTGGCGGTCAGCCCGCCCCGGCAGGACCCCGTCGCCCGCCCAGGCAGGGGGAACGGAGGTCTCGGGTACCGGGCGGTGGCGGAGGCGGAGGGTTTGGCCACCCCCTCCCAGCCGAGGGCGGGCGTGACCCAGCGAACCCTTCCGCGCTTGGCGCCCCGCCCAAGATCCGGCCCGTCGCTCACAGGGACGTGGCCCCGGAGGCTTCAGGGCCCGGGGCCCGCGGTCCCTTGGGCATCGCCCCTGCCCGCCCACGCGGCGCTAGGCGCCGCCCTGCCGCAGCCCGGGCCGGACCTCCTGCCCGACAGCAGCTGGCCCGAAGCCACTGGGAGCCACCATCGTGTCGCCACGGCCCCTCAGCCCCGGCGAGGCCACCCTTGCCCGCACACCACCCGCCGAGCTCAGGAGCCCGCCCCTGGCGGCCGGCAGGCCCGGGGAAGCGGCCCCTGCCCTCGATCCCGCTCCCGCACCCGGCCGCGGCGGCGACACGGCGGGGGGCGGGGCTTTTGCCGGAGGGAGCTGTGAGGGACACACCCACCGGCACACAGGTGGCGGCCCCGGGGCGGGGCGCCGGTGGGGGCGGCCAGGTGCAGGTCGAGGGGCTCGCTGGCCGAAGGGACGGCAACCGGGCCCGCGGTGGAGCCTGGGTCCGGGCCAGGCACCCCGGGGGCGTCTGGGGTGCGGCTGCCTTCCAGGGCCGCCTTCTGGCCGCCTGGCGGGCCGGGCCGGCGGGGAGCGCCCCCTCCGGCGCGCGCGCCGTGGTGGGAGGGGCCTGAGGAGGCGGGGCCTGCAGCGGGGCCCCGGCGCGGGCGGAGCCGGCGGCCACCGCCCGCGGGCGAGTTAAAGGAGAAGGCGGAGCGGGAGGCAAAAAGCCTACAGCACCCGGTATTCCCAGGCGGTCTCCCATCCAAGTACTAACCAGGCCCGACCCTGCTTAGCTTCCGAGATCAGACGAGATCGGGCGCGTCCAGGGTGGTATGGCCGTAGACGGGGGCGGGGACGGCGGGCTGCCTCTTGAGGCCCACTTTCGCTGGCGCTTGCGCCTCACCGCCAGCCTGGCGGTCAGCCCGCCCCGGCAGGACCCCGTCGCCCGCCCAGGCAGGGGGAACGGAGGTCTCGGGTACCGGGCGGTGGCGGAGGCGGAGGGTTTGGCCACCCCCTCCCAGCCGAGGGAGGGCGTGACCCAGCGAACCCTTCTGCGCTTGGCGCCCCGCCCAAGATCCGGCCCGTCGCTCACAGGGACGTGGCCCCGGAGGCTTCAGGGCCCGGGGCCCGCGGTCCCTTGGGCATCGCCCCTGCCCGCCCACGCGGCGATAGGCGCCGCCCAGCCGCAGCCCGGGCCGGCCCTCCTGCCGACAGCAGCTGGCCCGAAGCCACTGGGAGCCACCATCGTGTCGCCACGGCCCCTCAGCCCCGGCGAGGCCACCCTTGCCCGCACACCACCCGCCGAGCTCAGGAGCCCGCCCCTGGCGGCCGGCAGGCCCGGGGAAGCGGCCCCTGCCCTCGATCCCGCTCCCGCACCCGGCCGCGGCGGCGACACGGCGGGGGGCGGGGCTTTTGCCGGAGGGAGCTGTGAGGGACACACCCACCGGCACACAGGTGGCGGCCCCGGGGCGGGGCGCCGGTGGGGGCGGCCAGGTGCAGGTCGAGGGGCTCGCTGGCCGAAGGGACGGCAACCGGGCCCGCGGTGGAGCCTGGGTCCGGGCCAGGCACCCCGGGGGCGTCTGGGGTGCGGCTGCCTTCCAGGGCCGCCTTCTGGCCGCCTGGCGGGCCGGGCCGGCGGGGAGCGCCCCCTCCGGCGCGCGCGCCGTGGTGGGAGGGGCCTGAGGAAGAGGGGCCTGCAGCAGGGCCCCGGCGCGGGCGGAGCCGGCGGCCACCGCCCGCGGGCGAGTTAAAGGAGAAGGCGGAGCGGGAGGCAAAAAGCCTACAGCACCCGGTATTCCCAGGCGGTCTCCCATCCAAGTACTAACCAGGCCCGACCCTGCTTAGCTTCCGAGATCAGACGAGATCGGGCGCGTTCAGGGTGGTATGGCCGTAGACGGGGGCGGGGACGGCGGGCTGCCTCTTGAGGCCCACTTTCGCTGGCGCTTGCGCCTCACCGCCAGCCTGGCGGTCAGCCCGCCCCGGCAGGACCCCGTCGCCCGCCCAGGCAGGGGGAACGGAGGTCTCGGGTACCGGGCGGTGGCGGAGGCGGAGGGTTTGGCCACCCCCTCCCAGCCGAGGGCGGGCGTGACCCAGCGAACCCTTCGGCGCTTGGCGCCCCGCCCAAGATCCGGCCCGTCGCTCACAGGGACGTGGCCCCGGAGGCTTCAGGGCCCGGGGCCCGCGGTGCCTTGGGCATCGCCCCTGCCCGCCCACGCGGCGCTAGGCGCCGCCCAGCCGCAGCCCGGGCCGGCCCTCCTGCCCGACAGCAGCTGGCCCGAAGCCACTGGGAGCCACCATCGTGTCGCCACGGCCCCTCAGCCCCGGCGAGGCCACCCTTGCCCGCACACCACCCGCCGAGCTCAGGAGCCCGCCCCTGGCGGCCGGCAGGCCCGGGGAAGCGGCCCCTGCCCTCGATCCCGCTCCCGCACCCGGCAGCGGCGGCGACACGGCGGGGGGCGGGGCTTTTGCCGGAGGGAGCTGTGGAGGGACACACCCACCGGCACACAGCTGGCGGCCCCGGGGCGGGGCGCCGGTGGGGGCGGCCAGGTGCAGGTCGACGGGCTCGCTGGCCGAAGGGACGGCAACCGGGCCCGCGGCGGAGCCTGGGTCCGGGCCAGGCACCCCGGGGGCGTCTGGGGTGCGGCTGCCTTCCAGGGCCGCCTTCTGGCCGCCTGGCGGGCCGGGCCGGCGGGGAGCGCCCCCTCCGGCGCGCGTGCCGTGGTGGGAGGGGCCTGAGGAGGCGGGGCCTGCAGCGGGGCCCCGGCGCGGGCGGAGCCGGCGGCCACCGCCCGCGGGCGAGTTAAAGGAGAAGGCGGAGCGGGAGGCAAAATGCCTACAGCACCCGGTATTCCCAGGCGGTCTCCCATCCAAGTACTAACCAGGCCCGACCCTGCTTAGCTTCCGAGATCAGACGAGATCGGGCGCGTCCAGGGTGGTATGGCCGTAGACGGGGGCGGGGACGGCGGGCTGCCTCTTGAGGCCCACTTTCGCTGGCGCTTGCGCCTCACCGCCAGCCTGGCGGTCAGCCCGCCCCGGCAGGACCCCGTCGCCCGCCCAGGCAGGGGGAACGGAGGTCTCGGGTACCGGGCGGTGGCGGAGGCGGAGGGTTTGGCCACCCCCTCCCAGCCGAGGGAGGGCGTGACCCAGCGAACCCTTCTGCGCTTGGCGCCCCGCCCAAGATCCGGCCCGTCGCTCACAGGGACGTGGCCCCGGAGGCTTCAGGGCCCGGGGCCCGCGGTCCCTTGGGCATCGCCCCTGCCCGCCCACGCGGCGATAGGCGCCGCCCAGCCGCAGCCCGGGCCGGCCCTCCTGCCGACAGCAGCTGGCCCGAAGCCACTGGGAGCCACCATCGTGTCGCCACGGCCCCTCAGTCCCGGCGAGGCCACCCTTGCCCGCACACCACCCGCCGAGCTCAGGAGCCCGCCCCTGGCGGCCGGCAGGCCCGGGGAAGCGGCCCCGGCCCTCGATCCCGCTCCCGCACCCGGCCGCGGCGGCGACACGGCGGGGGGCGGGGCTTTTGCCGGAGGGAGCTGTGGAGGGACACACCCACCGGCACACAGGTGGCGGCCCCGGGGCGGGGCGCCGGTGGGGGCGGCCAGGTGCAGGTCGAGGGGCTCGCTGGCCGAAGGGACGGCAACCGGGCCCGCGGCGGAGCCTGGGTCCGGGCCAGGCACCCCGGGGGCGTCTGGAGTGCGGCTGCCTTCCAGGGCCGCCTTCTGGTCGCCTGGCGGGCCGGGCCGGCGGGGAGCGCCCCCTCCGGCGCGCGCGCCGTGGTGGGAGGGGCCTGAGGAGGAGGGGCCTGCAGCGGGGCCCCGGCGCGGGCGGAGCCGGCGGCCACCGCCCGCGGGCGAGTTAAAGGAGAAGGCGGAGCGGGAGGCAAAAAGCCTACAGCACCCGGTATTCCCAGGCGGTCTCCCATCCAAGTACTAACCAGGCCCGACCCTGCTTAGCTTCCGAGATCAGACGAGATCGGGCGCGTCCAGGGTGGTATGGCCGTAGACGGGGGCGGGGACGGCGGGCTGCCTCTTGAGGCCCACTTTCGCTGGCGCTTGCGCCTCACCGCCAGCCTGGCGGTCAGCCCGCCCCGGCAGGACCCCGTCGCCCGCCCAGGCAGGGGGAACGGAGGTCTCGGGTACCGGGCGGTGGCGGAGGCGGAGGGTTTGGCCACCCCCTCCCAGCCGAGGGAGGGCGTGACCCAGCGAACCCTTCTGCGCTTGGCGCCCCGCCCAAGATCCGGCCCGTCGCTCACAGGGACGTGGCCCCGGAGGCTTCAGGGCCCGGGGCCCGCGGTCCCTTGGGCATCGCCCCTGCCCGCCCACGCGGCGATAGGCGCCGCCCAGCCGCAGCCCGGGCCGGCCCTCCTGCCGACAGCAGCTGGCCCGAAGCCACTGGGAGCCACCATCGTGTCGCCACGGCCCCTCAGTCCCGGCGAGGCCACCCTTGCCCGCACACCACCCGCCGAGCTCAGGAGCCCGCCCCTGGCGGCCGGCAGGCCCGGGGAAGCGGCCCCGGCCCTCGATCCCGCTCCCGCACCCGGCCGCGGCGGCGACACGGCGGGGGGCGGGGCTTTTGCCGGAGGGAGCTGTGGAGGGACACACCCACCGGCACACAGGTGGCGGCCCCGGGGCGGGGCGCCGGTGGGGGCGGCCAGGTGCAGGTCGAGGGGCTCGCTGGCCGAAGGGACGGCAACCGGGCCCGCGGCGGAGCCTGGGTCCGGGCCAGGCACCCCGGGGGCGTCTGGAGTGCGGCTGCCTTCCAGGGCCGCCTTCTGGTCGCCTGGCGGGCCGGGCCGGCGGGGAGCGCCCCCTCCGGCGCGCGCGCCGTGGTGGGAGGGGCCTGAGGAAGAGGGGCCTGCAGCAGGGCCCCGGCGCGGGCGGAGCCGGCGGCCACCGCCCGCGGGCGAGTTAAAGGAGAAGGCGGAGCGGGAGGCAAAAAGCCTACAGCACCCGGTATTCCCAGGCGGTCTCCCATCCAAGTACTAACCAGGCCCGACCCTGCTTAGCTTCCGAGATCAGACGAGATCGGGCGCGTTCAGGGTGGTATGGCCGTAGACGGGACGTGGACGGCGGGCTGCCTCTTGAGGCCCACTTTCGCTGGCGCTTGCGCCTCACCGCCAGCCTGGCGGTCAGCCCGCCCCGGCAGGACCCCGTCGCCCGCCCAGGCAGGGGGAACGGAGGTCTCGGGTACCGGGCGGTGGCGGAAGCGGAGGGTTTGGCCACCCCCTCCCAGCCGAGGGCGGGCGTGACCCAGCGAACCCTTCGGCGCTTGGCGCCCCGCCCAAGATCCGGCCCGTCGCTCACAGGGACGTGGCCCCGGAGGCTTCAGGGCCCGGGGCCCGCGGTCCCTTGGGCATCGCCCCTGCCCGCCCACGCGGCGCTAGGCGCCGCCCAGCCGCAGCCCGGGCCGGCCCTCCTGCCCGACAGCAGCTGGCCCGAAGCCACTGGGAGCCACCATCGTGTCGCCACGGCCCCTCAGCCCCGGCGAGGCCACCCTTGCCCGCACACCACCCGCCGGGCTCAGGAGCCCGCCCCTGGCGGCCGGCAGGCCCGGGGAAGCGGCCCTGCCCTCGATCCCGCTCCCGCACCCGGCCGCGGCGGCGACACGGCGGGGGGCGGGGCTTTTGCCGGAGGGAGCTGTGGAGGGACACACCCACCGGCACACAGGTGGCGGCCCCGGGGCGGGGCGCCGGTGGGGGCGGCCAGGTGCAGGTCGAGGGGCTCGCTGGCCGAAGGGACGGCAACCGGGCCCGCGGCGGAGCCTGGGTCCGGGCCAGGCACCCCGGGGGCGTCTGGGGTGCGGCTGCCTTCCAGGGCCGCCTTCTGGCCGCCTGGCGGGCCGGGCCGGCGGGGAGCGCCCCCTCCGGCGCGCGCGCCGTGGTGGGAGGGGCCTGAGGAGGCGGGGCCTGCAGCGGGACCCCGGCGCGGGCGGAGCCGGCGGCCACCGCCCGCGGGCGAGTTAAAGGAGAAGGCGGAGCGGGAGGCAAAAAGCCTACAGCACCCGGTATTCCCAGGCGGTCTCCCATCCAAGTACTAACCAGGCCCGACCCTGCTTAGCTTCCGAGATCAGACGAGATCGGGCGCGTTCAGGGTGGTATGGCCGTAGACGGGGGCGGGGACGGCGGGCTGCCTCTTGAGGCCCACTTTCGCTGGCGCTTGCGCCTCACCGCCAGCCTGGCGGTCAGCCCGCCCCGGCAGGACCCCGTCGCCCGCCCAGGCAGGGGGAACGGAGGTCTCGGGTACCGGGCGGTGGCGGAGGCGGAGGGTTTGGCCACCCCCTCCCAGCCGAGGGCGGGCGTGACCCAGCGAACCCTTCGGCGCTTGGCGCCCCGCCAAGATCCCGCCCGTCGCTCACAGGGACGTGGCCCCGGAGGCTTCAGTGCCCGGGGCCCGCGGTCCCTTGGGCATCGCCCCTGCCCGCCCACGCGGCGCTAGGCGCCGCCCAGCCGCAGCCCGGGCCGGCCCTCCTGCCCGACAGCAGCTGGCCCGAAGCCACTGGGAGCCACCATCGTGTCGCCACGGCCCCTCAGCCCCGGCGAGGCCACCCTTGCCCGCACACCACCCGCCGAGCTCAGGAGCCCGCCCCTGGCGGCCGGCAGGCCCGGGGAAGCGGCCCCTGCCCTCGATCCCGCTCCCGCACCCGGCCGCGGCGGCGACACGGCGGGGGGCGGGGCTTTTGCCGGAGGGAGCTGTGGAGGGACACACCCACCGGCACACAGGTGGCGGCCCCGGGGCTGGGCGCCGGTGGGGGCGGCCAGGTGCAGGTCGAGGGGCTCGCTGGCCGAAGGGACGGCAACCGGGCCCGCGGCGGAGCCTGGGTCCGGGCCAGGCACCCCGGGGGCGTCTGGGGTGCGGCTGCCTTCCAGGGCCGCCTTCTGGTCGCCTGGCGGGCCGGGTCGGCGGGGAGCGCCCCCTCCGGCGCGCGCGCCGTGGTGGGAGGGGCCTGAGGAGGCGGGGCCTGCAGCGGGGCCCCGGCGCGGGCGGAGCCGGCGGCCACCGCCCGCGGGCGAGTTAAAGGAGAAGGCGGAGCGGGAGGCAAAAAGCCTACAGCACCCGGTATTCCCAGGCGGTCTCCCATCCAAGTACTAACCAGGCCCGACCCTGCTTAGCTTCCGAGATCAGACGAGATCGGGCGCGTCCAGGGTGGTATGGCCGTAGACGGGGGCGGGGACGGCGGGCTGCCTCTTGAGGCCCACTTTCGCTGGCGCTTGCGCCTCACCGCCAGCCTGGCGGTCAGCCCGCCCTGGCAGGACCCCGTCGCCCGCCCAGGCAGGGGGAACGGAGGTCTCGGGTACCGGGCGGTGGCGGAGGCGGAGGGTTTGGCCACCCCCTCCCAGCCGAGGGCGGGCGTGACCCAGCGAACCCTTCGGCGCTTGGCGCCCCGCCAAGATCCCGCCCGTCGCTCACAGGGACGTGGCCCCGGAGGCTTCAGTGCCCGGGGCCCGCGGTCCCTTGGGCATCGCCCCTGCCCGCCCACGCGGCGCTAGGCGCCGCCCAGCCGCAGCCCGGGCCGGCCCTCCTGCCCGACAGCAGCTGGCCCGAAGCCACTGGGAGCCACCATCATGTCGCCACGGCCCCTCAGCCCCGGCGAGGCCACCCTTGCCCGCACACCACCCGCCGAGCTCAGGAGCCCGCCCCTGGCGGCCGGCAGGCCCGGGGAAGCGGCCCCTGCCCTCGATCCCGCTCCCGCACCCGGCCGCGGCGGCGACACGGCGGGGGGCGGGGCTTTTGCCGGAGGGAGCTGTGGAGGGACACACCCACCGGCACACAGGTGGCGGCCCCGGGGCGGGGCGCCGGTGGGGGCGGCCAGGTGCAGGTCGAGGGGCTCGCTGGCCGAAGGGACGGCAACCGGGCCCGCGGTGGAGCCTGGGTCCGGGCCAGGCACCCCGGGGGCGTCTGGGGTGCGGCTGCCTTCCAGGGCCGCCTTCTGGCCGCCTGGCGGGCCGGGCCGGCGGGGAGCGCCCCCTCCGGCGCGCGCGCCGTGGTGGGAGGGGCCTGAGGAGGCGGGGCCTGCAGCGGGGCCCCGGCGCGGGCGGAGCCGGCGGCCACCGCCCGCGGGCGAGTTAAAGGAGAAGGCGGAGCGGGAGGCAAAAAGCCTACAGCACCCGGTATTCCCAGGCGGTCTCCCATCCAAGTACTAACCAGGCCCGACCCTGCTTAGCTTCCGAGATCAGACGAGATCGGGCGCGTCCAGGGTGGTATGGCCGTAGACGGGGGCGGGGACGGCGGGCTGCCTCTTGAGGCCCACTTTCGCTGGCGCTTGCGCCTCACCGCCAGCCTGGCGGTCAGCCCGCCCCAGCAGGACCCCGTCGCCCGCCCAGGCAGGGGGAACGGAGGTCTCGGGTACCGGGCGGTGGCGGAGGCGGAGGGTTTGGCCACCCCCTCCCAGCCGAGGGCGGGCGTGACCCAGCGAACCCTTCGGCGCTTGGCGCCCCGCCCAAGATCCGGCCCGTCGCTCACAGGGACGTGGCCCCGGAGGCTTCAGGGCCCGGGGCCCGCGGTGCCTTGGGCATCGCCCCTGCCCGCCCACGCGGCGCTAGGCGCCGCCCAGCCGCAGCCCGGGCCGGCCCTCCTGCCCGACAGCAGCTGGCCCGAAGCCACTGGGAGCCACCATCGTGTCGCCACGGCCCCTCAGCCCCGGCGAGGCCACCCTTGCCCGCACACCACCCGCCGAGCTCAGGAGCCCGCCCCTGGCGGCCGGCAGGCCCGGGGAAGCGGCCCCTGCCCTCGATCCCGCTCCCGCACCCGGCAGCGGCGGCGACACGGCGGGGGGCGGGGCTTTTGCCGGAGGGAGCTGTGGAGGGACACACCCACCGGCACACAGGTGGCGGCCCCGGGGCGGGGCGCCAGTGGGGGCGGCCAGGTGCAGGTCGACGGGCTCGCTGGCCGAAGGGACGGCAACCGGGCCCGCGGCGGAGCCTGGGTCCGGGCCAGGCACCCCGGGGGCGTCTGGGGTGCGGCTGCCTTCCAGGGCCGCCTTCTGGCCGCCTGGCGGGCCGGGCCGGCGGGGAGCGCCCCCTCCGGCGCGCGTGCCGTGGTGGGAGGGGCCTGAGGAGGCGGGGCCTGCAGCGGGGCCCCGGCGCGGGCGGAGCCGGCGGCCACCGCCCGCGGGCGAGTTAAAGGAGAAGGCGGAGCGGGAGGCAAAAAGCCTACAGCACCCGGTATTCCCAGGCGGTCTCCCATCCAAGTACTAACCAGGCCCGACCCTGCTTAGCTTCCGAGATCAGACGAGATCGGGCGCGTTCAGGGTGGTATGGCCGTAGACGGGGGCGGGGACGGCGGGCTGCCTCTTGAGGCCCACTTTCGCTGGCGCTTGCGCCTCACCGCCAGCCTGGCGGTCAGCCCGCCCCGGCAGGACCCCGTCGCCCGCCCAGGCAGGGGGAACGGAGGTCTCGGGTACCGGGCGGTGGCGGAGGCGGAGGGTTTGGCCACCCCCTCCCAGCCGAGGGCGGGCGTGACCCAGCGAACCCTTCGGCGCTTGGCGCCCCGCCCAAGATCCGGCCCGTCGCTCACAGGGACGTGGCCCCGGAGGCTTCAGGGCCCGGGGCCCGCGGTCCCTTGGGCATCGCCCCTGCCCGCCCACGCGGCGCTAGGCGCCGCCCAGCCGCAGCCCGGGCCGGCCCTCCTGCCCGACAGCAGCTGGCCCGAAGCCACTGGGAGCCACCATCGTGTCGCCACGGCCCCTCAGCCCCGGCGAGGCCACCCTTGCCCGCACACCACCCGCCGAGCTCAGGAGCCCGCCCCTGGCGGCCGGCAGGCCCGGGGAAGCGGCCCCTGCCCTCGATCCCGCTCCCGCACCCGGCAGCGGCGGCGACACGGCGGGGGGCGGGGCTTTTGCCGGAGGGAGCTGTGGAGGGACACACCCACCGGCACACAGGTGGCGGCCCCGGGGCGGGTCGCCGGTGGGGGCGGCCAGGTGCAGGTCGACGGGCTCGCTGGCCGAAGGGACGGCAACCGGGCCCGCGGCGGAGCCTGGGTCCGGGCCAGGCACCCCGGGGGCGTCTGGGGTGCGGGTGCCTTCCAGGGCCGCCTTCTGGCCGCCTGGCGGGCCGGGCCGGCGGGGAGCGCCCCCTCCGGCGCGCGTGCCGTGGTGGGAGGGGCCTGAGGAGGCGGGGCCTGCAGCGGGGCCCCGGCGCGGGCGGAGCCGGCGGCCACCGCCCGCGGGCGAGTTAAAGGAGAAGGCGGAGCGGGAGGCAAAAAGCCTACAGCACCCGGTATTCCCAGGCGGTCTCCCATCCAAGTACTAACCAGGCCCGACCCTGCTTAGCTTCCGAGATCAGACGAGATCGGGCGCGTTCAGGGTAGTATGGCCGTAGACGGGGGCGGGGACGGCGGGCTGCCTCTTGAGGCCCACTTTCGCTGGCGCTTGCGCCTCACCGCCAGCCTGGCGGTCAGCCCGCCCCGGCAGGACCCCGTCGCCCGCCCAGGCAGGGGGAACGGAGGTCTCGGGTACCGGGCGGTGGCGGAGGCGGAGGGTTTGGCCACCCCCTCCCAGCCGAGGGCGGGCGTGACCCAGCGAACCCTTCGGCGCTTGGCGCCCCGCCAAGATCCCGCCCGTCGCTCACAGGGACGTGGCCCCGGAGGCTTCAGTGCCCGGGGCCCGCGGTCCCTTGGGCATCGCCCCTGCCCGCCCACGCGGCGCTAGGCGCCGCCCAGCCGCAACCCGGGCCGGCCCTCCTGCCCGACAGCAGCTGGCCCGAAGCCACTGGGAGCCACCATCGTGTCGCCACGGCCCCTCAGCCCCGGCGAGGCCACCCTTGCCCGCACACCACCTGCCGGGCTCAGGAGCCCGCCCCTGGCGGCCGGCAGGCCCGGGGAAGCGGCCCCTGCCCTCGATCCCGCTCCCGCACCCGGCTGCGGCGGCGACACGGCGGGGGGCGAGGCTTTTGCCGGAGGGAGCTGTGGAGGGACACACCCACCGGCACACAGGTGGCGGCACCGGGGCGGGGCGCCGGTGGGGGCGGCCAGGTGCAGGTCGAGGGGCTCGCTGGCGGAAGGCACGGCAATCGGGCCCGCGGCGGAGCCTGGGTCCGGGCCAGGCACCCCGGGGGCGTCTGGGGTGCGGCTGCCTTCCAGGGCCGCCTTCTGGCCGCCTGGCGGGCCGGGCTGGCGGGGAGCGCCCCCTCCGGCGCGCGCGCCGTGGTGGGAGGGGCCTGAGGAGGCGGGGCCTGCAGCGGGGCCCCGGCGCGGGCGGAGCCGGCGGCCACCGCCCGCGGGCGAGTTAAAGGAGAAGGCGGAGCGTGAGGCAAAAAGCCTACAGCACCCGGTATTCCCAGGCGGTCTCCCATCCAAGTACTAACCAGGCCCGACCCTGCTTAGCTTCCGAGATCAGACGAGATCGGGCGCGTTCAGGGTGGTATGGCCGTAGACGGGGGCGGGGACGGCGGGCTGCCTCTTGAGGCCCACTTTCGCTGGCGCTTGCGCCTCACCGCCAGCCTGGCGGTCAGCCCGCCCCGGCAGGACCCCGTCGCCCGCCCAGGCAGGGGGAACGGAGGTCTCGGGTACCGGGCGGTGGCGGAGGCGGAGGGTTTGGCCACCCCCTCCCAGCCGAGGGCGGGCGTGACCCAGCGAACCCTTCGGCGCTTGGCGCCCCGCCCAAGATCCGGCCCGTCGCTCACAGGGACGTGGCCCCGGAGGCTTCAGGGCCCGGGGCCCGCGGTCCCTTGGGCATCGCCCCTGCCCGCCCACGCGGCGCTAGGCGCCGCCCAGCCGCAGCCCGGGCCGGCCCTCCTGCCCGACAGCAGCTGGCCCGAAGCCACTGGGAGCCACCATCGTGTCGCCACGGCCCCTCAGCCCCGGCGAGGCCACCCTTGCCCGCACACCACCCGCCGAGCTCAGGAGCCCGCCCCTGGCGGCCGGCAGGCCCGGGGAAGCGGCCCCTGCCCTCGATCCCGCTCCCGCACCCGGCAGCGGCGGCGACACGGCGGGGGGCGAGGCTTTTGCCGGAGGGAGCTGTGGAGGGACACACCCACCGGCACACAGGTGGCGGCACCGGGGCGGGGCGCCGGTGGGGGCGGCCAGGTGCAGGTCGAGGGGCTCGCTGGCGGAAGGCACGGCAATCGGGCCCGCGGCGGAGCCTGGGTCCGGGCCAGGCACCCCGGGGGCGTCTGGGGTGCGGCTGCCTTCCAGGGCCGCCTTCTGGCCGCCTGGCGGGCCGGGCTGGCGGGGAGCGCCCCCTCCGGCGCGCGCGCCGTGGTGGGAGGGGCCTGAGGAGGCGGGGCCTGCAGCGGGGCCCCGGCGCGGGCGGAGCCGGCGGCCACCGCCCGCGGGCGAGTTAAAGGAGAAGGCGGAGCGGGAGGCAAAAAGCCTACAGCACCCGGTATTCCCAGGCGGTCTCCCATCCAAGTACTAACCAGGCCCGACCCTGCTTAGCTTCCGAGATCAGACGAGATCGGGCGCGTTCAGGGTGGTATGGCCGTAGACGGGGGCGGGGACGGCGGGCTGCCTCTTGAGGCCCACTTTCGCTGGCGCTTGCGCCTCACCGCCAGCCTGGCGGTCAGCCCGCCCCGGCAGGACCCCGTCGCCCGCCCAGGCAGGGGGAACGGAGGTCTCGGGTACCGGGCGGTGGCGGAGGCGGAGGGTTTGGCCACCCCCTCCCAGCCGAGGGCGGGCGTGACCCAGCGAACCCTTCGGCGCTTGGCGCCCCGCCCAAGATCCGGCCCGTCGCTCACAGGGACGTGGCCCCGGAGGCTTCAGGGCCCGGGGCCCGCGGTCCCTTGGGCATCGCCCCTGCCCGCCCACGCGGCGCTAGGCGCCGCCCAGCCGCAGCCCGGGCCGGCCCTCCTGCCCGACAGCAGCTGGCCCGAAGCCACTGGGAGCCACCATCGTGTCGCCACGGCCCCTCAGCCCCGGCGAGGCCACCCTTGCCCGCACACCACCCGCCGAGCTCAGGAGCCCGCCCCTGGCGGCCGGCAGGCCCGGGGAAGCGGCCCCTGCCCTCGATCCCGCTCCCGCACCCGGCAGCGGCGGCGACACGGCGGGGGGCGGGGCTTTTGCCGGAGGGAGCTGTGGAGGGACACACCCACCGGCACACAGGTGGCGGCCCCGGGGCGGGGCGCCGGTGGGGGCGGCCAGGTGCAGGTCGACGGGCTCGCTGGCCGAAGGGACGGCAACCGGGCCCGCGGCGGAGCCTGGGTCCGGGCCAGGCACCCCGGGGGCGTCTGGGGTGCGGCTGCCTTCCAGGGCCGCCTTCTGGCCGCCTGGCGGGCCGGGCTGGCGGGGAGCGCCCCCTCCGGCGCGCGCGCCGTGGTGGGAGGGGCCTGAGGAGGCGGGGCCTGCAGCGGGGCCCCGGCGCGGGCGGAGCCGGCGGCCACCGCCCGCGGGCGAGTTAAAGGAGAAGGCGGAGCGGGAGGCAAAAAGCCTACAGCACCCGGTATTCCCAGGCGGTCTCCCATCCAAGTACTAACCAGGCCCGACCCTGCTTAGCTTCCGAGATCAGACGAGATCGGGCGCGTTCAGGGTGGTATGGCCGTAGACGGGGGCGGGGACGGCGGGCTGCCTCTTGAGGCCCACTTTCGCTGGCGCTTGCGCCTCACCGCCAGCCTGGCGGTCAGCCCGCCCCGGCAGGACCCCGTCGCCCGCCCAGGCAGGGGGAACGGAGGTCTCGGGTACCGGGCGGTGGCGGAGGCGGAGGGTTTGGCCACCCCCTCCCAGCCGAGGGCGGGCGTGACCCAGCGAACCCTTCGGCGCTTGGCGCCCCGCCCAAGATCCGGCCCGTCGCTCACAGGGACGTGGCCCCGGAGGCTTCAGGGCCCGGGGCCCGCGGTCCCTTGGGCATCGCCCCTGCCCGCCCACGCGGCGCTAGGCGCCGCCCAGCCGCAGCCCGGGCCGGCCCTCCTGCCCGACAGCAGCTGGCCCGAAGCCACTGGGAGCCACCATCGTGTCGCCACGGCCCCTCAGCCCCGGCGAGGCCACCCTTGCCCGCACACCACCCGCCGAGCTCAGGAGCCCGCCCCTGGCGGCCGGCAGGCCCGGGGAAGCGGCCCCTGCCCTCGATCCCGCTCCCGCACCCGGCAGCGGCGGCGACACGGCGGGGGGCGAGGCTTTTGCCGGAGGGAGCTGTGGAGGGACACACCCACCGGCACACAGGTGGCGGCACCGGGGCGGGGCGCCGGTGGGGGCGGCCAGGTGCAGGTCGAGGGGCTCGCTGGCGGAAGGCACGGCAATCGGGCCCGCGGCGGAGCCTGGGTCCGGGCCAGGCACCCCGGGGGCGTCTGGGGTGCGGCTGCCTTCCAGGGCCGCCTTCTGGCCGCCTGGCGGGCCGGGCTGGCGGGGAGCGCCCCCTCCGGCGCGCGCGCCGTGGTGGGAGGGGCCTGAGGAGGCGGGGCCTGCAGCGGGGCCCCGGCGCGGGCGGAGCCGGCGGCCACCGCCCGCGGGCGAGTTAAAGGAGAAGGCGGAGCGGGAGGCAAAAAGCCTACAGCACCCGGTATTCCCAGGCGGTCTCCCATCCAAGTACTAACCAGGCCCGACCCTGCTTAGCTTCCGAGATCAGACGAGATCGGGCGCGTTCAGGGTGGTATGGCCGTAGACGGGGGCGGGGACGGCGGGCTGCCTCTTGAGGCCCACTTTCGCTGGCGCTTGCGCCTCACCGCCAGCCTGGCGGTCAGCCCGCCCCGGCAGGACCCCGTCGCCCGCCCAGGCAGGGGGAACGGAGGTCTCGGGTACCGGGCGGTGGCGGAGGCGGAGGGTTTGGCCACCCCCTCCCAGCCGAGGGCGGGCGTGACCCAGCGAACCCTTCGGCGCTTGGCGCCCCGCCCAAGATCCGGCCCGTCGCTCACAGGGACGTGGCCCCGGAGGCTTCAGGGCCCGGGGCCCGCGGTCCCTTGGGCATCGCCCCTGCCCGCCCACGCGGCGCTAGGCGCCGCCCAGCCGCAGCCCGGGCCGGCCCTCCTGCCCGACAGCAGCTGGCCCGAAGCCACTGGGAGCCACCATCGTGTCGCCACGGCCCCTCAGCCCCGGCGAGGCCACCCTTGCCCGCACACCACCCGCCGAGCTCAGGAGCCCGCCCCTGGCGGCCGGCAGGCCCGGGGAAGCGGCCCCTGCCCTCGATCCCGCTCCCGCACCCGGCAGCGGCGGCGACACGGCGGGGGGCGGGGCTTTTGCCGGAGGGAGCTGTGGAGGGACACACCCACCGGCACACAGGTGGCGGCCCCGGGGCGGGGCGCCGGTGGGGGCGGCCAGGTGCAGGTCGACGGGCTCGCTGGCCGAAGGGACGGCAACCGGGCCCGCGGCGGAGCCTGGGTCCGGGCCAGGCACCCCGGGGGCGTCTGGGGTGCGGGTGCCTTCCAGGGCCGCCTTCTGGCCGCCTGGCGGGCCGGGCCGGCGGGGAGCGCCCCCTCCGGCGCGCGTGCCGTGGTGGGAGGGGCCTGAGGAGGCGGGGCCTGCAGCGGGGCCCCGGCGCGGGCGGAGCCGGCGGCCACCGCCCGCGGGCGAGTTAAAAGAGAAGGCGGAGCGGGAGGCAAAAAGACTACAGCACCCGGTATTCCCAGGCGGTCTCCCATCCAAGTACTAACCAGGCCCGACCCTGCTTAGCTTCCGAGATCAGACGAGATCGGGCGCGTTCAGGGTAGTATGGCCGTAGACGGGGGCGGGGACGGCGGGCTGCCTCTTGAGGCCCACTTTCGCTGGCGCTTGCGCCTCACCGCCAGCCTGGCGGTCAGCCCGCCCCGGCAGGACCCCGTCGCCCGCCCAGGCAGGGGGAACGGAGGTCTCGGGTACCGGGCGGTGGCGGAGGCGGAGGGTTTGGCCACCCCCTCCCAGCCGAGGGCGGGCGTGACCCAGCGAACCCTTCGGCGCTTGGCGCCCCGCCAAGATCCCGCCCGTCGCTCACAGGGACGTGGCCCCGGAGGCTTCAGTGCCCGGGGCCCGCGGTCCCTTGGGCATCGCCCCTGCCCGCCCACGCGGCGCTAGGCGCCGCCCAGCCGCAACCCGGGCCGGCCCTCCTGCCCGACAGCAGCTGCCTGAAGCCACTGGGAGCCACCATCGTGTCGCCACGGCCCCTCAGCCCCGGCGAGGCCACCCTTGCCCGCACACCACCTGCCGGGCTCAGGAGCCCGCCCCTGGCGGCCGGCAGGCCCGGGGAAGCGGCCCCTGCCCTCGATCTCGCTCCCGCACCCGGCCGCGGCGGCGACACGGCGGGGGGCGAGGCTTTTGCCGGAGGGAGCTGTGGAGGGACACACCCACCGGCACACAGGTGGCGGCACCGGGGCGGGGCGCCGGTGGGGGCGGCCAGGTGCAGGTCGAGGGGCTCGCTGGCGGAAGGCACGGCAATCGGTCCCGCGGCGGAGCCTGGGTCCGGGCCAGGCACCCCGGGGGCGTCTGGGGTGCGGCTGCCTTCCAGGGCCGCCTTCTGGCCGCCTGGCGGGCCGGGCTGGCGGGGAGCGCCCCCTCCGGCGCGCGCGCCGTGGTGGGAGGGGCCTGAGGAGGCGGGGCCTGCAGCGGGGCCCCGGCGCGGGCGGAGCCGGCGGCCACCGCCCGCGGGCGAGTTAAAGGAGAAGGCGGAGCGGGAGGCAAAAAGCCTACAGCACCCGGTATTCCCAGGCGGTCTCCCATCCAAGTACTAACCAGGCCCGACCCTGCTTAGCTTCCGAGATCAGAGGAGATCGGGCGCGTTCAGGGTGGTATGGCCGTAGACGGGGGCGGGGACGGCGGGCTGCCTCTTGAGGCCCACTTTCGCTGGCGCTTGCGCCTCACCGCCAGCCTGGCGGTCAGCCCGCCCCGGCAGGACCCCGTCGCCCGCCCAGGCAGGGGGAACGGAGGTCTCGGGTACCGGGCGGTGGCGGAGGCGGAGGGTTTGGCCACCCCCTCCCAGCCGAGGGCGGGCGTGACCCAGCGAACCCTTCGGCGCTTGGCGCCCCGCCCAAGATCCGGCCCGTCGCTCACAGGGACGTGGCCCCGGAGGCTTCAGGGCCCGGGGCCCGCGGTCCCTTGGGCATCGCCCCTGCCCGCCCACGCGGTGCTAGGCGCCGCCCAGCCGCAGCCCGGGCCGGCCCTCCTGCCCGACAGAAGCTGGCCCGAAGCCACTGGGAGCCACCGTCGTGTCGCCACGGCCCCTCAGCCCCGGCGAGGCCACCCTTGCCCGCACACCACCCGCCGAGCTCAGGAGCCCGCCCCTGGCGGCCGGCAGGCCCGGGGAAGCGGCCCCTGCCCTCGATCCCGCTCCCGCACCCGGCCGCGGCGGCGACACGGCGGGGGGCGGGGCTTTTGCCGGAGGGAGCTGTGGAGGGACACACCCACCGGCACACAGGTGGCGGCCCCGGGGCGGGGCGCCGGTGGGGGCGGCAAGGTGCAGGTCGAGGGGCTCGCTGGCCGAAGGGACGGCAACCGGGCCCGCGGCGGAGCCTGGGTCCGGGCCAGGCACCCCGGGGGCGTCTGGGGTGCGGCTGCCTTCCAGGGCCGCCTTCTGGCCGCCTGGCGGGCCGGGCCGGCGGGGAGCGCCCCCTCCGGCGCGCGCGCCGTGGTGGGAGGGGCCTGAGGAGGCGGGGCCTGCAGCGGGGCCCCGGCGCGGGCGGAGCCGGCGGCCACCGCCCGCGGGCGAGTTAAAGGAGAAGGCGGAGCAGGAGGCAAAAAGCCTACAGCACCCGGTATTCCCAGGCGGTCTCCCATCCAAGTACTAACCAGGCCCGACCCTGCTTAGCTTCCGAGATCAGACGAGATCGGGCGCGTCCAGGGTGGTATGGCCGTAGACGGGGGCGGGGACGGCGGGCTGCCTCCTGAGGCCCACTTTCGCTGTCGCTTGCGCCTCACCGCCAGCCTGGCGGTCAGCCCGCCCCGGCAGGAACCCGTCGCCCGCCCAGGCAGGGGGAACGGAGGTCTCGGGTACCGGGCGGTGGCGGAGGCGGAGGGTTTGGCCACCCCCTCCCAGCCGAGGGCGGGCGTGACCCAGCGAACCCTTCGGCGCTTGGCGCCCCGCCCAAGATCCGGCCCGTCGCTCACAGGGACGTGGCCGCGGAGGCTTCAGGGCCCGGGGCCCGCGGTCCCTTGGGCATCGCCCCTGCCCGCCGACGCGGCGCTAGGAGCCGCCCAGCCGCAGCCCGGGCCGGCCCTCCTGCCCGACAGCAGCTGGCCCGAAGCCACTGGGAGCCACCATCGTGTCGCCACGGCCCCTCAGCCCCGGCGAGGCCACCCTTGCCCGCACACCACCCGCCGGGCTCAGTAGCCCGCCCCTGGCGGCCGGCAGGCCAGGGGAAGCGGCCCCTGCCCTCGATCCCGCTCCCGCACCCGGCCGCGGCGGTGACACGGCGGGGGGCGGGGCTTTTGCCGGAGGGAGCTGTGGAGGGACACACCCACCGGCACACAGGTGGCGGCCCCGGGGCGGGGCGCCGGTGGGGGCGGCCAGGTGCAGGTCGAGGGGCTCGCTGACCGAAGGGACGGCAACCGGGCCCGCAGCGGAGCCTGGGTCCGGGCCAGGCACCCCGGGGCGTCTGGGGTGCGGCTGCCTTCCAGGGCCGCCTTCTGGCCGGGCCGGCGGGGAGCGCCCCCTCCGGCGCGCGCGCCGTGGTGGGAGGGGCCTGAGGAGGCGGGGCCTGCAGCGGGGCCCCGGCGCGGGCGGAGCCGGCGGCCACCGCCCGCGGGCGAGTTAAAGGAGAAGGCGGAGCGGGAGGCAAAAAGCCTACAGCACCCGGTATTCCCAGGCGGTCTCCCATCCAAGTACTAACCAGGCCCGACCCTGCTTAGCTTCCGAGATCAGACGAGATCGGGCGCGTCCAGGGTGGTATGGCCGTAGACGGGGGCGGGGACGGCGGGCTGCCTCTTGAGGCCCACTTTCGCTGGCGCTTGCGCCTCACCGCCAGCCTGGAGGTCAGCCCGCCCTGGCAGGACCCCGTCGCCCGCCCAGGCAGGGGGAACGGAGGTCTCGGGTACCGGGCGGTGGCGGAGGCGGAGGGTTTGGCCACCCCCTCCCAGCCGAGGGCGGGCGTGACCCAGCGAACCCTTCGGCGCTTGGCGCCCCGCCAAGATCCCGCCCGTCGCTCACAGGGACGTGGCCCCGGAGGCTTCAGTGCCCGGGGCCCGCGGTCCCTTGGGCATCGCCCCTGCCCGCCCACGCGGCGCTAGGCGCCGCCCAGCCGCAGCCCGGGCCGGCCCTCCTGCCCGACAGCAGCTGGCCCGAAGCCACTGGGAGCCACCATCGTGTCGCCACGGCCCCTCAGCCCCGGCGAGGCCACCCTTGCCCGCACACCACCCGCCGAGCTCAGGAGCCCGCCCCTGGCGGCCGGCAGGCCCGGGGAAGCGGCCCCTGCCCTCGATCCCGCTCCCGCACACGGCCGCGGCGGCGACACGGCGGGGGGCGGGGCTTTTGCCGGAGGGAGCTGTGGAGGGACACACCCACCGGCACACAGGTGGCGGCCCCGGGGCGGGGCGCCGGTGGGGGCGGCCAGGTGCAGGTCGAGGGGCTCGCTGGCGGAAGGCACGGCAACCGGGCCCGCGGCGGAGCCTGGGTCCGGGCCAGGCACCCCGGGGGCGTCTGGGGTGCGGCTGCCTTCCAGGGCCGCCTTCTGGCCGCCTGGCGGGCCGGGCCGGCGGGGAGCGCCCCCTCCGGCGCGCGCGCCGTGGTGGGAGGGGCCTGAGGAGGCGGGGCCTGCAGCGGGGCCCCGGCGCGGGCGGAGCCGGCGGCCACCGCCCGCGGGCGAGTTAAAGGAGAAGGCGGAGCAGGAGGCAAAAAGCCTACAGCACCCGGTATTCCCAGGCGGTCTCCCATCCAAGTACTAACCAGGCCCGACCCTGCTTAGCTTCCGAGATCAGACGAGATCGGGCGCGTTCAGGGTGGTATGGCCGTAGACGGGGGCGGGGACGGCGGGCTGCCTCCTGAGGCCCACTTTCGCTGTCGCTTGCGCCTCACCGCCAGCCTGGCGGTCAGCCCGCCCCGGCAGGAACCCGTCGCCCGCCCAGGCAGGGGGAACGGAGGTCTCGGGTACCGGGCGGTGGCGGAGGCGGAGGGTTTGGCCACCCCCTCCCAGCCGAGGGCGGGCGTGACCCAGCGAACCCTTCGGCGCTTGGCGCCCCGCCCAAGATCCGGCCCGTCGCTCACAGGGACGTGGCCCCGGAGGCTTCAGGGCCCGGGGCCCGCGGTCCCTTGGGCATCGCCCCTGTCCGCCCACGCGGCGCTAGGCGCCGCCCGGCCGCAGCCCGGGCCGGCCCTCCTGCCCGACAGCAGCTGGCCCGAAGCCACTGGGAGCCACCATCGTGTCGCCACGGCCCCTCAGCCCCGGCGAGGCCACCCTTGCCCGCACACCACCCGCCGAGCTCAGGAGCCCGCCCCTGGCGGCCGGCAGGCCCGGGGAAGCGGCCCCTGCCCTCGATCCCGCTCCCGCACCCGGCCGCGGCGGCGACACGGCGGGGGGCGGGGCTTTTGCCGGAGGGAGCTGTGGAGGGACACACCCACCGGCACACAGGTGGCGGCCCCGGGGCGGGGCGCCGGTGGGGGCGGCCAGGTGCAGGTCGAGGGGCTCGCTGGCCGAAGGGAAGGCAACCGGGCCCGCGGCGGAGCCTGGGTCCGGGCCAGGCACCCCGGGGCGTCTGGGGTGCGGCTGCCTTCCAGGGCGGCCTTCTGGCCGGGCCGGCGGGGAGCGCCCCCTCCGGCGCGCGCGCCGTGGTGGGAGGGGCCTGAGGAGGCGGGGCCTGCAGCGGGGCCCCGGCGCGGGCGGAGCCGGCGGCCACCGCCCGCGGGCGAGTTAAAGGAGAAGGCGGAGCGGGAGGCAAAAAGCCTACAGCACCCGGTATTCCCAGGCGGTCTCCCATCCAAGTACTAACCAGGCCCGACCCTGCTTAGCTTCCGAGATCAGACGAGATCGGGCGCGTTCAGGGTGGTATGGCCGTAGACGGGGGCGGGGACGGCGGGCTGCCTCTTGAGGCCCACTTTCGCTGGCGCTTGCGCCTCACCGCCAGCCTGGCGGTCAGCCCGCCCCGGCAGGACCACGTCGCCCGCCCAGGCAGGGGGAACGGAGGTCTCGGGTACCGGGCGGTGGCGGAGGCGGAGGGTTTGGCCACCCCCTCCCAGCCGAGGGCGGGTGTGACCCAGCGAACCCTTCCGCGCTTGGCGCCCCGCCCAAGATCCGGCCCGTCGCACACAGGGACGTGGTCCCGGAGGCTTCAGGGCCCGGGGCCCGCGGTCCCTTGGGCATCGCCCCTGCCCGCCCACGCGGCGCTAGGCGCCGCCCAGCCGCAGCCCGGGCCGGCCCTCCTGCCCGACAGCAGCTGGCCCGAAGCCACTGGGAGCCACCATCGTGTCGCCACGGCCCCTCAGCCCCGGCGAGGCCACCCTTGCCCGCACACCACCCGCCGAGCTCAGGAGCCCGCCCCTGGCGGCCGGCAGGCCCGGGGAAGCGGCCCCTGCCCTCGATCCCGCTCCCGCACCCGGCAGCGGCGGCGACACGGCGGGGGGCGGGGCTTTTGCCGGAGGGAGCTGTGGAGGGACACACCCACCGGCACACAGGTGGCGGCCCCGGGGCGGGGCGCCGGTGGGGGCGGCCAGGTGCAGGTCGACGGGCTCGCTGGCCGAAGGGACGGCAACCGGGCCCGCGGCGGAGCCTGGGTCCGGGCCAGGCACCCCGGGGGCGTCTGGGGTGCGGCTGCCTTCCAGGGCCGCCTTCTGGCCGCCTGGCGGGCCGGGCCGGCGGGGAGCGCCCCCTCCGGCGCGCGTGCCGTGGTGGGAGGGGCCTGAGGAGGCGGGGCCTGCAGCGGGGCCCCGGCGCGGGCGGAGCCGGCGGCCACCGCCCGCGGGCGAGTTAAAGGAGAAGGCGGAGCGGGAGGCAAAAAGCCTACAGCACCCGGTATTCCCAGGCGGTCTCCCATCCAAGTACTAACCAGGCCCGACCCTGCTTAGCTTCCGAGATCAGACGAGATCGGGCGCGTTCAGGGTAGTATGGCCGTAGACGGGGGCGGGGACGGCGGGCTGCCTCTTGAGGCCCACTTTCGCTGGCGCTTGCGCCTCACCGCCAGCCTGGCGGTCAGCCCGCCCCGGCAGGACCCCGTCGCCCGCCCAGGCAGGGGGAACGGAGGTCTCGGGTACCGGGCGGTGGCGGAGGCGGAGGGTTTGGCCACCCCCTCCCAGCCGAGGGCGGGCGTGACCCAGCGAACCCTTCGGCGCTTGGCGCCCCGCCAAGATCCCGCCCGTCGCTCACAGGGACGTGGCCCCGGAGGCTTCAGTGCCCGGGGCCCGCGGTCCCTTGGGCATCGCCCCTGCCCGCCCACGCGGCGCTAGGCGCCGCCCAGCCGCAACCCGGGCCGGCCCTCCTGCCCGACAGCAGCTGGCCCGAAGCCACTGGGAGCCACCATCGTGTCGCCACGGCCCCTCAGCCCCGGCGAGGCCACCCTTGCCCGCACACCACCTGCCGGGCTCAGGAGCCCGCCCCTGGCGGCCGGCAGGCCCGGGGAAGCGGCCCCTGCCCTCGATCCCGCTCCCGCACCCGGCCGCGGCGGCGACACGGCGGGGGGCGAGGCTTTTGCCGGAGGGAGCTGTGGAGGGACACACCCACCGGCACACAGGTGGCGGCACCGGGGCGGGGCGCCGGTGGGGGCGGCCAGGTGCAGGTCGATGGGCTCGCTGGCGGAAGGCACGGCAATCGGGCCCGCGGCGGAGCCTGGGTCCGGGCCAGGCACCCCGGGGGCGTCTGGGGTGCGGCTGCCTTCCAGGGCCGCCTTCTGGCCGCCTGGCGGGCCGGGCTGGCGGGGAGCGCCCCCTCCGGCGCGCGCGCCGTGGTGGGAGGGGCCTGAGGAGGCGGGGCCTGCAGCGGGGCCCCGGCGCGGGCGGAGCCGGCGGCCACCGCCCGCGGGCGAGTTAAAGGAGAAGGCGGAGCGGGAGGCAAAAAGCCTACAGCACCCGGTATTCCCAGGCGGTCTCCCATCCAAGTACTAACCAGGCCCGACCCTGCTTAGCTTCCGAGATCAGACGAGATCGGGCGCGTTCAGGGTGGTATGGCCGTAGACGGGGGCGGGGACGGCGGGCTGCCTCTTGAGGCCCACTTTCGCTGGCGCTTGCGCCTCACCGCCAGCCTGGCGGTCAGCCCGCCCCGGCAGGACCCCGTCGCCCGCCCAGGCAGGGGGAACGGAGGTCTCGGGTACCGGGCGGTGGCGGAGGCGGAGGGTTTGGCCACCCCCTCCCAGCCGAGGGCGGGCGTGACCCAGCGAACCCTTCGGCGCTTGGCGCCCCGCCCAAGATCCGGCCCGTCGCTCACAGGGACGTGGCCCCGGAGGCTTCAGGGCCCGGGGCCCGCGGTCCCTTGGGCATCGCCCCTGCCCGCCCACGCGGCGCTAGGCGCCGCCCAGCCGCAGCCCGGGCCGGCCCTCCTGCCCGACAGCAGCTGGCCCGAAGCCACTGGGAGCCACCATCGTGTCGCCACGGCCCCTCAGCCCCGGCGAGGCCACCCTTGCCCGCACACCACCCGCCGAGCTCAGGAGCCCGCCCCTGGCGGCCGGCAGGCCCGGGGAAGCGGCCCCTGCCCTCGATCCCGCTCCCGCACCCGGCCGCGGCGGCGACACGGCGGGGGGCGGGGCTTTTGCCGGAGGGAGCTGTGGAGGGACACACCCACCGGCACACAGGTGGCGGCCCCGGGGCGGGGCGCCGGTGGGGGCGGCCAGGTGCAGGTCGAGGGGCTCGCTGGCCGAAGGGACGGCAACCGGGCCCGCGGCGGAGCCTGGGTCCGGGCCAGGCACCCCGGGGGCGTCTGGGGTGCGGCTGCCTTCCAGGGCCGCCTTCTGGCCGCCTGGCGGGCCGGGCCGGCGGGGAGCGCCCCCTCCGGCGCGCGCGCCGTGGTGGGAAGGGCCTGAGGAGGCGGGGCCTGCAGCGGGGCCCCGGCGCCGGCGGAGCCGGCGGCCACCGCCCGCGGGCGAGTTAAAGGAGAAGGCGGAGCGGGAGGCAAAAAGCCTACAGCACCCGGTATTCCCAGGCGGTCTCCCATCCAAGTACTAACCAGGCCCGACCCTGCTTAGCTTCCGAGATCAGACGAGATCGGGCGCGTTCAGGGTGGTATGGCCGTAGACGGGGGCGGGGACGGCGGGCTGCCTCTTGAGGCCCACTTTCGCTGGCGCTTGCGCCTCACCGCCAGCCTGGAGGTCAGCCCGCCCCGGCAGGACCCCGTCGCCCGCCCAGGCAGGGGGAACGGAGGTCTCGGGTACCGGGCAGTGGCGGAGGCGGAAGGTTTGGCCACCCCCTCCCAGCCGAGGGCGGGCGTGACCCAGCGAACCCTTCGGCGCTTGGCGCCCCGCCCAAGATCCGGCCCGTCGCTCACAGGGACGTGGCCGCGGAGGCTTCAGGGCCCGGGGCCCGCGGTCCCTTGGGCATCGCCCCTGCCCGCCGACGCGGCGCTAGGAGCCGCCCAGCCGCAGCCCGGGCCGGCCCTCCTGCCCGACAGCAGCTGGCCCGAAGCCACTGGGAGCCACCATCGTGTCGCCACGGCCCCTCAGCCCCGGCGAGGCCACCCTTGCCCGCACACCACCCGCCGGGCTCAGTAGCCCGCCCCTGGCGGCCGGCAGGCCAGGGGAAGCGGCCCCTGCCCTCGATCCCGCTCCCGCACCCGGCCGCGGCGGTGACACGGCGGGGGGCGGGGCTTTTGCCGGAGGGAGCTGTGGAGGGACACACCCACCGGCACACAGGTGGCGGCCCCGGGGCGGGGCGCCGGTGGGGGCGGCCAGGTGCAGGTCGAGGGGCTCGCTGGCCGAAGGGAAGGCAACCGGGCCCGCGGCGGAGCCTGGGTCCGGGCCAGGCACCCCGGGGCGTCTGGGGTGCGGCTGCCTTCCAGGGCCGCCTTCTGGCCGGGCCGGCGGGGAGCGCCCCCTCCGGCGCGCGCGCCGTGGTGGGAGGGGCCTGAGGAGGCGGGGCCTGCAGCGGGGCCCCGGCGCGGGCGGAGCCGGCGGCCACCGCCCGCGGGCGAGTTAAAGGAGAAGGCGGAGCGGGAGGCAAAAAGCCTACAGCACCCGGTATTCCCAGGCGGTCTCCCATCCAAGTACTAACCAGGCCCGACCCTGCTTAGCTTCCGAGATCAGACGAGATCGGGCGCGTTCAGGGTGGTATGGCCGTAGACGGGGGCGGGGACGGCGGGCTGCCTCTTGAGGCCCACTTTCGCTGGCGCTTGCGCCTCACCGCCAGCCTGGCGGTCAGCCCGCCCCGGCAGGACCACGTCGCCCGCCCAGGCAGGGGGAACGGAGGTCTCGGGTACCGGGCGGTGGCGGAGGCGGAGGGTTTGGCCACCCCCTCCCAGCCGAGGGCGGGTGTGACCCAGCGAACCCTTCCGCGCTTGGCGCCCCGCCCAAGATCCGGCCCGTCGCACACAGGGACGTGGTCCCGGAGGCTTCAGGGCCCGGGGCCCGCGGTCCCTTGGGCATCGCCCCTGCCCGCCCACGCGGCGCTAGGCGCCGCCCAGCCGCAGCCCGGGCCGGCCCTCCTGCCCGACAGCAGCTGGCCCGAAGCCACTGGGAGCCACCATCGTGTCGCCACGGCCCCTCAGCCCCGGCGAGGCCACCCTTGCCCGCACACCACCCGCCGAGCTCAGGAGCCCGCCCCTGGCGGCCGGCAGGCCCGGGGAAGCGGCCCCTGCCCTCGATCCCGCTCCCGCACCCGGCAGCGGCGGCGACACGGCGGGGGGCGGGGCTTTTGCCGGAGGGAGCTGTGGAGGGACACACCCACCGGCACACAGGTGGCGGCCCCGGGGCGGGGCGCCGGTGGGGGCGGCCAGGTGCAGGTCGACGGGCTCGCTGGCCGAAGGGACGGCAACCGGGCCCGCGGCGGAGCCTGGGTCCGGGCCAGGCACCCCGGGGGCGTCTGGGGTGCGGCTGCCTTCCAGGGCCGCCTTCTGGCCGCCTGGCGGGCCGGGCCGGCGGGGAGCGCCCCCTCCGGCGCGCGTGCCGTGGTGGGAGGGGCCTGAGGAGGCGGGGCCTGCAGCGGGGCCCCGGCGCGGGCGGAGCCGGCGGCCACCGCCCGCGGGCGAGTTAAAGGAGAAGGCGGAGCGGGAGGCAAAAAGCCTACAGCACCCGGTATTCCCAGGCGGTCTCCCATCCAAGTACTAACCAGGCCCGACCCTGCTTAGCTTCCGAGATCAGACGAGATCGGGCGCGTTCAGGGTAGTATGGCCGTAGACGGGGGCGGGGACGGCGGGCTGCCTCTTGAGGCCCACTTTCGCTGGCGCTTGCGCCTCACCGCCAGCCTGGCGGTCAGCCCGCCCCGGCAGGACCCCGTCGCCCGCCCAGGCAGGGGGAACGGAGGTCTCGGGTACCGGGCGGTGGCGGAGGCGGAGGGTTTGGCCACCCCCTCCCAGCCGAGGGCGGGCGTGACCCAGCGAACCCTTCGGCGCTTGGCGCCCCGCCAAGATCCCGCCCGTCGCTCACAGGGACGTGGCCCCGGAGGCTTCAGTGCCCGGGGCCCGCGGTCCCTTGGGCATCGCCCCTGCCCGCCCACGCGGCGCTAGGCGCCGCCCAGCCGCAACCCGGGCCGGCCCTCCTGCCCGACAGCAGCTGGCCCGAAGCCACTGGGAGCCACCATCGTGTCGCCACGGCCCCTCAGCCCCGGCGAGGCCACCCTTGCCCGCACACCACCTGCCGGGCTCAGGAGCCCGCCCCTGGCGGCCGGCAGGCCCGGGGAAGCGGCCCCTGCCCTCGATCCCGCTCCCGCACCCGGCCGCGGCGGCGACACGGCGGGGGGCGAGGCTTTTGCCGGAGGGAGCTGTGGAGGGACACACCCACCGGCACACAGGTGGCGGCACCGGGGCGGGGCGCCGGTGGGGGCGGCCAGGTGCAGGTCGATGGGCTCGCTGGCGGAAGGCACGGCAATCGGGCCCGCGGCGGAGCCTGGGTCCGGGCCAGGCACCCCGGGGGCGTCTGGGGTGCGGCTGCCTTCCAGGGCCGCCTTCTGGCCGCCTGGCGGGCCGGGCTGGCGGGGAGCGCCCCCTCCGGCGCGCGCGCCGTGGTGGGAGGGGCCTGAGGAGGCGGGGCCTGCAGCGGGGCCCCGGCGCGGGCGGAGCCGGCGGCCACCGCCCGCGGGCGAGTTAAAGGAGAAGGCGGAGCGGGAGGCAAAAAGCCTACAGCACCCGGTATTCCCAGGCGGTCTCCCATCCAAGTACTAACCAGGCCCGACCCTGCTTAGCTTCCGAGATCAGACGAGATCGGGCGCGTTCAGGGTGGTATGGCCGTAGACGGGGGCGGGGACGGCGGGCTGCCTCTTGAGGCCCACTTTCGCTGGCGCTTGCGCCTCACCGCCAGCCTGGCGGTCAGCCCGCCCCGGCAGGACCCCGTCGCCCGCCCAGGCAGGGGGAACGGAGGTCTCGGGTACCGGGCGGTGGCGGAGGCGGAGGGTTTGGCCACCCCCTCCCAGCCGAGGGCGGGCGTGACCCAGCGAACCCTTCGGCGCTTGGCGCCCCGCCCAAGATCCGGCCCGTCGCTCACAGGGACGTGGCCCCGGAGGCTTCAGGGCCCGGGGCCCGCGGTCCCTTGGGCATCGCCCCTGCCCGCCCACGCGGCGCTAGGCGCCGCCCAGCCGCAGCCCGGGCCGGCCCTCCTGCCCGACAGCAGCTGGCCCGAAGCCACTGGGAGCCACCATCGTGTCGCCACGGCCCCTCAGCCCCGGCGAGGCCACCCTTGCCCGCACACCACCCGCCGAGCTCAGGAGCCCGCCCCTGGCGGCCGGCAGGCCCGGGGAAGCGGCCCCTGCCCTCGATCCCGCTCCCGCACCCGGCCGCGGCGGCGACACGGCGGGGGGCGGGGCTTTTGCCGGAGGGAGCTGTGGAGGGACACACCCACCGGCACACAGGTGGCGGCCCCGGGGCGGGGCGCCGGTGGGGGCGGCCAGGTGCAGGTCGAGGGGCTCGCTGGCCGAAGGGACGGCAACCGGGCCCGCGGCGGAGCCTGGGTCCGGGCCAGGCACCCCGGGGGCGTCTGGGGTGCGGCTGCCTTCCAGGGCCGCCTTCTGGCCGCCTGGCGGGCCGGGCCGGCGGGGAGCGCCCCCTCCGGCGCGCGCGCCGTGGTGGGAGGGGCCTGAGGAGGCGGGGCCTGCAGCGGGGCCCCGGCGCGGGCGGAGCCGGCGGCCACCGCCCGCGGGCGAGTTAAAGGAGAAGGCGGAGCAGGAGGCAAAAAGCCTACAGCACCCGGTATTCCCAGGCGGTCTCCCATCCAAGTACTAACCAGGCCTGACCCTGCTTAGCTTCCGAGATCAGACGAGATCGGGCGCGTTCAGGGTGGTATGGCCGTAGACGGGGGCGGGGACGGCGGGCTGCCTCCTGAGGCCCACTTTCGCTGTCGCTTGCGCCTCACCGCCAGCCTGGCGGTCAGCCCGCCCCGGCAGGAACCCGTCGCCCGCCCAGGCAGGGGGAACGGAGGTCTCGGGTACCGGGCGGTGGCGGAGGCGGAGGGTTTGGCCACCCCCTCCCAGCCGAGGGCGGGCGTGACCCAGCGAACCCTTCGGCGCTTGGCGCCCCGCCCAAGATCCGGCCCGTCGCTCACAGGGACGTGGCCGCGGAGGCTTCAGGGCCCGGGGCCCGCGGTCCCTTGGGCATCGCCCCTGCCCGCCGACGCGGCGCTAGGAGCCGCCCAGCCGCAGCCCGGGCCGGCCCTCCTGCCCGACAGCAGCTGGCCCGAAGCCACTGGGAGCCACCATCGTGTCGCCACGGCCCCTCAGCCCCGGCGAGGCCACCCTTGCCCGCACACCACCCGCCGGGCTCAGTAGCCCGCCCCTGGCGGCCGGCAGGCCAGGGGAAGCGGCCCCTGCCCTCGATCCCGCTCCCGCACCCGGCAGCGGCGGCGACACGGCGGGGGGCGGGGCTTTTGCCGGAGGGAGCTGTGGAGGGACACACCCACCGGCACACAGGTGGCGGCCCCGGGGCGGGGCGCCGGTGGGGGCGGCCAGGTGCAGGTCGACGGGCTCGCTGGCCGAAGGGACGGCAACCGGGCCCGCGGCGGAGCCTGGGTCCGGGCCAGGCACCCCGGGGGCGTCTGGGGTGCGGCTGCCTTCCAGGGCCGCCTTCTGGCCGCCTGGCGGGCCGGGCCGGCGGGGAGCGCCCCCTCCGGCGCGCGTGCCGTGGTGGGAGGGGCCTGAGGAGGCGGGGCCTGCAGCGGGGCCCCGGCGCGGGCGGAGCCGGCGGCCACCGCCCGCGGGCGAGTTAAAGGAGAAGGCGGAGCGGGAGGCAAAAAGCCTACAGCACCCGGTATTCCCAGGCGGTCTCCCATCCAAGTACTAACCAGGCCCGACCCTGCTTAGCTTCCGAGATCAGACGAGATCGGGCGCGTTCAGGGTAGTATGGCCGTAGACGGGGGCGGGGACGGCGGGCTGCCTCTTGAGGCCCACTTTCGCTGGCGCTTGCGCCTCACCGCCAGCCTGGCGGTCAGCCCGCCCCGGCAGGACCCCGTCGCCCGCCCAGGCAGGGGGAACGGAGGTCTCGGGTACCGGGCGGTGGCGGAGGCGGAGGGTTTGGCCACCCCCTCCCAGCCGAGGGCGGGCGTGACCCAGCGAACCCTTCGGCGCTTGGCGCCCCGCCAAGATCCCGCCCGTCGCTCACAGGGACGTGGCCCCGGAGGCTTCAGTGCCCGGGGCCCGCGGTCCCTTGGGCATCGCCCCTGCCCGCCCACGCGGCGCTAGGCGCCGCCCAGCCGCAACCCGGGCCGGCCCTCCTGCCCGACAGCAGCTGGCCCGAAGCCACTGGGAGCCACCATCGTGTCGCCACGGCCCCTCAGCCCCGGCGAGGCCACCCTTGCCGCACACCACCTGCCGGGCTCAGGAGCCCGCCCCTGGCGGCCGGCAGGCCCGGGGAAACGGCCCCTGCACTCGATCCCGCTCCCGCACCCGGCCGTGGCGGCGACACGGCGGGGGGCGAGGCTTTTGCCGGAGGGAGCTGTGGAGGGACACACCCACCGGCACACAGGTGGCGGCCCCGGGGCGGGGCGCCGGTGGGGGCGGCCAGGTGCAGGTCGAGGGGCTCGCTGGCGGAAGGCACGGCAATCGGGCCCGCGGCGGAGCCTGGGTCCGGGCCAGGCACCCCGGGGGCGTCTGGGGTGCGGCTGCCTTCCAGGGCCGCCTTCTGGCCGCCTGGCGGGCCGGGCTGGCGGGGAGCGCCCCCTCCGGCGCGCGCGCCGTGGTGGGAGGGGCCTGAGGAGGCGGGGCCTGCAGCGGGGCCCCGGCGCGGGCGGAGCCGGCGGCCACCGCCCGCGGGCGTGTTAAAGGAGAAGGCGGAGCGGGAGGCAAAAAGCCTACAGCACCCGGTATTCCCAGGCGGTCTCCCATCCAAGTACTAACCAGGCCCGACCCTGCTTAGCTTCCGAGATCAGACGAGATCGGGCGCGTTCAGGGTGGTATGGCCGTAGACGGGGGCGGGGACGGCGGGCTGCCTCTTGAGGCCCACTTTCGCTGGCGCTTGCGCCTCACCGCCAGCCTGGCGGTCAGCCCGCCCCGGCAGGACCCCGTCGCCCGCCCAGGCAGGGGGAACGGAGGTCTCGGGTACCGGGCGGTGGCGGAGGCGGAGGGTTTTGCCACCCCCTCCCAGCCGAGGGCGGGCGTGACCCAGCGAACCCTTCGGCGCTTGGCGCCCCGCCCAAGATCCGGCCCGTCGCTCACAGGGACGTGGCCCCGGAGGCTTCAGGGCCCGGGGCCCGCGGTCCCTTGGGCATCGCCCCTGCCCGCCCACGCGGCGCTAGGCGCCGCCCAGCCGCAGCCCGGGCCGGCCCTCCTGCCCGACAGCAGCTGGCCCGAAGCCACTGGGAGCCACCATCGTGTCGCCACGGCCCCTCAGCCCCGGCGAGGCCACCCTTGCCCGCACACCACCCGCCGAGCTCAGGAGCCCGCCCCTGGCGGCCGGCAGGCCCGGGGAAGCGGCCCCTGCCCTCGATCCCGCTCCCGCACCCGGCCGCGGCGGCGACACGGCGGGGGGCGGGGCTTTTGCCGGAGGGAGCTGTGGAGGGACACACCCACCGGCACACAGGTGGCGGCCCCGGGGCGGGGCGCCGGTGGGGGCGGCCAGGTGCAGGTCGAGGGGCTCGCTGGCGGAAGGCACGGCAATCGGGCCCGCGGCGGAGCCTGGGTCCGGGCCAGGCACCCCGGGGGCGTCTGGGGTGCGGCTGCCTTCCAGGGCCGCCTTCTGGCCGCCTGGCGGGCCGGGCTGGCAGGGAGCGCCCCCTCCGGCGCGCGCGCCGTGGTGGGAGGGGCCTGAGGAGGCGGGGCCTGCAGCGGGGCCCCGGCGCGGGCGGAGCCGGCGGCCACCGCCCGCGGGCGAGTTAAAGGAGAAGGCGGAGCGGGAGGCAAAAACCCTACAGCACCCGGTATTCCCAGGCGGTCTCCCATCCAAGTACTAACCAGGCCCGACCCTGCTTAGCTTCCGAGATCAGACGAGATCGGGCGCGTTCAGGGTGGTATGGCCGTAGACGGGGGCGGGGACGGCGGGCTGCCTCTTGAGGCCCACTTTCGCTGGCGCTTGCGCCTCACCGCCAGCCTGGCGGTCAGCCCGCCCCAGCAGGACCCCGTCGCCCGCCCAGGCAGGGGGAACGGAGGTCTCGGGTACCGGGCGGTGGCGGAGGCGGAGGGTTTGGCCACCCCCTCCCAGCCGAGGGCGGGCGTGACCCAGCGAACCCTTCGGCGCTTGGCGCCCCGCCCAAGATCCGGCCCGTCGCTCACAGGGACGTGGCCCCGGAGGCTTCAGGGCCCGGGGCCCGCGGTGCCTTGGGCATCGCCCCTGCCCGCCCACGCGGCGCTAGGCGCCGCCCAGCCGCAGCCCGGGCCGGCCCTCCTGCCCGACAGCAGCTGGCCCGAAGCCACTGGGAGCCACCATCGTGTCGCCACGGCCCCTCAGCCCCGGCGAGGCCACCCTTGCACGCACACCACCCGCCGAGCTCTGGAGCCCGCCCCTGGCGGCCGGCAGGCCCGGGGAAGCGGCCCCTGCCCTCGATCCCGCTCCCGCACCCGGCAGCGGCGGCGACACGGCGGGGGGCGGGGCTTTTGCCGGAGGGAGCTGTGGAGGGACACACCCACCGGCACACAGGTGGCGGCCCCGGGGCGGGGCGCCGGTGGGGGCGGCCAGGTGCAGGTCGAGGGGCTCGCTGGCCGAAGGGACGGCAACCGGGCCCGCAGTGGAGCCTGGGTCCGGGCCAGGCACCCCGGGGGCGTCTGGGGTGCGGCTGCCTTCCAGGGCCGCCTTCTGGCCGCCTGGCGGGCCGGGCCGGCGGGGAGCGCCCCCTCCGGCGCGCGCGCCGTGGTGGGAGGGGCCTGAGGAGGCGGGGCCTGCAGCGGGGCCCCGGCGCGGGCGGAGCCGGCGGCCACCGCCCGCGGGCGAGTTAAAGGAGAAGGCGGAGCGGGAGGCAAAAAGCCTACAGCACCCGGTATTCCCAGGCGGTCTCCCATCCAAGTACTAACCAGGCCCGACCCTGCTTAGCTTCCGAGATCAGACGAGATCGGGCGCGTTCAGGGTAGTATGGCCGTAGACGGGGGCGGGGACGGCGGGCTGCCTCTTGAGGCCCACTTTCGCTGGCGCTTGCGCCTCACCGCCAGCCTGGCGGTCAGCCCGCCCCGGCAGGACCCCGTCGCCCGCCCAGGCAGGGGGAACGGAGGTCTCGGGTACCGGGCGGTGGCGGAGGCGGAGGGTTTGGCCACCCCCTCCCAGCCGAGGGCGGGCGTGACCCAGCGAACCCTTCGGCGCTTGGCGCCCCGCCAAGATCCCGCCCGTCGCTCACAGGGACGTGGCCCCGGAGGCTTCAGTGCCCGGGGCCCGCGGTCCCTTGGGCATCGCCCCTGCCCGCCCACGCGGCGCTAGGCGCCGCCCAGCCGCAACCCGGGCCGGCCCTCCTGCCCGACAGCAGCTGGCCCGAAGCCACTGGGAGCCACCATCGTGTCGCCACGGCCCCTCAGCCCCGGCGAGGCCACCCTTGCCCGCACACCACCTGCCGGGCTCAGGAGCCCGCCCCTGGCGGCCGGCAGGCCCGGGGAAGCGGCCCCTGCCCTCGATCCCGCTCCCGCACCCGGCCGCGGCGGCGACACGGCGGGGGGCGAGGCTTTTGCCGGAGGGAGCTGTGTAGGGACACACCCACCGGCACACAGGTGGCGGCACCGGGGCGGGGCCCCGGTGGGGGCGGCCAGGTGCAGGTCGAGGGGCTCGCTGGCGGAAGGCACGGCAATCGGGCCCGCGGCGGAGCCTGGGTCCGGGCCAGGCACCCCGGGGGCGTCTGGGGTGCGGCTGCCTTCCAGGGCCGCCTTCTGGCCGCCTGGCGGGCCGGGCTGGCGGGGAGCGCCCCCTCCGGCGCGCGCGCCGTGGTGGGAGGGGCCTGAGGAGGCGGGGCCTGCAGCGGGGCCCCGGCGCGGGCGGAGCCGGCGGCCACCGCCCGCGGGCGAGTTAAAGGAGAAGGCGGAGCGGGAGGCAAAAACCCTACAGCACCCGGTATTCCCAGGCGGTCTCCCATCCAAGTACTAACCAGGCCCGACCCTGCTTAGCTTCCGAGATCAGACGAGATCGGGCGCGTTCAGGGTGGTATGGCCGTAGACGGGGGCGGGGACGGCGGGCTGCCTCTTGAGGCCCACTTTCGCTGGCGCTTGCGCCTCACCGCCAGCCTGGCGGTCAGCCCGCCCCAGCAGGACCCCGTCGCCCGCCCAGGCAGGGGGAACGGAGGTCTCGGGTACCGGGCGGTGGCGGAGGCGGAAGGTTTGGCCACCCCCTCCCAGCCGAGGGCGGGCGTGACCCAGCGAACCCTTCGGCGCTTGGCGCCCCGCCCAAGATCCGGCCCGTCGCTCACAGGGACGTGGCCCCGGAGGCTTCAGGGCCCGGGGCCCGCGGTGCCTTGGGCATCGCCCCTGCCCGCCCACGCGGCGCTAGGCGCCGCCCAGCCGCAGCCAGGGCCGGCCCTCCTGCCCGACAGCAGCTGGCCCGAAGCCACTGGGAGCCACCATCGTGTCGCCACGGCCCCTCAGCCCCGGCGAGGCCACCCTTGCACGCACACCACCCGCCGAGCTCAGGAGCCCGCCCCTGGCGGCCGGCAGGCCCGGGGAAGCGGCCCCTGCCCTCGATCCCGCTCCCGCACCCGGCAGCGGCGGCGACACGGCGGGGGGCGGGGCTTTTGCCGGAGGGAGCTGTGGAGGGACACACCCACCGGCACACAGGTGGCGGCCCCGGGGCGGGGCGCCGGTGGGGGCGGCCAGGTGCAGGTCGACGGGCTCGCTGGCCGAAGGGACGGCAACCGGGCCCGCGGCGGAGCCTGGGTCCGGGCCAGGCACCCCGGGGGCGTCTGGGGTGCGGCTGCCTTCCAGGGCCGCCTTCTGGCCGCCTGGCGGGCCGGGCCGGCGGGGAGCGCCCCCTCCGGCGCGCGCGCCGTGGTGGGAGGGGCCTGAGGAGGCGGGGCCTGCAGCGGGGCCCCGGCGCCGGCGGAGCCGGCGGCCACCGCCCGCGGGCGAGTTAAAGGAGAAGGCGGAGCGGGAGGCAAAAAGCCTACAGCACCCGGTATTCCCAGGCGGTCTCCCATCCAAGTACTAACCAGGCCCGACCCTGCTTAGCTTCCGAGATCAGACGAGATCGGGCGCGTTCAGGGTGGTATGGCCGTAGACGGGGGCGGGGACGGCGGGCTGCCTCTTGAGGCCCACTTTCGCTGGCGCTTGCGCCTCACCGCCAGCCTGGCGGTCAGCCCGCCCCAGCAGGACCCCGTCGCCTGCCCAGGCAGGGGGAACGGAGGTCTCGGGTACCGGGCGGTGGCGGAGGCGGAGGGTTTGGCCACCCCCTCCCAGCCGAGGGCGGGCGTGACCCAGCGAACCCTTCGGCGCTTGGCGCCCCGCCCAAGATCCGGCCCGTCGCTCACAGGGACGTGGCCGCGGAGGCTTCAGGGCCCGGGGCCCGCGGTGCCTTGGGCATCGCCCCTGCCCGCCCACGCGGCGCTAGGCGCCGCCCAGCCGCAGCCCGGGCCGGCCCTCCTGCCCGACAGCAGCTGGCCCGAAGCCACTGGGAGCCACCATCGTGTCGCCACGGCCCCTCAGCCCCGGCGAGGCCACCCTTGCACGCACACCACCCGCCGAGCTCAGGAGCCCGCCCCTGGCGGCCGGCAGGCCCGGGGAAGCGGCCCCTGCCCTCTATCCCGCTCCCGCACCCGGCAGCGGCGGCGACACGGCGGGGGGCGGGGCTTTTGCTGGAGGGAGCTGTGGAGGGACACACCCACCGGCACACAGGTGGCGGCCCCGGGGCGGGGCGCCGGTGGGGGCGGCCAGGTGCAGGTCGACGGGCTCGCTGGCCGAAGGGACGGCAACCGGGCCCGCGGCGGAGCCTGGGTCCGGGCCAGGCACCCCGGGGGCGTCTGGGGTGCGGCTGCCTTCCAGGGCCGCCTTCTGGCCGCCTGGCGGGCCGGGCCGGCGGGGAGCGCCCCCTCCGGCGCGCGCGCCGTGGTGGGAGGGGCCTGAGGAGGCGGGGCCTGCAGCGGGGCCCCGGCGCGGGCGGAGCCGGCGGCCACCGCCCGCGGGCGAGTTAAAGGAGAAGGCGGAGCAGGAGGCAAAAAGCCTACAGCACCCGGTATTCCCAGGCGGTCTCCCATCCAAGTACTAACCAGGCCCGACCCTGCTTAGCTTCCGAGATCAGACGAGATCGGGCGCGTTCAGGGTGGTATGGCCGTAGACGGGGGCGGGGACGGCGGGCTGCCTCCTGAGGCCCACTTTCGCTGTCGCTTGCGCCTCACCGCCAGCCTGGCGGTCAGCCCGCCCCGGCAGGAACCCGTCGCCCGCCCAGGCAGGGGGAACGGAGGTCTCGGGTACCGGGCGGTGGCGGAGGCGGAGGGTTTGGCCACCCCCTCCCAGCCGAGGGCGGGCGTGACCCAGCGAACCCATCGGCGCTTGGCGCCCGGCCCAAGATCCGGCCCGTCGCTCACAGGGACGTGGCCGCGGAGGCTTCAGGGCCCGGGGCCCGCGGTCCCTTGGGCATCGCCCCTGCCCGCCGACGCGGCGCTAGGAGCCGCCCAGCCGCAGCCCGGGCCGGCCCTCCTGCCCGACAGCAGCTGGCCCGAAGCCACTGGGAGCCACCATCGTGTCGCCACGGCCCCTCAGCCCCGGCGAGGCCACCCTTGCCCGCACACCACCCGCCGGGCTCAGTAGCCCGCCCCTGGCGGCCGGCAGGCCAGGGGAAGCGGCCCCTGCCCTCGATCCCGCTCCCGCACCCGGCCGCGGCGGTGACACGGCGGGGGGCGGGGCTTTTGCCGGAGGGAGCTGTGGAGGGACACACCCACCGGCACACAGGTGGCGGCCCCGGGGCGGGGCGCCGGTGGGGGCGGCCAGGTGCAGGTCGAGGGGCTCGCTGGCCGAAGGGAAGGCAACCGGGCCCGCGGCGGAGCCTGGGTCCGGGCCAGGCACCCCGGGGCGTCTGGGGTGCGGCTGCCTTCCAGGGCCGCCTTCTGGCCGGGCCGGCGGGGAGCGCCCCCTCCGGCGCGCGCGCCGTGGTGGGAGGGGCCTGAGGAGGCGGGGCCTGCAGCGGGGCCCCGGCGCGGGCGGAGCCGGCGGCCACCGCCCGCGGGCGAGTTAAAGGAGAAGGCGGAGCGGGAGGCAAAAAGCCTACAGCACCCGGTATTCCCAGGCGGTCTCCCATCCAAGTACTAACCAGGCCCGACCCTGCTTAGCTTCCGAGATCAGACGAGATCGGGCGCGTTCAGGGTGGTATGGCCGTAGACGGGGGCGGGGACGGCGGGCTGCCTCTTGAGGCCCACTTTCGCTGGCGCTTGCGCCTCACCGCCAGCCTGGCGGTCAGCCCGCCCCGGCAGGACCACGTCGCCCGCCCAGGCAGGGGGAACGGAGGTCTCGGGTACCGGGCGGTGGCGGAGGCGGAGGGTTTGGCCACCCCCTCCCAGCCGAGGGCGGGCGTGACCCAGCGAACCCTTCCGCGCTTGGCGCCCCGCCCAAGATCCGGCCCGTCGCTCACATGGACGTGGCCCCGGAGGCTTCAGGGCCCGGAGCCCGCGGTCCCTTGGGCATCGCACCTGCCCGCCCACGCGGCGCTAGGCGCCGCCCAGCCGCAGCCCGGGCCGGCCCTCCTGCCCGACAGCAGCTGGCCCGAAGCCACTGGGAGGCACCATCGTGTCGCCACGGCCCCTCAGCCCCGGCGAGGCCACCCTTGCCCGCACACCACCCGCCGAGCTCAGGAGCCCGCCCCTGGCGGCCGGCAGGCCCGGGGAAGCGGCCCCTGCCCTCGATCCCGCTCCCGCACCCGGCCGCGGCGGCGACACGGCGGGGGGCGGGGCTTTTGCCGGAGGGAGCTGTGGAGGGACACACCCACCGGCACACAGGTGGCGGCCCCGGGGCGGGGCGCCGGTGGGGGCGGCCAGGTGCAGGTCGAGGGGCTCGCTGGCGGAAGGCACGGCCATCGGGCCCGCGGCGGAGCCTGGGTCCGGGCCAGGCACCCCGGGGGCGTCTGGGGTGCGGCTGCCTTCCAGGGCCGCCTTCTGGCCGCCTGGCGGGGCGGGCTGGCGGGGAGCGCCCCCTCCGGCGCGCGCGCCGTGGTGGGAGGGGCCTGAGGAGGCGGGGCCTGCAGCGGGGCCCCGGCGCGGGCGGAGCCGGCGGCCACCGCCCGCGGGCGAGTTAAAGGAGAAGGCGGAGCGGGAGGCAAAAACCCTACAGCACCCGGTATTCCCAGGCGGTCTCCCATCCAAGTACTAACCAGGCCCGACCCTGCTTAGCTTCCGAGATCAGACGAGATCGGGCGCGTCCAGGGTGGTATGGCCGTAGACGGGGGCGGGGACGGCGGGCTGCCTCTTGAGGCCCACTTTCGCTGGCGCTTGCGCCTCACCGCCAGCCTGGCGGTCAGCCCGCCCCAGCAGGACCCCGTCGCCCGCCCAGGCAGGGGGAACGGAGGTCTCGGGTACCGGGCGGTGGCGGAGGCGGAGGGTTTGGCCACCCCCTCCCAGCCGAGGGCGGGCGTGACCCAGCGAACCCTTCGGCGCTTGGCGCCCCGCCCAAGATCCGGCCCGTCGCTCACAGGGACGTGGCCCCGGAGGCTTCAGGGCCCGGGGCCCGCGGTGCCTTGGGCATCGCCCCTGCCCGCCCACGCGGCGCTAGGCGCCGCCCAGCCGCAGCCCGGGCCGGCCCTCCTGCCCGACAGCAGCTGGCCCGAAGCCACTGGGAGCCACCATCGTGTCGCCATGGCCCCTCAGCCCCGGCGAGGCCACCCTTGCCCGCACACCACCCGCCGAGCTCAGGAGCCCGCCCCTGGCGGCCGGCAGGCCCGGGGAAGCGGCCCCTGCCCTCGATCCCGCTCCCGCACCCGGCAGCGGCGGCGACACGGCGGGGGGCGGGGCTTTTGCCGGAGGGAGCTGTGGAGGGACACACCCACCGGCACACAGGTGGCGGCCCCGGGGCGGGGCGCCGGTGGGGGCGGCCAGGTGCAGGTCGACGGGCTCGCTGGCCGAAGGGTCGGCAACCGGGCCCGCGGCGGAGCCTGGGTCCGGGCCAGGCACCCCGGGGGCGTCTGGGGTGCGGCTGCCTTCCAGGGCCGCCTTCTGGCCGCCTGGCGGGCCGGGCTGGCGGGGAGCGCCCCCTCCGGCGCGCGCGCCGTGGTGGGAGGGGCCTGAGGAGGCGGGGCCTGCAGCGGGGCCCCGGCGCGAGCGGAGCCGGCGGCCACCGCCCGCGGGCGATTTAAAGGAGAAGGCGGAGCGGGAGGCAAAAATCCTACAGCACCCGGTATTCCCAGGCGGTCTCCCATCCAAGTACTAACCAGGCCCGACCCTGCTTAGCTTCCGAGATCAGACGAGATCGGGCGCGTTCAGGGTGGTATGGCCGTAGACGGGGGCGGGGACGGCGGGCTGCCTCTTGAGGCCCACTTTCGCTGGCGCTTGCGCCTCACCGCCAGCCTGGCGGTCAGCCCGCCCCGGCAGGACCCCGTCGCCCGCCCAGGCAGGGGGAACGGAGGTCTCGGGTACCGGGCGGTGGCGGAGGCGGAGGGTTTGGCCACCCCCTCCCAGCCGAGGGCGGGCGTGACCCAGCGAACCCTTCGGCGCTAGGCGCCCCGCCCAAGATCCGGCCCGTCGCTCACAGGGACGTGGCCCCGGAGGCTTCAGGGCCCGGGGCCCGCGGTCCCTTGGGCATCGCCCCTGCCCGCCCACGCGGCGCTAGGCGCCGCCCAGCCGCAGCCCGGGCCGGCCCTCCTGCCCGACAGCAGCTGGCACGAAGCCACTGGGAGCCACCATCGTGTCGCCACGGCCCCTCAGCCCCGGCGAGGCCACCCTTGCCCGCACACCACCCGCCGAGCTCAGGAGCCCGCCCCTGGCGGCCGGCAGGCCCGGGGAAGCGGCCCCTGCCCTCGATCCCGCTCCCGCACCCGGCCGCGGCGGCGACACGGCGGGGGGCGGGGCTTTTGCCGGAGGGAGCTGTGGAGGGACACACCCACCGGCACACAGGTGGCGGCCCCGGGGCGGGGCGCCGGTGGGGGCGGCCAGGTGCAGGTCGAGGGGCTCGCTGGCCGAAGGGACGGCAACCGGGCCCGCGGCGGAGCCTGGGTCCGGGCCAGGCACCCCGGGGGCGTCTGGGGTGCGGCTGCCTTCCAGGGCCGCCTTCTGGCCGCCTGGCGGGCCGGGCCGGCGGGGAGCGCCCCCTCCGGCGCGCGCGCCGTGGTGGGAGGGGCCTGAGGAGGCGGGGCCTGCAGCGGGGCCCCGGCGCGGGCGGAGCCGGCGGCCACCGCCCGCGGGCGAGTTAAAGGAGAAGGCGGAGCGGGAGGCAAAAAGCCTACAGCACCCGGTATTCCCAGGCGGTCTCCCATCCAAGTACTAACCAGGCCCGACCCTGCTTAGCTTCCGAGATCAGACGAGATCGGGCGCGTCCAGGGTGGTATGGCCGTAGACGGGGGCGGGGACGGCGGGCTGCCTCTTGAGGCCCACTTTCGCTGGCGCTTGCGCCTCACCGCCAGCCTGGCGGTCAGCCCGCCCCGGCAGGACCCCGTCGCCCGCCCAGGCAGGGGGAACGGAGGTCTCGGGTACCGGGCGGTGGCGGAGGCGGAGGGTTTGGCCACCCCCTCCCAGCCGAGGGCGGGCGTGACCCAGCGAACCCTTCGGCGCTTGGCGCCCCGCCCAAGATCCGGCCCGTCGCTCACAGGGACGTGGCCCCGGAGGCTTCAGGGCCCGGGGCCCGCGGTGCCTTGGGCATCGCCCCTGCCCGCCCACGCGGCGCTAGGCGCCGCCCAGCCGCAGCCCGGGCCGGCCCTCCTGCCCGACAGCAGCTGGCCCGAAGCCACTGGGAGCCACCATCGTGTCGCCATGGCCCCTCAGCCCCGGCGAGGCCACCCTTGCCCGCACACCACCCGCCGAGCTCAGGAGCCCGCCCCTGGCGGCCGGCAGGCCCGGGGAAGCGGCCCCTGCCCTCGATCCCGCTCCCGCACCCGGCAGCGGCGGCGACACGGCGGGGGGCGGGGCTTTTGCCGGAGGGAGCTGTGGAGGGACACACCCACCGGCACACAGGTGGCGGCCCCGGGGCGGGGCGCCGGTGGGGGCGGCCAGGTGCAGGTCGACGGGCTCGCTGGCCGAAGGGTCGGCAACCGGGCCCGCGGCGGAGCCTGGGTCCGGGCCAGGCACCCCGGGGGCGTCTGGGGTGCGGCTGCCTTCCAGGGCCGCCTTCTGGCCGCCTGGCGGGCCGGGCTGGCGGGGAGCGCCCCCTCCGGCGCGCGCGCCGTGGTGGGAGGGGCCTGAGGAGGCGGGGCCTGCAGCGGGGCCCCGGCGCGAGCGGAGCCGGCGGCCACCGCCCGCGGGCGATTTAAAGGAGAAGGCGGAGCGGGAGGCAAAAATCCTACAGCACCCGGTATTCCCAGGCGGTCTCCCATCCAAGTACTAACCAGGCCCGACCCTGCTTAGCTTCCGAGATCAGACGAGATCGGGCGCGTTCAGGGTGGTATGGCCGTAGACGGGGGCGGGGACGGCGGGCTGCCTCTTGAGGCCCACTTTCGCTGGCGCTTGCGCCTCACCGCCAGCCTGGCGGTCAGCCCGCCCCGGCAGGACCCCGTCGCCCGCCCAGGCAGGGGGAACGGAGGTCTCGGGTACCGGGCGGTGGCGGAAGCGGAGGGTTTGGCCACCCCCTCCCAGCCGAGGGCGGGCGTGACCCAGCGAACCCTTCGGCGCTAGGCGCCCCGCCCAAGATCCGGCCCGTCGCTCACAGGGACGTGGCCCCGGAGGCTTCAGGGCCCGGGGCCCGCGGTCCCTTGGGCATCGCCCCTGCCCGCCCACGCGGCGCTAGGCGCCGCCCAGCCGCAGCCCGGGCCGGCCCTCCTGCCCGACAGCAGCTGGCACGAAGCCACTGGGAGCCACCATCGTGTCGCCACGGCCCCTCAGCCCCGGCGAGGCCACCCTTGCCCGCACACCACCCGCCGAGCTCAGGAGCCCGCCCCTGGCGGCCGGCAGGCCCGGGGAAGCGGCCCCTGCCCTCGATCCCGCTCCCGCACCCGGCCGCGGCGGCGACACGGCGGGGGGCGGGGCTTTTGCCGGAGGGAGCTGTGGAGGGACACACCCACCGGCACACAGGTGGCGGCCCCGGGGCGGGGCGCCGGTGGGGGCGGCCAGGTGCAGGTCGAGGGGCTCGCTGGCCGAAGGGACGGCAACCGGGCCCGCGGCGGAGCCTGGGTCCGGGCCAGGCACCCCGAGGGCGTCTGGGGTGCGGCTGCCTTCCAGGGCCGCCTTCTGGCCGCCTGGCGGGCCGGGCCGGCGGGGAGCGCCCCCTCCGGCGCGCGCGCCGTGGTGGGAGGGGCCTGAGGAGGCGGGGCCTGCAGCGGGGCCCCGGCGCGGGCGGAGCCGGCGGCCACCGCCCGCGGGCGAGTTAAAGGAGAAGGCGGAGCGGGAGGCAAAAAGCCTACAGCACCCGGTATTCCCAGGCGGTCTCCCATCCAAGTACTAACCAGGCCCGACCCTGCTTAGCTTCCGAGATCAGACGAGATCGGGCGCGTCCAGGGTGGTATGGCCGTAGACGGGGGCGGGGACGGCGGGCTGCCTCTTGAGGCCCACTTTCGCTGGCGCTTGCGCCTCACCGCCAGCCTGGCGGTCAGCCCGCCCCGGCAGGACCCCGTCGCCCGCCCAGGCAGGGGGAACGGAGGTCTCGGGTACCGGGCGGTGGCGGAGGCGGAGGGTTTGGCCACCCCCTCCCAGCCGAGGGCGGGCGTGACCCAGCGAACCCTTCGGCGCTTGGCGCCCCGCCAAGATCCCGCCCGTCGCTCACAGGGACGTGGCCCCGGAGGCTTCAGTGCCCGGGGCCCGCGGTCCCTTGGGCATCGCCCCTGCCCGCCCACGCGGCGCTAGGCGCCGCCCAGCCGCAGCCCGGGCCGGCCCTCCTGCCCGACAGCAGCTGGCCCGAAGCCACTGGGAGCCACCATCGTGTCGCCACGGCCCCTCAGCCCCGGCGAGGCCACACTTGCCCGCACACCACCTGCCGGCCTCAGGAGCCCGCCCCTGGCGGCCGGCAGGCCCGGGGAAGCGGCACCTGCCCTCGATCACGCTCCCGCACCCGGCCGCGGCGGCGACACGGCGGGGGGCGGGGCTTTTGCCGGAGGGAGCTGTGGAGGGACACACCCACCGGCACACAGGTGGCGGCACCGGGGCGGGGCGCCGGTGGGGGCGGCCAGGTGCAGGTCGAGGGGCTCGCTGGCGGAAGGCACGGCAACCGGGCCCGCGGCGGAGCCTGGGTCCGGGCCAGGCACCCCGGGGGCGTCTGGGGTGCGGCTGCCTTCCAGGGCCGCCTTCTGGCCGCCTGGCGGGCCGGGCTGGCGGGGAGCGCCCCCTCCGGCGCGCGCGCCGTGGTGGGAGGGGCCTGAGGAGGCGGGGCCTGCAGCGGGGCCCCGGCGCGGGCGGAGCCGGCGGCCACCGCCCGCGGGCGAGTTAAAGGAGAAGGCGGAGCGGGAGGCAAAAACCCTACAGCACCCGGTATTCCCATGCGGTCTCCCATCCAAGTACTAACCAGGCCCGACCCTGCTTAGCTTCCGAGATCAGACGAGATCGGGCGCGTTCAGGGTGGTATGGCCGTAGACGGGGGCGGGGACGGCGGGCTGCCTCTTGAGGCCCACTTTCGCTGGCGCTTGCGCCTCACCGCCAGCCTGGCGGTCAGCCCGCCCCGGCAGGACCCCGTCGCCCGCCCAGGCAGGGGGAACGGAGGTCTCGGGTACCGGGCGGTGGCGGAGGCGGAGGGTTTGGCCACCCCCTCCCAGCCGAGGGCGGGCGTGACCCAGCGAACCCTTCGGCGCTTGGCGCCCCGCCCAAGATCCGGCCCGTCGCTCACAGGGACGTGGCCCCGGAGGCTTCAGGGCCCGGGGCCCGCGGTGCCTTGGGCATCGCCCCTGCCCGCCCACGCGGCGCTAGGCGCCGCCCAGCCGCAGCCCGGGCCGGCCCTCCTGCCCGACAGCAGCTGGCCCGAAGCCACTGGGAGCCACCATCGTGTCGCCACGGCCCCTCAGCCCCGGCGAGGCCACCCTTGCCCGCACACCACCTGCCGGGCTCAGGAGCCCGCCCCTGGCGGCCGGCAGGCCCGGGGAAGCAGCCCCTGCCCTCGATCCCGCTCCCGCACCCGGCAGCGGCGGCGACACGGCGGGGGGCGAGGCTTTTGCCGGAGGGAGCTGTGGAGGGACACACCCACCGGCACACAGGTGGCGGCACCGGGGCGGGGCGCCGGTGGGGGCGGCCAGGTGCAGGTCGAGGGGCTCGCTGGCCGAAGGGACGGCAACCGGGCCCGCGGCGGAGCCTGGGTCCGGGCCAGGCACCCCGGGGGCGTCTGGGGTGCGGCTGCCTTCCAGGGCCGCCTTCTGGCCGCCTGGCGGGCCGGGCCGGCGGGGAGCGCCCCCTCCGGCGCGCGCGCCGTGGTGGGAGGGGCCTGAGGAGGCGGGGCCTGCAGCGGGGCCCCGGCGCCGGCGGAGCCGGCGGCCACCGACCGCGGGCGAGTTAAAGGAGAAGGCGGAGCGGGAGGCAAAAAGCCTACAGCACCCGGTATTCCCAGGCGGTCTCCCATCCAAGTACTAACCAGGCCCGACCCTGCTTAGCTTCCGAGATCAGACGAGATCGGGCGCGTTCAGGGTGGTATGGCCGTAGACGGGACGGGGACGGCGGGCTGCCTCTTGAGGCCCACTTTCGCTGGCGCTTGCGCCTCACCGCCAGCCTGGCGGTCAGCCCGCCCCGGCAGGACCCCGTCGCCCGCCCAGGCAGGGGGAACGGAGGTCTCGGGTACCGGGCGGTGGCGGAGGCGGAGGGTTTGGCCACCCCCTCCCAGCCGAGGGCGGGCGTGACCCAGCGAACCCTTCGGCGCTTGGCGCCCCGCCCAAGATCCGGCCCGTCGCTCACAGGGACGTGGCCCCGGAGGCTTCAGGGCCCGGGGCCCGCGGTCCCTTGGGCATCGCCCCTGCCCGACCACGCGGCGCTAGGCGCCGCCCGGCCGCATCCCGGGCCGGCCCTCCTGCCCGACAGCAGCTGGCCCGAAGCCACTGGGAGCCACCATCGTGTCGCCACGGCCCCACAGCCCCGGCGAAGCCACCCTTGCCCGCACACCACCCGCCGAGCTCAGGAGCCCGCCCCTGGCGGCCGGCAGGCCCGGGGAAGCGGCCCCTGCCCTCGATCCCGCTCCCGCACACGGCCGCGGCGGCGACACGGCGGGGGCTGGGCTTTTGCCAGAGGGAGCTGTGGAGGGACACACCCACCGGCACACAGGTGGCGGCCCCGGGGCGGGGCGCCGGTGGGGGCGGCCAGGTGCAGGTCGACGGGCTCGCTGGCCGAAGGCACGGCAACCGGGCCCGCGGCGGAGCCTGGGTCCGGGCCAGGCACCCCGGGGGCGTCTGGGGTGCGGCTGCCTTCCAGGGCCGCCTTCTGGCCGCCTGGCGGGCCGGGCTGGCGGGGAGCGCCCCCTCCGGCGCACGCGCCGTGGTGGGAGGGGCCTGAGGAGGCGGGGCCTGCAGCGGGGCCCCGGCGCGGGCGGAGCCGGCGGCCACCGCCCGCGGGCGAGTTAAAGGAGAAGGCGGAGCGGGAGGCAAAAACCCTACAGCACCCGGTATTCCCAGGCGGTCTCCCATCCAAGTACTAACCAGGCCCGACCCTGCTTAGCTTCCGAGATCAGACGAGATCGGGCGCGTTCAGGGTGGTATGGCCGTAGACGGGGGCGGGGACGGCGGGCTGCCTCTTGAGGCCCACTTTCGCTGGCGCTTGCGCCTCACCGCCAGCCTGGCGGTCAGCCCGCCCCGGCAGGACCCCGTCGCCCGCCCAGGCAGGGGGAACGGAGGTCTCGGGTACCGGGCGGTGGCGGAGGCGGAGGGTTTGGCCACCCCCTCCCAGCCGAGGGCGGGCGTGACCCAGCGAACCCTTCGGCGCTTGGCGCCCCGCCCAAGATCCGGCCCGTCGCTCACAGGGACGTGGCCCCGGAGGCTTCAGGGCCCGGGGCCCGCGGTCCCTTGGGCATCGCCCCTGCCCGCCCACGCGGCGCTAGGCGCCGCCCGGCCGCAGCCCGGGCCGGGCCTCCTGCCCGACAGCAGCTGGCCCGAAGCCACTGGGAGCCACCATCGTGTCGCCACGGCCCCTCAGCCCTGGCGAGGCCACCCTTGCCCGCACACCACCCGCCGAGCTCAGGAGCCCGCCCCTGGCGGCCGGCAGGCCCGGGGAAGCGGCCCCTGCCCTCGATCCCGCTCCCGCACCCAGCCGCGGCGGCGACACGGCGGGGGGCGGGGCTTTTGCCGGAGGGAGCTGTGGAGGGACACACCCACCGGCACACAGGTGGCGGCCCCGGGGCGGGGCGCCGGTGGGGGCGGCCAGGTGCAGGTCGAGGGGCTCGCTGGCCGAAGGGACGGCAACCGGGCCCGCGGCGGAGCCTGGGTCCGGGCCAGGCACCCCGGGGGCGTCTGGGGTGCGGCTGCCTTCCAGGGCCGCCTTCTGGCCGCCTGGCGGGCCGGGCCGGCGGGGAGCGCCCCCTCCGGCGCGCGCGCCGTGGTGGGAGGGGCCTGAGGAGGCGGGGCCTGCAGCGGGGCCCCGGCGCCGGCGGAGCCGGCGGCCACCGCCCGCGGGCGAGTTAAAGGAGAAGGCGGAGCGGGAGGCAAAAAGCCTACAGCACCCGGTATTCCCAGGCGGTCTCCCATCCAAGTACTAACCAGGCCCGACCCTGCTTAGCTTCCGAGATCAGACGAGATCGGGCGCGTTCAGGGTGGTATGGCCGTAGACGGGACGGGGACGGCGGGCTGCCTCTTGAGGCCCACTTTCGCTGGCGCTTGCGCCTCACCGCCAGCCTGGCGGTCAGCCCGCCCCGGCAGGACCCCGTCGCCCGCCCAGGCAGGGGGAACGGAGGTCTCGGGTACCGGGCGGTGGCGGAGGCGGAGGGTTTGGCCACCCCCTCCCAGCCGAGGGCGGGCGTGACCCAGCGAACCCTTCGGCGCTTGGCGCCCCGCCCAAGATCCGGCCCGTCGCTCACAGGGACGTGGCCCCGGAGGCTTCAGGGCCCGGGGCCCGCGGTCCCTTGGGCATCGCCCCTGCCCGACCACGCGGCGCTAGGCGCCGCCCGGCCGTATCCCGGGCCGGCCCTCCTGCCCGACAGCAGCTGGCCCGAAGCCACTGGGAGCCACCATCGTGTCGCCACGGCCCCACAGCCCCGGCGAAGCCACCCTTGCCCGCACACCACCCGCCGAGCTCAGGAGCCCGCCCCTGGCGGCCGGCAGGCCCGGGGAAGCGGCCCCTGCCCTCGATCCCGCTCCCGCACACGGCCGCGGCGGCGACACGGCGGGGGCTGGGCTTTTGCCAGAGGGAGCTGTGGAGGGACACACCCACCGGCACACAGGTGGCGGCCCCGGGGCGGGGCGCCGGTGGGGGCGGCCAGGTGCAGGTCGACGGGCTCGCTGGCCGAAGGCACGGCAACCGGGCCCGCGGCGGAGCCTGGGTCCGGGCCAGGCACCCCGGGGGCGCCTGGGGTGCGGCTGCCTTCCAGGGCCGCCTTCTGGCCCCCTGGCGGGCCGGGCCGGCGGGGAGCGCCCCCTCCGGCGCGCGCGCCGTGGTGGGAGGGGCCTGAGGAGGCGGGGCCTGCAGCGGGGCCCCGGCGCGGGCGGAGCCGGCGGCCACCGCCCGCGGGCGAGTTAAAGGAGAAGGCGGAGCGGGAGGCAAAAAGCCTACAGCACCCGGTATTCCCAGGCGGTCTCCCATCCAAGTACTAACCAGGCCCGACCCTGCTTAGCTTCCGAGATCAGACGAGATCGGGCGCGTTCAGGGTGGTATGGCCGTAGACGGGACGGGGACGGCGGGCTGCCTCTTGAGGCCCACTTTCGCTGGCGCTTGCGCCTCACCGCCAGCCTGGCGGTCAGCCCGCCCCGGCAGGACCCCGTCGCCCGCCCAGGCAGGGGGAACGGAGGTCTCGGGTACCGGGCGGTGGCGGAGGCGGAGGGTTTGGCCACCCCCTCCCAGCCGAGGGCGGGCGTGACCCAGCGAACCCTTCGGCGCTTGGCGCCCCGCCCAAGATCCGGCCCGTCGCTCACAGGGACGTGGCCCCGGAGGCTTCAGGGCCCGGGGCCCGCGGTCCCTTGGGCATCGCCCCTGCCCGCCCACGCGGCGCTAGGCGCCGCCCAGCCGCAGCCTGGTGCGGCCCTCCTGCCCGACAGCAGCTGGCCCGAAACCACTGGGAGCCACCATCGTGTCGCCACGGCCCCTCAGCCCCGGCGAGGCCACCCTTGCCTGCACACCACCCGCCGAGCTCAGGAGCCCGCCCCTGGCGGCCGGCAGGCCCGGGGAAGAGGCCCCTGCCCTCGATCCCGCTCCCGCACCCGGCCGCGGCGGCGACACGGCGGGGGGCGGGGCTTTTGCCGGAGGGAGCTGTGGAGGGACACACCCACCGGCACACAGGTGGCGGCCCCGGGGCGGGGCGCCGGAGGGGGCGGCCAGGTGCAGGTCGAGGGGCTCGCTGGCCGAAGGGACGGCAACCGGGCCCGCGGCGGAGCCTGGGTCCGGGCCAGGCACCCTGGGGGCGTCTGGGGTGCGGCTGCCTTCCAGGGCCGCCTTCTGGCCGCCTGGCGGGCCGGGCCGGCGGGGAGCGCCCCCTCCGGCGCGTGCGCCGTGGTGGGAGGGGCCTGAGGAGGAGGGGCCTGCAGCGGGGCCCCGGCGCGGGCGGAGCCGGCGGCCACCGCCCGCGGGCGAGTAAAGGAGAAGGCGGAGCGGGAGGCAAAAAGCCTACAGCACCCGGTATTCCCAGGCGGTCTCCCATCCAAGTACTAACCAGGCCCGACCCTGCTTAAGCTTCCGAGATCAGACGAGATCGGGCGCGTTCAGGGTGGTATGGCCGTAGACGGGGGCGGGGACGGCGGGCTGCCTCTTGAGGCCCACTTTCGCTGGCGCTTGCGCCTCACCGACAGCCTGGCGGTCAGCCCGCCCCGGCAGGACCCCGTCGCCCGCCCAGGCAGGGGGAACGGAGGTCTCGGGTACCGGGCGGTGGCGGAGGCGGAGGGTTTGGCCACCCCCTCCCAGCCGAGGGCGGGCGTGACCCAGCGAACCCTTCGGCGCTTGGCGCCCCGCCAAGATCCCGCCCGTCGCTCACAGGGACGTGGCCCCGGAGGCTTCAGGGCCCGGGGCCCGCGGTCCCTTGGGCATCGCCCCTGCCCGCTCACGCGGCGCTAGGCGCCGCCCGGCCGCAGCCCGGGCCGGCCCTCCTGCCCGACAGCAGCTGGCCCGAAGCCACTGGGAGCCACCATCGTGTCGCCACGGCCCCTCAGCCCCGGCGAGGCCACCCTTGCCCGCACACCACCCGCCGAGCTCAGGAGCCCGCCCCTGGGGCCGGCAGGCCCGGGGAAGCGGCCCCTGCTCTCGATCCCGCTCCCGCACCCGGCCGCGGCGGCGACACGGCGGGGGCGGGGCTTTTGCCGGAGGGAGCTGTGGAGGGACACACCCACCGGCACACAGGTGGCGGCCCCGGGGCGGGGCGCCGGTGGGGGCGGCCAGGTGCAGGTCGACGGGCTCGCTGGCCGAAGGCACGGCAACCGGGCCCGCGGCGGAGCCTGGGTCCGGGCCAGGCACCCCGGGGGCGTCTGGGGTGCGGCTGCCTTCCAGGGCCGCCTTCTGGCCGCCTGGCGGGCCGGGCCGGCGGGGAGCGCCCCCTCCGGCGCGCGCGCCGTGGTGCGAGGGGCCTGAGGAGGCGGGGCCTGCAGCGGAGCCCCGGCGCGGGCGGAGCCGGCGGCCAGCGCCCGCGGGCGAGTTCAAGGAGAAGGCGGAGCGGGAGGCAAAAAGCCTACAGCACCCGGTATTCCCAGGAGGTCTCCCATCCAAGTACTAACCAGGCCCGACCCTGCTAAGCTTCCGAGATCAGACGAGATCGGGCGCGTTCAGGGTGGTATGGCCGTAGACGGGACGGGGACGGCGGGCTGCCTCTTGAGGCCCACTTTCGCTGGCGCTTGCGCCTCACCGCCAGCCTGGCGGTCAGCCCGCCCCGGCAGGACCCCGTCGCCCGCCCAGGCAGGGGGAACGGAGGTCTCGGGTACCGGGCGGTGGCGGAGGCGGAGGGTTTGGCCACCCCCTCCCAGCCGAGGGCGGGCGTGACCCAGCGAACCCTTCGGCGCTTGGCGCCCCGCCCAAGATCCGGCCCGTCGCTCACAGGGACGTGGCCCCGGAGGCTTCAGGGCCCGGGGCCCGCGGTCCCTTGGGCATCGCCCCTGCCCGACCACGCGGCGCTAGGCGCCGCCCGGCCGCATCCCGGGCCGGCCCTCCTGCCCGACAGCAGCTGGCCCGAAGCCACTGGGAGCCACCATCGTGTCGCCACGGCCCCACAGCCCCGGCGAGGCCACCCTTGCCCGCACACCACCCGCCGAGCTCAGGAGCCCGCCCCTGGCGGCCGGCAGGCCCGGGGAAGCGGCCCCTGCCCTCGATCCCGCTCCCGCACACGGCCGCGGCGGCGACACGGCGGGGGCTGGGCTTTTGCCAGAGGGAGCTGTGGAGGGACACACCCACCGGCACACAGGTGGCGGCCCCGGGGCGGGGCGCCGGTGGGGGCGGCCAGGTGCAGGTCGACGGGCTCGCTGGCCGAAGGCACGGCAACCGGGCCCGCGGCGGAGCCTGGGTCCGGGCCAGGCACCCCGGGGGCGTCTGGGGTGCGGCTGCTTTCCAGGGCCGCCTTCTGGCCCCCTGGCGGGCCGGGCCGGCGGGGAGCGCCCCCTCCGGCGCGCGCGCCGTGGTGGGAGGGGCCTGAGGAGGCGGGGCCTGCAGCGGGGCCCCGGCGCGGGCGGAGCCGGCGGCCACCGCCCGCGGGCGAGTTCAAGGAGAAGGCGGAGCGGGAGGCAAAAAGCCTACAGCACCCGGTATTCCCAGGCGGTCTCCCATCCAAGTACTAACCAGGCCCGACCCTGCTTAGCTTCCGAGATCAGACGAGATCGGGCGCGTTCAGGGTGGTATGGCCGTAGACGGGACGGGGACGGCGGGCTGCCTCTTGAGGCCCACTTTCGTTGGCGCTTGCGCCTCACCGCCAGCCTGGCGGTCAGCCCGCCCCGGCAGGACCCCGTCGCCCTCCCAGGCAGGGGGAACGGAGGTCTCGGGTACCGGGCGGTGGCGGAGGCGGAGGGTTTGGCCACCCCCTCCCAGCCGAGGGCGGGCGTGACCCAGCGAACCCTTCGGCGCTTGGCGCCCCGCCCAAGATCCGGCCCGTCGCTCACAGGGACGTGGCCCCGGAGGCTTCAGGGCCCGGGGCCCGCGGTCCCTTGGGCATCGCCCCTGCCCGACCACGCGGCGCTAGGCGCCGCCCGGCCGCATCCCGGGCCGGCCCTCCTGCCCGACAGCAGCTGGCCCGAAGCCACTGGGAGCCACCATCGTGTCGCCACGGCCCCACAGCCCCGGCGAGGCCACCCTTGCCCGCACACCACCCGCCGAACTCAGGAGCCCGCCCCTGGCGGCCGGCAGGCCCGGGGAAGCGGCCCCTGCCCTCGATCCCGCTCCCGCACACGGCCGCGGCGGCGACACGGCGGGGGCTGGGCTTTTGCCAGAGGGAGCTGTGGAGGGACACACCCACCGGCACACAGGTGGCGGCCCCGGGGCGGGGCGCCGGTGGGGGCGGCCAGGTGCAGGTCGACGGGCTCGCTGGCTGAAGGCACGGCAACCGGGCCCGCGGCGGAGCCTGGGTCCGGGCCAGGCACCCCGGGGGCGTCTGGGGTGCGGCTGCCTTCCAGGGCCGCCTTCTGGCCCCCTGGCGGGCCGGGCCGGCGGGGAGCGCCCCCTCCGGCGCGCGCGCCGTGGTGGGAGGGGCCTGAGGAGGCGGGGCCTGCAGCGGGACCCCGGCGCGGGCGGAGCCGGCGGCCACCGCCCGCGGGCGAGTTAAAGGAGAAGGCGGAGCGGGAGGCAAAAAGCCTACAGCACCCGGTATTCCCAGGCGGTCTCCCATCCAAGTACTAACCAGGCCCGACCCTGCTTAGCTTCCGAGATCAGACGAGATCGGGCGCGTTCAGGGTGGTATGGCCGTAGACGGGACGGGGACGGCGGGCTGCCTCTTGAGGCCCACTTTCGCTGGCGCTTGCGCCTCACCGCCAGCCTGGCGGTCAGCCCGCCCCGGCAGGACCCCGTCGCCCGCCCAGGCAGGGGGAACGGAGGTCTCGGGTACCGGGCGGTGGCGGAGGCGGAGGGTTTGGCCACCCCCTCCCAGCCGAGGGCGGGCGTGACCCAGCGAACCCTTCGGCGCTTGGCGCCCCGCCAAGATCCCGCCCGTCGCTCACAGGGACGTGGCCCCGGAGGCTTCAGGGCCCGGGGCCCACGGTCCCTTGGGCATCGCCCCTGCCCGCCCACGCGGCGCTAGGCGCCGCCCGGCCGCAGCCCGGGCCGGCCCTCCTGCCCGACAGCAGCTGGCCCGAAGCCACTGGGAGCCACCATCGTGTCGCCACGGCCCCTCAGCCCCGGCGAGGCCACCCTTGCCCGCACACCACCCGCCGAGCTCAGGAGCCCGCCCCTGGCGGCCGGCAGGCCCGGGGAAGCGGCCCCTGCCCTCGATCCCGCTCCCGCACCCGGCCGCGGCGGCGACACGGCGGGGGCGGGGCTTTTGCCGGAGGGAGCTGTGGAGGGACACACCCACCGGCACACAGGTGGCGGCCCCGGGGCGGGGCGCCGGTGGGGGCGGCCAGGTGCAGGTCGACGGGCTCGCTGGCCGAAGGCACGGCAACCGGGCCCGCGGCGGAGCCTGGGTCCGGGCCAGGCACCCCGGGGGCGTCTGGGGTGCGGCTGCCTTCCAGGGCCGCCTTCTGGCCGCCTGGCGGGCCGGGCCGGCGGGGAGCGCCCCCTCCGGCGCGCGCGCCGTGGTGCGAGGGGCCTGAGGAGGCGGGGCCTGCAGCGGAGCCCCGGCGCGGGCGGAGCCGGCGGCCAGCGCCCGCGGGCGAGTTCAAGGAGAAGGCGGAGCGGGAGGCAAAAAGCCTACAGCACCCGGTATTCCCAGGAGGTCTCCCATCCAAGTACTAACCAGGCCCGACCCTGCTAAGCTTCCGAGATCAGACGAGATCGGGCGCGTTCAGGGTGGTATGGCCGTAGACGGGACGGGGACGGCGGGCTGCCTCTTGAGGCCCACTTTCGCTGGCGCTTGCGCCTCACCGCCAGCCTGGCGGTCAGCCCGCCCCGGCAGGACCCCGTCGCCCGCCCAGGCAGGGGGAACGGAGGTCTCGGGTACCGGGCGGTGGCGGAGGCGGAGGGTTTGGCCACCCCCTCCCAGCCGAGGGCGGGCGTGACCCAGCGAACCCTTCGGCGCTTGGCGCCCCGCCCAAGATCCGGCCCGTCGCTCACAGGGACGTGGCCCCGGAGGCTTCAGGGCCCGGGGCCCGCGGTCCCTTGGGCATCGCCCCTGCCCGACCACGCGGCGCTAGGCGCCGCCCGGCCGCATCCCGGGCCGGCCCTCCTGCCCGACAGCAGCTGGCCCGAAGCCACTGGGAGCCACCATCGTGTCGCCACGGCCCCACAGCCCCGGCGAGGCCACCCTTGCCCGCACACCACCCGCCGAGCTCAGGAGCCCGCCCCTGGCGGCCGGCAGGCCCGGGGAAGCGGACCCTGCCCTCGATCCCGCTCCCGCACACGGCCGCGGCGGCGACACGGCGGGGGCTGGGCTTTTGCCAGAGGGAGCTGTGGAGGGACACACCCACCGGCACACAGGTGGCGGCCCCGGGGCGGGGCGCCGGTGGGGGCGGCCAGGTGCAGGTCGACGGGCTCGCTGGCCGAAGGCACGGCAACCGGGCCCGCGGCGGAGCCTGGGTCCGGGCCAGGCACCCCGGGGGCGTCTGGGGTGCGGCTGCTTTCCAGGGCCGCCTTCTGGCCCCCTGGCGGGCCGGGCCGGCGGGGAGCGCCCCCTCCGGCGCGCGCGCCGTGGTGGGAGGGGCCTGAGGAGGCGGGGCCTGCAGCGGGGCCCCGGCGCGGGCGGAGCCGGCGGCCACCGCCCGCGGGCGAGTTCAAGGAGAAGGCGGAGCGGGAGGCAAAAAGCCTACAGCACCCGGTATTCCCAGGCGGTCTCCCATCCAAGTACTAACCAGGCCCGACCCTGCTTAGCTTCCGAGATCAGACGAGATCGGGCGCGTTCAGGGTGGTATGGCCGTAGACGGGACGGGGACGGCGGGCTGCCTCTTGAGGCCCACTTTCGTTGGCGCTTGCGCCTCACCGCCAGCCTGGCGGTCAGCCCGCCCCGGCAGGACCCCGTCGCCCTCCCAGGCAGGGGGAACGGAGGTCTCGGGTACCGGGCGGTGGCGGAGGCGGAGGGTTTGGCCACCCCCTCCCAGCCGAGGGCGGGCGTGACCCAGCGAACCCTTCGGCGCTTGGCGCCCCGCCCAAGATCCGGCCCGTCGCTCACAGGGACGTGGCCCCGGAGGCTTCAGGGCCCGGGGCCCGCGGTCCCTTGGGCATCGCCCCTGCCCGACCACGCGGCGCTAGGCGCCGCCCGGCCGCATCCCGGGCCGGCCCTCCTGCCCGACAGCAGCTGGCCCGAAGCCACTGGGAGCCACCATCGTGTCGCCACGGCCCCACAGCCCCGGCGAGGCCACCCTTGCCCGCACACCACCCGCCGAACTCAGGAGCCCGCCCCTGGCGGCCGGCAGGCCCGGGGAAGCGGCCCCTGCCCTCGATCCCGCTCCCGCACACGGCCGCGGCGGCGACACGGCGGGGGCTGGGCTTTTGCCAGAGGGAGCTGTGGAGGGACACACCCACCGGCACACAGGTGGCGGCCCCGGGGCGGGGCGCCGGTGGGGGCGGCCAGGTGCAGGTCGACGGGCTCGCTGGCTGAAGGCACGGCAACCGGGCCCGCGGCGGAGCCTGGGTCCGGGCCAGGCACCCCGGGGGCGTCTGGGGTGCGGCTGCCTTCCAGGGCCGCCTTCTGGCCCCCTGGCGGGCCGGGCCGGCGGGGAGCGCCCCCTCCGGCGCGCGCGCCGTGGTGGGAGGGGCCTGAGGAGGCGGGGCCTGCAGCGGGACCCCGGCGCGGGCGGAGCCGGCGGCCACCGCCCGCGGGCGAGTTAAAGGAGAAGGCGGAGCGGGAGGCAAAAAGCCTACAGCACCCGGTATTCCCAGGCGGTCTCCCATCCAAGTACTAACCAGGCCCGACCCTGCTTAGCTTCCGAGATCAGACGAGATCGGGCGCGTTCAGGGTGGTATGGCCGTAGACGGGACGGGGACGGCGGGCTGCCTCTTGAGGCCCACTTTCGCTGGCGCTTGCGCCTCACCGCCAGCCTGGCGGTCAGCCCGCCCCGGCAGGACCCCGTCGCCCGCCCAGGCAGGGGGAACGGAGGTCTCGGGTACCGGGCGGTGGCGGAGGCGGAGGGTTTGGCCACCCCCTCCCAGCCGAGGGCGGGCGTGACCCAGCGAACCCTTCGGCGCTTGGCGCCCCGCCCAAGATCCGGCCCGTCGCTCACAGGGACGTGGCCCCGGAGGCTTCAGGGCCCGGGGCCCGCGGTCCCTTGGGCATCGCCCCTGCCCGCCCACGCGGCGCTAGGCGCCGCCCAGCCGCAGCCTGGTGCGGCCCTCCTGCCCGACAGCAGCTGGCCCGAAACCACTGGGAGCCACCATCGTGTCGCCACGGCCCCTCAGCCCCGGCGAGGCCACCCTTGCCCGCACACCACCCGCCGAGCTCAGGAGCCCGCCCCTGGCGGCCGGCAGGCCCGGGGAAGAGGCCCCTGCCCTCGATCCCGCTCCCGCACCCGGCCGCGGCGGCGACACGGCGGGGGGCGGGGCTTTTGCCGGAGGGAGCTGTGGAGGGACACACCCACCGGCACACAGGTGGCGGCCCCGGGGCGGGGCGCCGGAGGGGGCGGCCAGGTGCAGGTCGAGGGGCTCGCTGGCCGAAGGGACGGCAACCGGGCCCGCGGCGGAGCCTGGGTCCGGGCCAGGCACCCTGGGGGCGTCTGGGGTGCGGCTGCCTTCCAGGGCCGCCTTCTGGCCGCCTGGCGGGCCGGGCCGGCGGGGAGCGCCCCCTCCGGCGCGTGCGCCGTGGTGGGAGGGGCCTGAGGAGGAGGGGCCTGCAGCGGGGCCCCGGCGCGGGCGGAGCCGGCGGCCACCGCCCGCGGGCGAGTAAAGGAGAAGGCGGAGCGGGAGGCAAAAATCCTACAGCACCCGGTATTCCCAGGCGGTCTCCCATCCAAGTACTAACCAGGCCCGACCCTGCTTAAGCTTCCGAGATCAGACGAGATCGGGCGCGTTCAGGGTGGTATGGCCGTAGACGGGGGCGGGGACGGCGGGCTGCCTCTTGAGGCCCACTTTCGCTGGCGCTTGCGCCTCACCGACAGCCTGGCGGTCAGCCCGCCCCGGCAGGACCCCGTCGCCCGCCCAGGCAGGGGGAACGGAGGTCTCGGGTACCGGGCGGTGGCGGAGGCGGAGGGTTTGGCCACCCCCTCCCAGCCGAGGGCGGGCGTGACCCAGCGAACCCTTCGGCGCTTGGCGCCCCGCCAAGATCCCGCCCGTCGCTCACAGGGACGTGGCCCCGGAGGCTTCAGGGCCCGGGGCCCACGGTCCCTTGGGCATCGCCCCTGCCCGCCCACGCGGCGCTAGGCGCCGCCCGGCCGCAGCCCGGGCCGGACCTCCTGCCCGACAGCAGCTGGCCCGAAGCCACTGGGAGCCACCATCGTGTCGCCACGGCCCCTCAGCCCCGGCGAGGCCACCCTTGCCCGCACACCACCCGCCGAGCTCAGGAGCCCGCCCCTGGCGGCCGGCAGGCCCGGGGAAGCGGCCCCTGCCCTCGATCCCGCTCCCGCACCCGGCCGCGGCGGCGACACGGCGGGGGCGGGGCTTTTGCCGGAGGGAGCTGTGGAGGGACACACCCACCGGCACACAGGTGGCGGCCCCGGGGCGGGGCGCCGGTGGGGGCGGCCAAGTGCAGGTCGACGGGCTCGCTGGCCGAAGGCACGGCAACCGGGCCCGCGGCGGAGCCTGGGTCCGGGCCAGGCACCCCGGGGGCATCTGGGGTGCGGCTGCCTTCCAGGGCCGCCTTCTGGCCGCCTGGCGGGCCGGACCGGCGGGGAGCGCCCCCTCCGGCGCGCGCGCCGTGGTGCGAGGGGCCTGAGGAGGCGGGGCCTGCAGCGGAGCCACGGCGCGGGCGGAGCCGGCGGCCACCGCCCGCGGGCGAGTTCAAGGAGAAGGCGGAGCGGGAGGCAAAAAGCCTACAGCACCCGGTATTCCCAGGCGGTCTCCCATCCAAGTACTAACCAGGCCCGACCCTGCTTAGCTTCCGAGATCAGACGAGATCGGGCGCGTTCAGGGTGGTATGGCCGTAGACGGGACGGGGACGGCGGGCTGCCTCTTGAGGCCCACTTTCGCTGGCGCTTGCGCCTCACCGCCAGCCTGGCGGTCAGCCCGCCCCGGCAGGACCCCGTCGCCCGCCCAGGCAGGGGGAACGGAGGTCTCGGGTACCGGGCGGTGGCGGAGGCGGAGGGTTTGGCCACCCCCTCCCAGCCGAGGGCGGGCGTGACCCAGCGAACCCTTCGGCGCTTGGCGCCCCGCCCAAGATCCGGCCCGTCGCTCACAGGAACGTGGCCCCGGAGGCTTCAGGGCCCGGGGCCCGCGGTCCCTTGGGCATCGCCCCTGTCCGCCCACGCGGCGCTAGGCGCCGCCCGGCCGCAGCCCGGGCCGGCCCTCCTGCCCGACAGCAGCTTGCACGAAGCCACTGGGAGCCACCATCGTGTCGCCACGGCCCCTCAGCCCCGGCGAGGCCACCCTTGCCCGCACACCACCCGCCGAGCTCAGGAGCCCGCCCCTGGCGGCCGGCAGGCCCGGGGAAGCGGCCCCTGCCCTCGATCCCGCTCCCGCACCCGGCCGCGGCGGCGACACGGCGGGGGGCGGGGCTTTTGCCGGAGGGAGCTGTGGAGGGACACACCCACCGGCACACAGGTGGCGGCCCCGGGGCGGGGCGCCGGTGGGGGCGGCCAGGTGCAGGTCGAGGGGCTCGCTGGCCGAAGCGACGGCAACCGGGCCCGCGGTGGAGCCTGGGTCCGGGCCAGGCACCCCGGGGGCGTCTGGGGTGCGGCTGCCTTCCAGGGCCGCCTTCTGGCCGCCTGGCGGGCCGGGCCGGCGGGGAGCGCCCCCTCCGGCGCGCGCGCCGTGGTGGGAGGGGCCTGAGGAGGCGGGGCCTGCAGCGGGGCCCCGGCGCGGGCGGAGCCGGCGGCCACCGCCCGCGGGCGATTTAAAGGAGAAAGCGGAGCGGGAGGCAAAAAGCCTACAGCACCCGGTATTCCCAGGCGGTCTCCCATCCAAGTACTAACCAGGCCCGACCCTGCTTAGCTTCCGAGATCAGACGAGATCGGGCGCGTTCAGGGTAGTATGGCCGTAGACGGGGGCGGGGACGGCGGGCTGCCTCTTGAGGCCCACTTTCGCTGGCGCTTGCGCCTCACCGCCAGCCTGGCGGTCAGCCCGCCCCGGCGGGAACCCGTCGCCCGCCCAGGCAGGGGGAACGGGGGTCTCGGGTACCGGGCGGTGGCGGAGGCGGAGGGTTTGCCAACCCCCTCCCAGCCGAGGGCGGGCGTGACCCAGCGAACCCTTCGGCGCTTGGCGCCCCGCCAAGATCCCGCCCGTCGCTCACAGGGACGTGGCCCCGGAGGCTTCAGTGCCCGGGGCCCGCGGTCCCTTGGGCATCGCCCCTGCCCGCCCACGCGGCGCTAGGCGCCGCCCAGCCGCAACCCGGGCCGGCCCTCCTGCCCGACAGCAGCTGGCCTGAAGCCACTGGGAGCCACCATCGTGTCGCCACGGCCCCTCAGCCCCGGCGAGGCCACCCTTGCCCGCACACCACCCGCCGGGCTCAGGAGCCCGCCCCTGGCGGCCGGCAGGCCCAGGGAAGCGGCCCCTGCCCTCGATCCCGCTCCCGCACCCGGCCGCGGCGGCGACACGGCGGGGGGCGAGGCTTTTGCCTGGGGGAGCTGTGGAGGGACACACCCACCGGCACACAGGTGGCGGCCCCGGGGCGGGGCGCCGGTGGGGGCGGCCAGGTGCAGGTCGAGGGGCTCGCTGGCGGAAGGCACGGCAACCGGGCCCGCGGCGGAGCCTGGGTCCGGGCCAGGCACCCCGGGGGCGTCTGGGGTGCGGCTGCCTTCCAGGGCCGCCTTCTGGCCGCCTGGCGGGCCGGGCCGGCGGGGAGCGCCCCCTCCGGCGCGCGTGCCGTGGTGGGAGGGGCCTGAGGAGGCGGGGCCTGCAGCGGGGCCCCGGCGCGGGCGGAGCCGGCGGCCACCGCCCGCGGGCGAGTTAAAGGAGAAGGCGGAGCGGGAGGCAAAAAGCCTACAGCACCCGGTATTCCCAGGCGGTCTCCCATCCAAGTACTAACCAGGCCCGACCCTGCTTAGCTTCCGAGATCAGACGAGATCGGGCGCGTTCAGGGTAGTATGGCCGTAGACGGGGGCGGGGACGGCGGGCTGCCTCTTGAGGCCCACTTTCGCTGGCGCTTGCGCCTCACCGCCAGCCTGGCGGTCAGCCCGCCCCGGCAGGACCCCGTCGCCCGCCCAGGCAGGGGGAACGGAGGTCTCGGGTACCGGGCGGTGGCGGAGGCGGAGGGTTTGGCCACCCCCTCCCAGCCGAGGGCGGGCGTGACCCAGCGAACCCTTCGGCGCTTGGCGCCCCGCCAAGATCCCGCCCGTCGCTCACAGGGACGTGGCCCCGGAGGCTTCAGTGCCCGGGGCCCGCGGTCCCTTGGGCATCGCCCCTGCCCGCCCACGCGGCGCTAGGCGCCGCCCAGCCGCAACCCGGGCCGGCCCTCCTGCCCGACAGCAGCTGGCCCGAAGCCACTGGGAGCCACCATCGTGTCGCCACGGCCCCTCAGCCCCGGCGAGGCCACCCTTGCCCGCACACCACCTGCCGGGCTCAGGAGCCCGCCCCTGGCGGCCGGCAGGCCCGGGGAAGCGGCCCCTGCCCTCGATCCCGCTCCCGCACCCGGCCGCGGCGGCGACACAGCGGGGGGCGAGGCTTTTGCCGGAGGGAGCTGTGGAGGGACACACCCACCGGCACACAGGTGGCGGCCCCGGGGCGGGGCGCCGGTGGGGGCGGCCAGGTGCAGGTCGAGGGGCTCGCTGGCCGAAGGGACGGCAACCGGGCCCGCGGCGGAGCCTGGGTCCGGGCCAGGCACCCCGGGGGCGTCTGGGGTGCGGCTGCCTTCCAGGGCCGCCTTCTGGCCGCCTGGCGGGCCGGGCCGGCGGGGAGCGCCCCCTCCGGCGCGCGCGCCGTGGTGCGAGGGCCCTGAGGAGGCGGGGCCTGCAGCGGAGCCCCGGCGCGGGCGGAGCCGGCGGCCAGCGCCCGCGGGCGAGTTAAAGGAGAAGGCGGAGCGGGAGGCAAAAAGCCTACAGCACCCGGTATTCACAGGCGGTCTCCCATCCAAGTACTAACCAGGCCCGACCCTGCTTAGCTTCCGAGATCAGACGAGATCGGGCGCGTTCAGGGTGGTATGGCCGTAGACGGGGGCGGGGACGGCGGGCTGCCTCTTGAGGCCCACTTTCGCTGGCGCTTGCGCCTCACCGCCAGCCTGGCGGTCAGCCCGCCCCGGCAGGACCCCGTCGCCCGCCCAGGCAGGGGGAACGGAGGTCTCGGGTACCGGGCGGTGGCGGAGGCGGAGGGTTTGGCCACCCCCTCCCAGCCGAGGGCGGGCGTGACCCAGCGAACCCTTCGGCGCTTGGCGCCCCGCCCAAGATCCGGCCCGTCGCTCACAGGGACGTGGCCCCGGAGGCTTCAGGGCCCGGGGCCCGCGGTCCCTTGGGCATCGCCCCTGCCCGCCCACGCGGCGCTAGGCGCCGCCCAGCCGCAGCCCGGGCAGGCCCTCCTGCCCGACAGCAGCTGGCCCGAAGCCACTGGGAGCCACCATCGTGTCGCCACGGCCCCTCAGCCCCGGCGAGGCCACCCTTGCCCGCACACCACCCGCCGAGCTCAGGAGCCCGCCCCTGGCGGCCGGCAGGCCCGGGGAAGCGGCCCCTGCCCTCGATCCCGCTCCCGCACCCGGCCGCGGCGGCGACACGGCGGGGGGCGGGGCTTTTGCCGGAGGGAGCTGTGGAGGGACACACCCACCGGCACACAGGTGGCGGCCCCGGGGCGGGGCGCCGGTGGGGGCGGCCAGGTGCAGGTCGAGGGGCTCGCTGGCCGAAGGGACGGCAACCGGGCCCGCGGCGGAGCCTGGGTCCGGGCCAGGCACCCCGGGGGCGTCTGGGGTGCGGCTGCCTTCCAGGGCCGCCTTCTGGCCGCCTGGCGGGCCGGGCCGGCGGGGAGCGCCCCCTCCGGCGCGCGCGCCGTGGTGGGAGGGGCCTGAGGAGGCGGGGCCTGCAGCGGGGCCCCGGCGCGGGCGGAGCCGGCGGCCACCGCCCGCGGGCGAGTTAAAGGAGAAGGCGGAACGGGAGGCAAAAAGCCTACAGCACCCGGTATTCCCAGGCGGTCTCCCATCCAAGTACTAACCAGGCCCGACCCTGCTTAGCTTCCGAGATCAGACGAGATCGGGCGCGTTCAGGGTGGTATGGCCGTACACGGGGGCGGGGACGGCGGGCTGCCTCTTGAGGCCCACTTTCGCTGGCGCTTGCGCCTCACCGCCAGCCTGGCGGTCAACCCGCCCCGGCAGGACCCCGTCGCCCGCCCAGGCAGGGGGAACGGAGGTCTCGGGTACCGGGCGGTGGCGGAGGCGGAGGGTTTGGCCACCCCCTCCCAGCCGAGGGCGGGCGTGACCCAGCGAACCCTTCGGCGCTTGGCGCCCCGCCAAGATCCCGCCCGTCGCTCACAGGGACGTGGCCCCGGAGGCTTCAGGGCCCGGGGCCCGCGGTCCCTTGGGCATCGCCCCTGCCCGCCCACGCGGCGCTAGGCGCCGCCCGGCCGCAGCCCGGGCCGGCCCTCCTGCCCGACAGCAGCTGGCCCGAAGCCACTGGGAGCCACCATCGTGTCGCCACGGCCCCTCAGCCCCGGCGAGGCCACCCTTGCCCGCACACCACCCGCCGAGCTCAGGAGCCCGCCCCTGGCGGCCGGCAGGCCCGGGGAAGCGGCCCCTGCCCTGGATCCCGCTCCCGCACCCGGCCGAGGCGGCGACACGGCGGGGGGCGGGGCTTTTGCCGGAGGGAGCTGTGGAGGGACACACCCACCGGCACACAGGTGGCGGCCCCGGGGCGGGGCGCCGGTGGGGGCGGCCAGGTGCAGGTCGAGGGGCTCGCTGGCCGAAGGGACGGCAACCGGGCCCGCGGCGGAGCCTGGGTCCGGGCCAGGCACCCCGGGGGCGTCTGGGGTGCGGCTGCCTTCCAGGGCCGCCTTCTGGCCGCCTGGCGGGCCGGGCCGGCGGGGAGCGCCCCCTCCGGCGCGCGCGCCGTGGTGCGAGGGCCCTGAGGAGGCGGGGCCTGCAGCGGAGCCCCGGCGCGGGCGGAGCCGGCGGCCAGCGCCCGCGGGCGAGTTAAAGGAGAAGGCGGAGCGGGAGGCAAAAAGCCTACAGCACCCGGTATTCACAGGCGGTCTCCCATCCAAGTACTAACCAGGCCCGACCCTGCTTAGCTTCCGAGATCAGACGAGATCGGGCGCGTTCAGGGTGGTATGGCCGTAGACGGGGGCGGGGACGGCGGGCTGCCTCTTGAGGCCCACTTTCGCTGGCGCTTGCGCCTCACCGCCAGCCTGGCGGTCAGCCCGCCCCGGCAGGACCCCGTCGCCCGCCCAGGCAGGGGGAACGGAGGTCTCGGGTACCGGGCGGTGGCGGAGGCGGAGGGTTTGGCCACCCCCTCCCAGCCGAGGGCGGGCGTGACCCAGCGAACCCTTCGGCGCTTGGCGCCCCGCCCAAGATCCGGCCCGTCGCTCACAGGGACGTGGCCCCGGAGGCTTCAGGGCCCGGGGCCCGCGGTCCCTTGGGCATCGCCCCTGCCCGCCCACGCGGCGCTAGGCGCCGCCCAGCCGCAGCCCGGGCCGGCCCTCCTGCCCGACAGCAGCTGGCCCGAAGCCACTGGGAGCCACCATCGTGTCGCCACGGCCCCTCAGCCCCGGCGAGGCCACCCTTGCCCGCACACCACCCGCCGAGCTCAGGAGCCCGCCCCTGGCGGCCGGCAGGCCCGGGGAAGCGGCCCCTGCCCTCGATCCCGCTCCCGCACCCGGCCGCGGCGGCGACACGGCGGGGGGCGGGGCTTTTGCCGGAGGGAGCTGTGGAGGGACACACCCACCGGCACACAGGTGGCGGCCCCGGGGCGGGGCGCCGGTGGGGGCGGCCAGGTGCAGGTCGAGGGGCTCGCTGGCCGAAGGGACGGCAACCGGGCCCGCGGCGGAGCCTGGGTCCGGGCCAGGCACCCCGGGGGCGTCTGGGGTGCGGCTGCCTTCCAGGGCCGCCTTCTGGCCGCCTGGCGGGCCGGGCCGGCGGGGAGCGCCCCCTCCGGCGCGCGCGCCGTGGTGGGAGGGGCCTGAGGAGGCGGGGCCTGCAGCGGGGCCCCGGCGCGGGCGGAGCCGGCGGCCACCGCCCGCGGGCGAGTTAAAGGAGAAGGCGGAGCGGGAGGCAAAAAGCCTACAGCACCCGGTATTCCCAGGCGGTCTCCCATCCAAGTACTAACCAGGCCCGACCCTGCTTAGCTTCCGAGATCAGACGAGATCGGGCGCGTTCAGGGTGGTATGGCCGTAGACGGGACGGGGACGGCGGGCTGCCTCTTGAGGCCCACTTTCGCTGGCGCTTGCGCCTCACCGCCAGCCTGGCGGTCAGCCCGCCCCGGCAGGACCCCGTCGCCCGCCCAGGCAGGGGGAACGGAGGTCTCGGGTACCGGGCGGTGGCGGAGGCGGAGGGTTTGGCCACCCCCTCCCAGCCGAGGGCGGGCGTGACCCAGCGAACCCTTCGGCGCTTGGCGCCCCGCCCAAGATCCGGCCCGTCGCTCACAGGGACGTGGCCCCGGAGGCTTCAGGGCCCGGGGCCCGCGGTCCCTTGGGCATCGCCCCTGCCCGCCCACGCGGCGCTAGGCGCCGCCCAGCCGCAGCCTGGTGCGGCCCTCCTGCCCGACAGCAGCTGGCCCGAAACCACTGGGAGCCACCATCGTGTCGCCACGGCCCCTCAGCCCCGGCGAGGCCACCCTTGCCCGCACACCACCCGCCGAGCTCAGGAGCCCGCCCCTGGCGGCCGGCAGGCCCGGGGAAGAGGCCCCTGCCCTCGATCCCGCTCCCGCACCCGGCCGCGGCGGCGACACGGCGGGGGGCGGGGCTTTTGCCGGAGGGAGCTGTGGAGGGACACACCCACCGGCACACAGGTGGCGGCCCCGGGGCGGGGCGCCGGAGGGGGCGGCCAGGTGCAGGTCGAGGGGCTCGCTGGCCGAAGGGACGGCAACCGGGCCCGCGGCGGAGCCTGGGTCCAGGCCAGGCACCCTGGGGGCGTCTGGGGTGCGGCTGCCTTCCAGGGCCGCCTTCTGGCCGCCTGGCGGGCCGGGCCGGCGGGGAGCGCCCCCTCCGGCGCGTGCGCCGTGGTGGGAGGGGCCTGAGGAGGAGGGGCCTGCAGCGGGGCCCCGGCGCGGGCGGAGCCGGCGGCCACCGCCCGCGGGCGAGTAAAGGAGAAGGCGGAGCGGGAGGCAAAAAGCCTACAGCACCCGGTATTCCCAGGCGGTCTCCCATCCAAGTACTAACCAGGCCCGACCCTGCTTAAGCTTCCGAGATCAGACGAGATCGGGCGCGTTCAGGGTGGTATGGCCGTAGACGGGGGCGGGGACGGCGGGCTGCCTCTTGAGGCCCACTTTCGCTGGCGCTTGCGCCTCACCGACCGCCTGGCGGTCAGCCCGCCCCGGCAGGACCCCGTCGCCCGCCCAGGCAGGGGGAACGGAGGTCTCGGGTACCGGGCGGTGGCGGAGGCGGAGGGTTTGGCCACCCCCTCCCAGCCGAGGGCGGGCGTGACCCAGCGAACCCTTCGGCGCTTGGCGCCCCGCCAAGATCCCGCCCGTCGCTCACAGGGACGTGGCCCCGGAGGCTTCAGGGCCCGGGGCCCGCGGTCCCTTGGGCATCGCCCCTGCCCGCTCACGCGGCGCTAGGCGCCGCCCGGCCGCAGCCCGGGCCGGCCCTCCTGCCCGACAGCAGCTGGCCCGAAGCCACTGGGAGCCACCATCGTGTCGCCACGGCCCCTCAGCCCCGGCGAGGCCACCCTTGCCCGCACACCACCCGCCGAGCTCAGGAGCCCGCCCCTGGGGCCGGCAGGCCCGGGGAAGCGGCCCCTGCTCTCGATCCCGCTCCCGCACCCGGCCGAGGCGGCGACACGGCGGGGGGCGGGGCTTTTGCCGGAGGGAGCTGTGGAGGGACACACCCACCGGCACACAGGTGGCGGCCCCGGGGCGGGGCGCCGGTGGGGGCGGCCAGGTGCAGGTCGAGGGGCTCGCTGGCCGAAGGGACGGCAACCGGGCCCGCGGCGGAGCCTGGGTCCGGGCCAGGCACCCCGGGGGCGTCTGGGGTGCGGCTGCCTTCCAGGGCCGCCTTCTGGCCGCCTGGCGGGCCGGGCCGGCGGGGAGCGCCCCCTCCGGCGCGCGCGCCGTGGTGCGAGGGCCCTGAGGAGGCGGGGCCTGCAGCGGAGCCCCGGCGCGGGCGGAGCCGGCGGCCAGCGCCCGCGGGCGAGTTAAAGGAGAAGGCGGAGCGGGAGGCAAAAAGCCTACAGCACCCGGTATTCACAGGCGGTCTCCCATCCAAGTACTAACCAGGCCCGACCCTGCTTAGCTTCCGAGATCAGACGAGATCGGGCGCGTTCAGGGTGGTATGGCCGTAGACGGGGGCGGGGACGGCGGGCTGCCTCTTGAGGCCCACTTTCGCTGGCGCTTGCGCCTCACCGCCAGCCTGGCGGTCAGCCCGCCCCGGCAGGACCCCGTCGCCCGCCCAGGCAGGGGGAACGGAGGTCTCGGGTACCGGGCGGTGGCGGAGGCGGAGGGTTTGGCCACCCCCTCCCAGCCGAGGGCGGGCGTGACCCAGCGAACCCTTCGGCGCTTGGCGCCCCGCCCAAGATCCGGCCCGTCGCTCACAGGGACGTGGCCCCGGAGGCTTCAGGGCCCGGGGCCCGCGGTCCCTTGGGCATCGCCCCTGCCCGCCCACGCGGCGCTAGGCGCCGCCCAGCCGCAGCCCGGGCCGGCCCTCCTGCCCGACAGCAGCTGGCCCGAAGCCACTGGGAGCCACCATCGTGTCGCCACGGCCCCTCAGCCCCGGCGAGGCCACCCTTGCCCGCACACCACCCGCCGAGCTCAGGAGCCCGCCCCTGGCGGCCGGCAGGCCCGGGGAAGCGGCCCCTGCCCTCGATCCCGCTCCCGCACCCGGCCGCGGCGGCGACACGGCGGGGGGCGGGGCTTTTGCCGGAGGGAGCTGTGGAGGGACACACCCACCGGCACACAGGTGGCGGCCCCGGGGCGGGGCGCCGGTGGGGGCGGCCAGGTGCAGGTCGAGGGGCTCGCTGGCCGAAGGGACGGCAACCGGGCCCGCGGCGGAGCCTGGGTCCGGGCCAGGCACCCCGGGGGCGTCTGGGGTGCGGCTGCCTTCCAGGGCCGCCTTCTGGCCGCCTGGCGGGCCGGGCCGGCGGGGAGCGCCCCCTCCGGCGCGCGCGCCGTGGTGGGAGGGGCCTGAGGAGGCGGGGCCTGCAGCGGGGCCCCGGCGCGGGCGGAGCCGGCGGCCACCGCCCGCGGGCGAGTTAAAGGAGAAGGCGGAGCGGGAGGCAAAAAGCCTACAGCACCCGGTATTCCCAGGCGGTCTCCCATCCAAGTACTAACCAGGCCCGACCCTGCTTAGCTTCCGAGATCAGACGAGATCGGGCGCGTTCAGGGTGGTATGGCCGTAGACGGGACGGGGACGGCGGGCTGCCTCTTGAGGCCCACTTTCGCTGGCGCTTGCGCCTCACCGCCAGCCTGGCGGTCAGCCCGCCCCGGCAGGACCCCGTCGCCCGCCCAGGCAGGGGGAACGGAGGTCTCGGGTACCGGGCGGTGGCGGAGGCGGAGGGTTTGGCCACCCCCTCCCAGCCGAGGGCGGGCGTGACCCAGCGAACCCTTCGGCGCTTGGCGCCCCGCCCAAGATCCGGCCCGTCGCTCACAGGGACGTGGCCCCGGAGGCTTCAGGGCCCGGGGCCCGCGGTCCCTTGGGCATCGCCCCTGCCCGCCCACGCGGCGCTAGGCGCCGCCCAGCCGCAGCCTGGTGCGGCCCTCCTGCCCGACAGCAGCTGGCCCGAAACCACTGGGAGCCACCATCGTGTCGCCACGGCCCCTCAGCCCCGGCGAGGCCACCCTTGCCCGCACACCACCCGCCGAGCTCAGGAGCCCGCCCCTGGCGGCCGGCAGGCCCGGGGAAGCGGCCCCTGCCCTCGATCCCGCTCCCGCACCCGGCCGCGGCGGCGACACGGCGGGGGGCGGGGCTTTTGCCGGAGGGAGCTGTGGAGGGACACACCCACCGGCACACAGGTGGCGGCCCCGGGGCGGGGCGCCGGAGGGGGCGGCCAGGTGCAGGTCGAGGGGCTCGCTGGCCGAAGGGACGGCAACCGGGCCCGCGGCGGAGCCTGGGTCCAGGCCAGGCACCCTGGGGGCGTCTGGGGTGCGGCTGCCTTCCAGGGCCGCCTTCTGGCCGCCTGGCGGGCCGGGCCGGCGGGGAGCGCCCCCTCCGGCGCGTGCGCCGTGGTGGGAGGGGCCTGAGGAGGAGGGGCCTGCAGCGGGGCCCCGGCGCGGGCGGAGCCGGCGGCCACCGCCCGCGGGCGAGTAAAGGAGAAGGCGGAGCGGGAGGCAAAAAGCCTACAGCACCCGGTATTCCCAGGCGGTCTCCCATCCAAGTACTAACCAGGCCCGACCCTGCTTAAGCTTCCGAGATCAGACGAGATCGGGCGCGTTCAGGGTGGTATGGCCGTAGACGGGGGCGGGGACGGCGGGCTGCCTCTTGAGGCCCACTTTCGCTGGCGCTTGCGCCTCACCGACCGCCTGGCGGTCAGCCCGCCCCGGCAGGACCCCGTCGCCCGCCCAGGCAGGGGGAACGGAGGTCTCGGGTACCGGGCGGTGGCGGAGGCGGAGGGTTTGGCCACCCCCTCCCAGCCGAGGGCGGGCGTGACCCAGCGAACCCTTCGGCGCTTGGCGCCCCGCCAAGATCCCGCCCGTCGCTCACAGGGACGTGGCCCCGGAGGCTTCAGGGCCCGGGGCCCGCGGTCCCTTGGGCATCGCCCCTGCCCGCTCACGCGGCGCTAGGCGCCGCCCGGCCGCAGCCCGGGCCGGCCCTCCTGCCCGACAGCAGCTGGCCCGAAGCCACTGGGAGCCACCATCGTGTCGCCACGGCCCCTCAGCCCCGGCGAGGCCACCCTTGCCCGCACACCACCCGCCGAGCTCAGGAGCCCGCCCCTGGGGCCGGCAGGCCCGGGGAAGCGGCCCCTGCTCTCGATCCCGCTCCCGCACCCGGCCGCGGCGGCGACACGGCGGGGGCGGGGCTTTTGCCGGAGGGAGCTGTGGAGGGACACACCCACCGGCACACAGGTGGCGGCCCCGGGGCGGGGCGCCGGTGGGGGCGGCCAGGTGCAGGTCGACGGGCTCGCTGGCCGAAGGCACGGCAACCGGGCCCGCGGCGGAGCCTGGGTCCGGGCCAGGCACCCCGGGGGCGTCTGGGGTGCGGCTGCCTTCCAGGGCCGCCTTCTGGCCGCCTGGCGGGCCGGGCCGGCGGGGAGCGCCCCCTCCGGCGCGCGCGCCGTGGTGCGAGGGGCCTGAGGAGGCGGGGCCTGCAGCGGAGCCCCGGCGCGGGCGGAGCCGGCGGCCAGCGCCCGCGGGCGAGTTCAAGGAGAAGGCGGAGCGGGAGGCAAAAAGCCTACAGCACCCGGTATTCCCAGGAGGTCTCCCATCCAAGTACTAACCAGGCCCGACCCTGCTAAGCTTCCGAGATCAGACGAGATCGGGCGCGTTCAGGGTGGTATGGCCGTAGACGGGACGGGGACGGCGGGCTGCCTCTTGAGGCCCACTTTCGCTGGCGCTTGCGCCTCACCGCCAGCCTGGCGGTCAGCCCGCCCCGGCAGGACCCCGTCGCCCGCCCAGGCAGGGGGAACGGAGGTCTCGGGTACCGGGCGGTGGCGGAGGCGGAGGGTTTGGCCACCCCCTCCCAGCCGAGGGCGGGCGTGACCCAGCGAACCCTTCGGCGCTTGGCGCCCCGCCCAAGATCCGGCCCGTCGCTCACAGGGACGTGGCCCCGGAGGCTTCAGGGCCCGGGGCCCGCGGTCCCTTGGGCATCGCCCCTGCCCGACCACGCGGCGCTAGGCGCCGCCCGGCCGCATCCCGGGCCGGCCCTCCTGCCCGACAGCAGCTGGCCCGAAGCCACTGGGAGCCACCATCGTGTCGCCACGGCCCCACAGCCCCGGCGAGGCCACCCTTGCCCGCACACCACCCGCCGAGCTCAGGAGCCCGCCCCTGGCGGCCGGCAGGCCCGGGGAAGCGGCCCCTGCCCTCGATCCCGCTCCCGCACACGGCCGCGGCGGCGACACGGCGGGGGCTGGGCTTTTGCCAGAGGGAGCTGTGGAGGGACACACCCACCGGCACACAGGTGGCGGCCCCGGGGCGGGGCGCCGGTGGGGGCGGCCAGGTGCAGGTCGACGGGCTCGCTGGCCGAAGGCACGGCAACCGGGCCCGCGGCGGAGCCTGGGTCCGGGCCAGGCACCCCGGGGGCGTCTGGGGTGCGGCTGCTTTCCAGGGCCGCCTTCTGGCCCCCTGGCGGGCCGGGCCGGCGGGGAGCGCCCCCTCCGGCGCGCGCGCCGTGGTGGGAGGGGCCTGAGGAGGCGGGGCCTGCAGCGGGGCCCCGGCGCGGGCGGAGCCGGCGGCCACCGCCCGCGGGCGAGTTCAAGGAGAAGGCGGAGCGGGAGGCAAAAAGCCTACAGCACCCGGTATTCCCAGGCGGTCTCCCATCCAAGTACTAACCAGGCCCGACCCTGCTTAGCTTCCGAGATCAGACGAGATCGGGCGCGTTCAGGGTGGTATGGCCGTAGACGGGACGGGGACGGCGGGCTGCCTCTTGAGGCCCACTTTCGTTGGCGCTTGCGCCTCACCGCCAGCCTGGCGGTCAGCCCGCCCCGGCAGGACCCCGTCGCCCGCCCAGGCAGGGGGAACGGAGGTCTCGGGTACCGGGCGGTGGCGGAGGCGGAGGGTTTGGCCACCCCCTCCCAGCCGAGGGCGGGCGTGACCCAGCGAACCCTTCGGCGCTTGGCGCCCCGCCCAAGATCCGGCCCGTCGCTCACAGGGACGTGGCCCCGGAGGCTTCAGGGCCCGGGGCCCGCGGTCCCTTGGGCATCGCCCCTGCCCGACCACGCGGCGCTAGGCGCCGCCCGGCCGCATCCCGGGCCGGCCCTCCTGCCCGACAGCAGCTGGCCCGAAGCCACTGGGAGCCACCATCGTGTCGCCACGGCCCCACAGCCCCGGCGAGGCCACCCTTGCCCGCACACCACCCGCCGAACTCCGGAGCCCGCCCCTGGCGGCCGGCAGGCCCGGGGAAGCGGCCCCTGCCCTCGATCCCGCTCCCGCACACGGCCGCGGCGGCGACACGGCGGGGGCTGGGCTTTTGCCAGAGGGAGCTGTGGAGGGACACACCCACCGGCACACAGGTGGCGGCCCCGGGGCGGGGCGCCGGTGGGGGCGGCCAGGTGCAGGTCGACGGGCTCGCTGGCCGGAGGCACGGCAACCGGGCCCGCGGCGGAGCCTGGGTCCGGGCCAGGCACCCCGGGGGCGTCTGGGGTGCGGCTGCCTTCCAGGGCCGCCTTCTGGCCCCCTGGCGGGCCGGGCCGGCGGGGAGCGCCCCCTCCGGCGCGCGCGCCGTGGTGGGAGGGGCCTGAGGAGGCGGGGCCTGCAGCGGGACCCCGGCGCGGGCGGAGCCGGCGGCCACCGCCCGCGGGCGAGTTAAAGGAGAAGGCGGAGCGGGAGGCAAAAAGCCTACAGCACCCGGTATTCCCAGGCGGTCTCCCATCCAAGTACTAACCAGGCCCGACCCTGCTTAGCTTCCGAGATCAGACGAGATCGGGCGCGTTCAGGGTGGTATGGCCGTAGACGGGACGGGGACGGCGGGCTGCCTCTTGAGGCCCACTTTCGCTGGCGCTTGCGCCTCACCGCCAGCCTGGCGGTCAGCCCGCCCCGGCAGGACCCCGTCGCCCGCCCAGGCAGGGGGAACGGAGGTCTCGGGTACCGGGCGGTGGCGGAGGCGGAGGGTTTGGCCACCCCCTCCCAGCCGAGGGCGGGCGTGACCCAGCGAACCCTTCGGCGCTTGGCGCCCCGCCCAAGATCCGGCCCGTCGCTCACAGGGACGTGGCCCCGGAGGCTTCAGGGCCCGGGGCCCGCGGTCCCTTGGGCATCGCCCCTGCCCGCCCACGCGGCGCTAGGCGCCGCCCAGCCGCAGCCTGGTGCGGCCCTCCTGCCCGACAGCAGCTGGCCCGAAACCACTGGGAGCCACCATCGTGTCGCCACGGCCCCTCAGCCCCGGCGAGGCCACCCTTGCCCGCACACCACCCGCCGAGCTCAGGAGCCCGCCCCTGGCGGCCGGCAGGCCCGGGGAAGAGGCCCCTGCCCTCGATCCCGCTCCCGCACCCGGCCGCGGCGGCGACACGGCGGGGGGCGGGGCTTTTGCCGGAGGGAGCTGTGGAGGGACACACCCACCGGCACACAGGTGGCGGCCCCGGGGCGGGGCGCCGGAGGGGGCGGCCAGGTGCAGGTCGAGGGGCTCGCTGGCCGAAGGGACGGCAACCGGGCCCGCGGCGGAGCCTGGGTCCGGGCCAGGCACCCTGGGGGCGTCTGGGGTGCGGCTGCCTTCCAGGGCCGCCTTCTGGCCGCCTGGCGGGCCGGGCCGGCGGGGAGCGCCCCCTCCGGCGCGTGCGCCGTGGTGGGAGGGGCCTGAGGAGGAGGGGCCTGCAGCGGGGCCCCGGCGCGGGCGGAGCCGGCGGCCACCGCCCGCGGGCGAGTAAAGGAGAAGGCGGAGCGGGAGGCAAAAATCCTACAGCACCCGGTATTCCCAGGCGGTCTCCCATCCAAGTACTAACCAGGCCCGACCCTGCTTAAGCTTCCGAGATCAGACGAGATCGGGCGCGTTCAGGGTAGTATGGCCGTAGACGGGGGCGGGGACGGCGGGCTGCCTCTTGAGGCCCACTTTCGCTGGCGCTTGCGCCTCACCGACAGCCTGGCGGTCAGCCCGCCCCGGCAGGACCCCGTCGCCCGCCCAGGCAGGGGGAACGGAGGTCTCGGGTACCGGGCGGTGGCGGAGGCGGAGGGTTTGGCCACCCCCTCCCAGCCGAGGGCGGGCGTGACCCAGCGAACCCTTCGGCGCTTGGCGCCCCGCCAAGATCCCGCCCGTCGCTCACAGGGACGTGGCCCCGGAGGCTTCAGGGCCCGGGGCCCACGGTCCCTTGGGCATCGCCCCTGCCCGCCCACGCGGCGCTAGGCGCCGCCCGGCCGCAGCCCGGGCCGGCCCTCCTGCCCGACAGCAGCTGGCCCGAAGCCACTGGGAGCCACCATCGTGTCGCCACGGCCCCTCAGCCCCGGCGAGGCCACCCTTGCCCGCACACCACCCGCCGAGCTCAGGAGCCCGCCCCTGGCGGCCGGCAGGCCCGGGGAAGCGGCCCCTGCCCTCGATCCCGCTCCCGCACCCGGCCGCGGCGGCGACACGGCGGGGGCGGGGCTTTTGCCGGAGGGAGCTGTGGAGGGACACACCCACCGGCACACAGGTGGCGGCCCCGGGGCGGGGCGCCGGTGGGGGCGGCCAAGTGCAGGTCGACGGGCTCGCTGGCCGAAGGCACGGCAACCGGGCCCGCGGCGGAGCCTGGGTCCGGGCCAGGCACCCCGGGGGCATCTGGGGTGCGGCTGCCTTCCAGGGCCGCCTTCTGGCCGCCTGGCGGGCCGGACCGGCGGGGAGCGCCCCCTCCGGCGCGCGCGCCGTGGTGCGAGGGGCCTGAGGAGGCGGGGCCTGCAGCGGAGCCACGGCGCGGGCGGAGCCGGCGGCCACCGCCCGCGGGCGAGTTCAAGGAGAAGGCGGAGCGGGAGGCAAAAAGCCTACAGCACCCGGTATTCCCAGGCGGTCTCCCATCCAAGTACTAACCAGGCCCGACCCTGCTTAGCTTCCGAGATCAGACGAGATCGGGCGCGTTCAGGGTGGTATGGCCGTAGACGGGACGGGGACGGCGGGCTGCCTCTTGAGGCCCACTTTCGCTGGCGCTTGCGCCTCACCGCCAGCCTGGCGGTCAGCCCGCCCCGGCAGGACCCCGTCGCCCGCCCAGGCAGGGGGAACGGAGGTCTCGGGTACCGGGCGGTGGCGGAGGCGGAGGGTTTGGCCACCCCCTCCCAGCCGAGGGCGGGCGTGACCCAGCGAACCCTTCGGCGCTTGGCGCCCCGCCCAAGATCCGGCCCGTCGCTCACAGGGACGTGGCCCCGGAGGCTTCAGGGCCCGGGGCCCGCGGTCCCTTGGGCATCGCCCCTGTCCGCCCACGCGGCGCTAGGCGCCGCCCGGCCGCAGCCCGGGCCGGCCCTCCTGCCCGACAGCAGCTGGCACGAAGCCACTGGGAGCCACCATCGTGTCGCCACGGCCCCTCAGCCCCGGCGAGGCCACCCTTGCCCGCACACCACCCGCCGAGCTCAGGAGCCCGCCCCTGGCGGCCGGCAGGCCCGGGGAAGCGGCCCCTGCCCTCGATCCCGCTCCCGCACCCGGCCGCGGCGGCCACACGGCGGGGGGCGAGGCTTTTGCCGGAGGGAGCTGTGGAGGGACACACCCACCGGCACACAGGTGGCGGCCCCGGGGCGGGGCGCCGGTGGGGGCGGCCAGGTGCAGGTCGAGGGGCTCGCTGGCCGAAGGGACGGCAACCGGGCCCGCGGTGGAGCCTGGGTCCGGGCCAGGCACCCCGGGGGCGTCTGGGGTGCGGCTGCCTTCCAGGGCCGCCTTCTGGCCGCCTGGCGGGCCGGGCCGGCGGGGAGCGCCCCCTCCGGCGCGCGCGCCGTGGTGGGAGGGGCCTGAGGAGGCGGGGCCTGCAGCGGGGCCCCGGCGCGGGCGGAGCCGGCGGCCACCGCCCGCGGGCGATTTAAAGGAGAAAGCGGAGCGGGAGGCAAAAAGCCTACAGCACCCGGTATTCCCAGGCGGTCTCCCATCCAAGTACTAACCAGGCCCGACCCTGCTTAGCTTCCGAGATCAGACGAGATCGGGCGCGTTCAGGGTAGTATGGCCGTAGACGGGGGCGGGGACGGCGGGCTGCCTCTTGAGGCCCACTTTCGCTGGCGCTTGCGCCTCACCGCCAGCCTGGCGGTCAGCCCGCCCCGGCGGGAACCCGTCGCCCGCCCAGGCAGGGGGAACGGAGGTCTCGGGTACCGGGCGGTGGCGGAGGCGGAGGGTTTGCCAACCCCCTCCCAGCCGAGGGCGGGCGTGACCCAGCGAACCCTTCGGCGCTTGGCGCCCCGCCAAGATCCCGCCCGTCGCTCACAGGGACGTGGCCCCGGAGGCTTCAGTGCCCGGGGCCCGCGGTCCCTTGGGCATCGCCCCTGCCCGCCCACGCAGCGCTAGGCGCCGCCCAGCCGCAACCCGGGCCGGCCCTCCTGCCCGACAGCAGCTGGCCCGAAGCCACTGGGAGCCACCATCGTGTCGCCACGGCCCCTCAGCCCCGGCGAGGCCACCCTTGCCCGCACACCACCCGCCGGGCTCAGGAGCCCGCCCCTGGCGGCCGGCAGGCCCAGGGAAGCGGCCCCTGCCCTCGATCCCGCTCCCGCACCCGGCCGCGGCGGCGACACGGCGGGGGGCGAGGCTTTTGCCGGGGGGAGCTGTGGAGGGACACACCCACCGGCACACAGGTGGCGGCCCCGGGGCGGGGCGCCGGTGGGGGCGGCCAGGTGCAGGTCGAGGGGCTCGCTGGCGGAAGGCACGGCAACCGGGCCCGCGGCGGAGCCTGGGTCCGGGCCAGGCACCCCGGGGGCGTCTGGGGTGCGGCTGCCTTCCAGGGCCGCCTTCTGGCCGCCTGGCGGGCCGGGCCGGCGGGGAGCGCCCCCTCCGGCGCGCGCGCCGTGGTGGGAGGGGCCTGAGGAGGCGAGGCCTGCAGCGGGGCCCCGGCGCGGGCGGAGCCGGCGGCCACCGCCCGCGGGCGAGTTAAAGGAGAAGGCGGAGCAGGAGGCAAAAAGCCTACAGCACCCGGTATTCCCAGGCGGTCTCCCATCCAAGTACTAACCAGGCCCGACCCTGCTTAGCTTCCGAGATCAGACGAGATCGGGCGCGTTCAGGGTGGTATGGCCGTAGACGGGGGCGGGGACGGCGGGCTGCCTCCTGAGGCCCACTTTCGCTGTCGCTTGCGCCTCACCGCCAGCCTGGCGGTCAGCCCGCCTCGGCAGGAACCCGTCGCCCGCCCAGGCAGGGGGAACGGAGGTCTCGGGTACCGGGCGGTGGCGGAGGCGGAGGGTTTGGCCACCCCCTCCCAGCCGAGGGCGGGCGTGACCCAGCGAACCCTTCGGCGCTTGGCGCCCCGCCCAAGATCCGGCCCGTCGCTCACAGGGACGTGGCCCCGGAGGCTTCAGGGCCCGGGGCCCGCGGTCCCTTGGGCATCGCCCCTGTCCGCCCACGCGGCGCTAGGCGCCGCTCGGCCGCAGCCCGGGCCGGCCCTCCTGCCCGACAGCAGCTGGCCCGAAGCCACTGGGAGCCACCATCGTGTCGCCACGGCCCCTCAGCCCCGGCGAGGCCACCCTTGCCCGCACACCACCCGCCGAGATCAGGAGCCCGCCCCTGGCGGCCGGCAGGCCCGGGGAAGCGGCCCCTGCCCTCGATCCCGCTCCCGCACCCGGCAGCGGCGGCGACACGGCGGGGGGCGGGGCTTTTGCCGGAGGGAGCTGTGGAGGGACACACCCACCGGCAAACAGGTGGCGGCCCCGTGGCGGGGCGCCGGTGGGGGCGGCCAGGTGCAGGTCGACGGGCTCGCTGGCCGAAGGGACGGCAACCGGGCCCGCGGCGGAGCCTGGGTCCGGGCCAGGCACCCCGGGGGCGTCTGGGGTGCGGCTGCCTTCCAGGGCCGCCTTCTGGCCGCCTGGCGGGCCGGGCCGGCGGGGAGCGCCCCCTCCGGCGCGCGCGCCGTGGTGGGAGGGGCCTGAGGAGGCGGGGCCTGCAGCGGGGCCCCGGCGCGGGCGGAGCCGGCGGCCACCGCCCGCGGGCGAGTTAAAGGAGAAGGCGGAGCGAGAGGCAAAATGCCTACAGCACCCGGTATTCCCAGGCGGTCTCCCATCCAAGTACTAACCAGGCCCGACCCTGCTTAGCTTCCGAGATCAGACGAGATCGGGCGCGTTCAGGGTAGTATGGCCGTAGACAGGGGCGGGGACGGCGGGCTGCCTCTTGAGGCCCACTTTCGCTGGCGCTTGCGCCTCACCGCCAGCCTGGCGGTCAGCCCGCCCCGGCAGGACCCCGTCGCCCGCCCAGGCAGGGGGAACGGAGGTCTCGGGTACCGGGCGGTGGCGGAGGCGGAGGGTTTGGCCACCCCCTCCCAGCCGAGGGCGGGCGTGACCCAGCGAACCCTTCGGCGCTTGGCGCCCCGCCCAAGATCCGGCCCGTCGCTCACAGGGACGTTGCCCCGGAGGCTTCAGGGCCCGGGGCCCGCGGTCCCTTGGGCATCGCCCCTGCCCGCCCACGCGGCGCTAGGCGCCGCCCATCCGCAGCCCGGGCCGGCCCTCCTGCCCGACAGCAGCTGGCCCGAAGCCACTGGGAGCCACCATCGTGTCGCCACGGCCCCTCAGCCCCGGCGAGGCCACCCTTGCCCGCACACCACCCGCCGAGCTCAGGAGCCCGCCCCTGGCGGCCGGCAGGCCCCTGGGAAGCGGCCCCTGCCCTGGATCCCGCTCCCGCACCCGGCCGCGGCGGCGACACGGCGGGGGGCGGGGCTTTTGCCGGAGGGAGCTGTGGAGGGACACACCCACCGGCACACAGGTGGCGGACCCGGGGCGGGGCGCCGGTGGGGTCGGCCAGGTGCAGGTCGAGGGGCTCGCTGGCCGAAGGGACGGCAACCGGGCCCGCGGCGGAGCCTGGGTCCGGGCCAGGCACCCCGGGGGCGTCTGGGGTGCGGCTGCATTCCAGGGCCGCCTTCTGGCCGCCTGGCGGGCCGGGCCGGCGGGGAGCGCCCCCTCCGGCGCGCGCGCCGTGGTGGGAGGGGCCTGAGGAGGCGGGGCCTGCAGCGGGGCCCCGGCGCGGGCGGAGCCGGCGGCCACCGCCCGCGGGCGAGTTAAAGGAGAAGGCGGAGCGGGAGGCAAAAAGCCTACAGCACCCGGTATTCCCAGGCGGTCTCCCATCCAACTACTAACCAGGCCCGACCCTGCTTAGCTTCCGAGATCAGACGAGATCGGGCGCGTTCAGGGTGGTATGGCCGTAGACGGGACGGGGACGGCGGGCTGCCTCTTGAGGCCCACTTTCCCTGGCGCTTGCGCCTCACCGCCAGCCTGGCGGTCAGCCCGCCCCGGCTGGACCCCGTCGCCCGCCCAGGCAGGGGGAACGGAGGTCTCGGGTACTGGGCGGTGGCGGAGGCGGAGGGTTTGGCCACCCCCTCCCAGCCGAGGGCGGGCGTGACCCAGCGAACCCTTCGGCGCTTGGCGCCCCGCCCAAGATCCGGCCCGTCGCTCACAGGGACGTGGCCCCGGAGGCTTCAGGGCCCGGGGCCCGCGGTCCCTTGGGCATCGCCCCTGCCCGCCCACGCGGCGCTAGGCGCCGCCCAGCCGCAGCCCGGGCCGTCCCTCCTGCCCGACAGCAGCTGGCCCGAAGCCACTGGGAGCCACCATCGTGTCGCCACGGCCCCTCAGCCCCGGCGAGGCCACCCTTGCCCGCACACCACCCGCCGAGCTCAGGAGCCCGCCCCTGGCGGCCGGCAGGCCCGGGGAAGCGGCCCCTGCCCTCGATCCCGCTCCCGCACCCGGCCGTGGCGGCGACACGGCGGGGGGCGGGGCTTTTGCCGGAGGGAGCTGTGGAGGGACACACCCACCGGCACACAGGTGGCGGCCCCGGGGCGGGGCGCCGGTGGGGGCGGCCAGGTGCAGGTCGAGGGGCTCGCTGGCCGAAGGGACGGCAACCGGGCCCGCGGCGGAGCCTGGGTCCGGGCCAGGCACCCTGGGGGCGTCTGGGGTGCGGCTGCCTTCCAGGGCCGCCTTCTGGCCGCCTGGCGGGCCGGGCCGGCGGGGAGCGCCTCCTCCGGCGCTCGCGCCGTGGTGGGAGGGGCCTGAGGAGGAGGGGCCTGCAGCGGGGCCCCGGCGCGGGCGGAGCCGGCGGCCACCACTCGCGGGCGAGTAAAGGAGAAGGCGGAGCGGGAGGCAAAAAGCCTACAGCACCCGGTATTCCCAGGCGGTCTCCCATCCAAGTACTAACCAGGCCCGACCCTGCTTAAGCTTCCGAGATCAGACGAGATCGGGCGCGTTCAGGGTGGTATGGCCGTAGACGGGGGCGGGGACGGCGGGCTGCCTCTTGAGGCCCACTTTCGCTGGCGCTTGCGCCTCACCGCCAGCCTGGCGGTCAGCCCGCCCCGGCAGGACCCCGTCGCCCGCCCAGGCAGGGGGAACGGAGGTCTCGGGTACCGGGCGGTGGCGGAGGCGGAGGGTTTGGCCACCCCCTCCCAGCTGAGGGCGGGCGTGACCCAGCGAACCCTTCGGCGCTTGGCGCCCCGCCCAAGATCCCGCCCGTCGCTCACAGGGACATGGCCCCGGAGGCTTCAGGGCCCGGGGCACGCGGTCCCTTGGGCATCGCCCCTGCCCGCCCACGCGGCGCTAGGAGCCGCCCAGCCGCAGCCCGGGCCGGCCCTCCTGCCCGACAGCAGCTTGCCCGAAGCCACTGGGAGCAACCATCGTGTCGCCACGGCCCCTCAGCCCCGGCGAGGCCACCCTTGCCCGCACACCACCCGCTGGGCTCAGTAGCCCGCCCCTGGCGGCCGGCAGGCCCGGGGAAGCGGCCCCGGCCCTCGATCCCGCTCCCGCACCCGGCCGCGGCGGCGACACGGCGGGGGGCGGGGCTTTTGCCGGAGGGAGCTGTGGAGGGACACACCCACCGGCACACAGGTGGCGGCCCCGGGGCGGGGCGCCGGTGGGGGCGGCCAGGTGCAGGTCGAGGGGCTCGCTGGCCGAAGGCACGGCAACCGGGCCCGCGGCGGAGCCTGGGTCCGGGCCAGGCACCCCGGGGGCGTCTGGGGTGCGGCTGCCTTCCAGGGCCGCCTTCTGGCCGCCTGGCGGGCCGGGCCGGCGGGGAGCGCCCCCTCCGGCGCGCGCGCCGTGGTGGGAGGGGCCTGAGGAGGCGGGGCTTGCAGCGGGGCCCCGGCGCGGGCGGAGCCGGCGGCCACCGCCCGCGGGCGAGTTAAAGGAGAAGGCGGAACGGGAGGCAAAAAGCCTACAGCACCCGGTATTCCCAGGCGGTCTCCCATCCAAGTACTAACCAGGCCCGACCCTGCTTAGCTTCCGAGATCAGACGAGATCGGGCGCGTTCAGGGTGGTATGGCCGTACACGGGGGCGGGGACGGCGGGCTGCCTCTTGAGGCCCACTTTCGCTGGCGCTTGCGCCTCACCGCCAGCCTGGCGGTCAGCCCGCCCCGGCAGGACCCCGTCGCCCGCCCAGGCAGGGGGAACGGAGGTCTCGGGTACCGGGCGGTGGCGGAGGCGGAGGGTTTGGCCACCCCCTCCCAGCCGAGGGCGGGCGTGACCCAGCGAACCCTTCGGCGCTTGGCGCCCCGCCAAGATCCCGCCCGTCGCTCACAGGGACGTGGCCCCGGAGGCTTCAGGGCCCGGGGCCCGCGGTCCCTTGGGCATCGCCCCTGCCCGCCCACGCGGCGCTAGGCGCCGCCCGGCCGCAGCCCGGGCCGGCCCTCCTGCCCGACAGCAGCTGGCCCGAAGCCACTGGGAGCCACCATCGTGTCGCCACGGCCCCTCAGCCCCGGCGAGGCCACCCTTGCCCGCACACCACCCGCCGAGCTCAGGAGCCCGCCCCTGGGGGCCGGCAGGCCCGGGGAAGCGGCCCCTGCCCTGGATCCCGCTCCCGCACCCGGCCGCGGCGGCGACACGGCGGGGGGCGGGGCTTTTGCCGGAGGGAGCTGTGGAGGGACACACCCACCGGCACACAGGTGGCGGCCCCGGGGCGGGGCGCCGGTGGGGGCGGCCAGGTGCAGGTCGAGGGGCTCGCTGGCCGAAGGGACGGCAACCGGGCCCGCGGCGGAGCCTGGGTCCGGGCCAGGCACCCCGGGGGCGTCTGGGGTGCGGCTGCCTTCCAGGGCCGCCTTCTGGCCGCCTGGCGGGCCGGGCCGGCGGGGAGCGCCCCCTCCGGCGCGCGCGCCGTGGTGCGAGGGCCCTGAGGAGGCGGGGCCTGCAGCGGAGCCCCGGCGCGGGCGGAGCCGGCGGCCAGCGCCCGCGGGCGAGTTAAAGGAGAAGGCGGAGCGGGAGGCAAAAAGCCTACAGCACCCGGTATTCACAGGCGGTCTCCCATCCAAGTACTAACCAGGCCCGACCCTGCTTAGCTTCCGAGATCAGACGAGATCGGGCGCGTTCAGGGTGGTATGGCCGTAGACGTGGGCGGGGACGGCGGGCTGCCTCTTGAGGCCCACTTTCGCTGGCGCTTGCGCCTCACCGCCAGCCTGGCGGTCAGCCCGCCCCGGCAGGACCCCGTCGCCCGCCCAGGCAGGGGGAACGGAGGTCTCGGGTACCGGGCGGTGGCGGAGGCGGAGGGTTTGGCCACCCCCTCCCAGCCGAGGGCGGGCGTGACCCAGCGAACCCTTCGGCGCTTGGCGCCCCGCCCAAGATCCGGCCCGTCGCTCACAGGGACGTGGCCCCGGAGGCTTCAGGGCCCGGGGCCCGCGGTCCCTTGGGCATCGCCCCTGCCCGCCCACGCGGCGCTAGGCGCCGCCCAGCCGCAGCCCGGGCCGGCCCTCCTGCCCGACAGCAGCTGGCCCGAAGCCACTGGGAGCCACCATCGTGTCGCCACGGCCCCTCAGCCCCGGCGAGGCCACCCTTGCCCGCACACCACCCGCCGAGCTCAGGAGCCCGCCCCTGGCGGCCGGCAGGCCCGGGGAAGCGGCCCCTGCCCTCGATCCCGCTCCCGCACCCGGCCGCGGCGGCGACACGGCGGGGGGCGGGGCTTTTGCCGGAGGGAGCTGTGGAGGGACACACCCACCGGCACACAGGTGGCGGCCCCGGGGCGGGGCGCCGGTGGGGGCGGCCAGGTGCAGGTCGAGGGGCTCGCTGGCCGAAGGGACGGCAACCGGGCCCGCGGCGGAGCCTGGGTCCGGGCCAGGCACCCCGGGGGCGTCTGGGGTGCGGCTGCCTTCCAGGGCCGCCTTCTGGCCGCCTGGCGGGCCGGGCCGGCGGGGAGCGCCCCCTCCGGCGCGCGCGCCGTGGTGGGAGGGGCCTGAGGAGGCGGGGCCTGCAGCGGGGCCCCGGCGCGGGCGGAGCCGGCGGCCACCGCCCGCGGGCGAGTTAAAGGAGAAGGCGGAGCGGGAGGCAAAAAGCCTACAGCACCCGGTATTCCCAGGCGGTCTCCCATCCAAGTACTAACCAGGCCCGACCCTGCTTAGCTTCCGAGATCAGACGAGATCGGGCGCGTTCAGGGTGGTATGGCCGTAGACGGGACGGGGACGGCGGGCTGCCTCTTGAGGCCCACTTTCCCTGGCGCTTGCGCCTCACCGCCAGCCTGGCGGTCAGCCCGCCCCGGCTGGACCCCGTCGCCCGCCCAGGCAGGGGGAACGGAGGTCTCGGGTACTGGGCGGTGGCGGAGGCGGAGGGTTTGGCCACCCCCTCCCAGCCGAGGGCGGGCGTGACCCAGCGAACCCTTCGGCGCTTGGCGCCCCGCCCAAGATCCGGCCCGTCGCTCACAGGGACGTGGCCCCGGAGGCTTCAGGGCCCGGGGCCCGCGGTCCCTTGGGCATCGCCCCTGCCCGCCCACGCGGCGCTAGGCGCCGCCCAGCCGCAGCCCGGGCCGTCCCTCCTGCCCGACAGCAGCTGGCCCGAAGCCACTGGGAGCCACCATCGTGTCGCCACGGCCCCTCAGCCCCGGCGAGGCCACCCTTGCCCGCACACCACCCGCCGAGCTCAGGAGCCCGCCCCTGGCGGCCGGCAGGCCCGGGGAAGCGGCCCCTGCCCTCGATCCCGCTCCCGCACCCGGCCGTGGCGGCGACACGGCGGGGGGCGGGGCTTTTGCCGGAGGGAGCTGTGGAGGGACACACCCACCGGCACACAGGTGGCGGCCCCGGGGCGGGGCGCCGGTGGGGGCGGCCAGGTGCAGGTCGAGGGGCTCGCTGGCCGAAGGGACGGCAACCGGGCCCGCGGCGGAGCCTGGGTCCGGGCCAGGCACCCTGGGGGCGTCTGGGGTGCGGCTGCCTTCCAGGGCCGCCTTCTGGCCGCCTGGCGGGCCGGGCCGGCGGGGAGCGCCTCCTCCGGCGCTCGCGCCGTGGTGGGAGGGGCCTGAGGAGGAGGGGCCTGCAGCGGGGCCCCGGCGCGGGCGGAGCCGGCGGCCACCACTCGCGGGCGAGTAAAGGAGAAGGCGGAGCGGGAGGCAAAAAGCCTACAGCACCCGGTATTCCCAGGCGGTCTCCCATCCAAGTACTAACCAGGCCCGACCCTGCTTAAGCTTCCGAGATCAGACGAGATCGGGCGCGTTCAGGGTGGTATGGCCGTAGACGGGGGCGGGGACGGCGGGCTGCCTCTTGAGGCCCACTTTCGCTGGCGCTTGCGCCTCACCGCCAGCCTGGCGGTCAGCCCGCCCCGGCAGGACCCCGTCGCCCGCCCAGGCAGGGGGAACGGAGGTCTCGGGTACCGGGCGGTGGCGGAGGCGGAGGGTTTGGCCACCCCCTCCCAGCTGAGGGCGGGCGTGACCCAGCGAACCCTTCGGCGCTTGGCGCCCCGCCCAAGATCCCGCCCGTCGCTCACAGGGACATGGCCCCGGAGGCTTCAGGGCCCGGGGCACGCGGTCCCTTGGGCATCGCCCCTGCCCGCCCACGCGGCGCTAGGAGCCGCCCAGCCGCAGCCCGGGCCGGCCCTCCTGCCCTACAGCAGCTTGCCCGAAGCCACTGGGAGCAACCATCGTGTCGCCACGGCCCCTCAGCCCCGGCGAGGCCACCCTTGCCCGCACACCACCCGCCGGGCTCAGTAGCCCGCCCCTGGCGGCCGGCAGGCCCGGGGAAGCGGCCCCGGCCCTCGATCCCGCTCCCGCACCCGGCCGCGGCGGCGACACGGCGGGGGGCGGGGCTTTTGCCGGAGGGAGCTGTGGAGGGACACACCCACCGGCACACAGGTGGCGGCCCCGGGGCGGGGCGCCGGTGGGGGCGGCCAGGTGCAGGTCGAGGGGCTCGCTGGCCGAAGGCACGGCAACCGGGCCCGCGGCGGAGCCTGGGTCCGGGCCAGGCACCCCGGGGGCGTCTGGGGTGCGGCTGCCTTCCAGGGCCGCCTTCTGGCCGCCTGGCGGGCCGGGCCGGCGGGGAGCGCCCCCTCCGGCGCGCGCGCCGTGGTGGGAGGGGCCTGAGGAGGCGGGGCTTGCAGCGGGGCCCCGGCGCGGGCGGAGCCGGCGGCCACCGCCCGCGGGCGAGTTAAAGGAGAAGGCGGAACGGGAGGCAAAAAGCCTACAGCACCCGGTATTCCCAGGCGGTCTCCCATCCAAGTACTAACCAGGCCCGACCCTGCTTAGCTTCCGAGATCAGAGGAGATCGGGCGCGTTCAGGGTGGTATGGCCGTACACGGGGGCGGGGACGGCGGGCTGCCTCTTGAGGCCCACTTTCGCTGGCGCTTGCGCCTCACCGCCAGCCTGGCGGTCAGCCCGCCCCGGCAGGACCCCGTCGCCCGCCCAGGCAGGGGGAACGGAGGTCTCGGGTACCGGGCGGTGGCGGAGGCGGAGGGTTTGGCCACCCCCTCCCAGCCGAGGGCGGGCGTGACCCAGCGAACCCTTCGGCGCTTGGCGCCCCGCCAAGATCCCGCCCGTCGCTCACAGGGACGTGGCCCCGGAGGCTTCAGGGCCCGGGGCCCGCGGTCCCTTGGGCATCGCCCCTGCCCGCCCACGCGGCGCTAGGCGCCGCCCGGCCGCAGCCCGGGCCGGCCCTCCTGCCCGACAGCAGCTGGCCCGAAGCCACTGGGAGCCACCATCGTGTCGCCACGGCCCCTCAGCCCCGGCGAGGCCACCCTTGCCCGCACACCACCCGCCGAGCTCAGGAGCCCGCCCCTGGCGGCCGGCAGGCCCGGGGAAGCGGCCCCTGCCCTGGATCCCGCTCCCGCACCCGGCCGCGGCGGCGACACGGCGGGGGGCGGGGCTTTTGCCGGAGGGAGCTGTGGAGGGACACACCCACCGGCACACAGGTGGCGGCCCCGGGGCGGGGCGCCGGTGGGGGCGGCCAGGTGCAGGTCGAGGGGCTCGCTGGCCGAAGGGACGGCAACCGGGCCCGCGGCGGAGCCTGGGTCCGGGCCAGGCACCCCGGGGGCGTCTGGGGTGCGGCTGCCTTCCAGGGCCGCCTTCTGGCCGCCTGGCGGGCCGGGCCGGCGGGGAGCGCCCCCTCCGGCGCGCGCGCCGTGGTGCGAGGGCCCTGAGGAGGCGGGGCCTGCAGCGGAGCCCCGGCGCGGGCGGAGCCGGCGGCCAGCGCCCGCGGGCGAGTTAAAGGAGAAGGCGGAGCGGGAGGCAAAAAGCCTACAGCACCCGGTATTCACAGGCGGTCTCCCATCCAAGTACTAACCAGGCCCGACCCTGCTTAGCTTCCGAGATCAGACGAGATCGGGCGCGTTCAGGGTGGTATGGCCGTAGACGGGGGCGGGGACGGCGGGCTGCCTCTTGAGGCCCACTTTCGCTGGCGCTTGCGCCTCACCGCCAGCCTGGCGGTCAGCCCGCCCCGGCAGGACCCCGTCGCCCGCCCAGGCAGGGGGAACGGAGGTCTCGGGTACCGGGCGGTGGCGGAGGCGGAGGGTTTGGCCACCCCCTCCCAGCCGAGGGCGGGCGTGACCCAGCGAACCCTTCGGCGCTTGGCGCCCCGCCCAAGATCCGGCCCGTCGCTCACAGGGACGTGGCCCCGGAGGCTTCAGGGCCCGGGGCCCGCGGTCCCTTGGGCATCGCCCCTGCCCGCCCACGCGGCGCTAGGCGCCGCCCAGCCGCAGCCCGGGCCGGCCCTCCTGCCCGACAGCAGCTGGCCCGAAGCCACTGGGAGCCACCATCGTGTCGCCACGGCCCCTCAGCCCCGGCGAGGCCACCCTTGCCCGCACACCACCCGCCGAGCTCAGGAGCCCGCCCCTGGCGGCCGGCAGGCCCGGGGAAGCGGCCCCTGCCCTCGATCCCGCTCCCGCACCCGGCCGCGGCGGCGACACGGCGGGGGGCGGGGCTTTTGCCGGAGGGAGCTGTGGAGGGACACACCCACCGGCACACAGGTGGCGGCCCCGGGGCGGGGCGCCGGTGGGGGCGGCCAGGTGCAGGTCGAGGGGCTCGCTGGCCGAAGGGACGGCAACCGGGCCCGCGGCGGAGCCTGGGTCCGGGCCAGGCACCCCGGGGGCGTCTGGGGTGCGGCTGCCTTCCAGGGCCGCCTTCTGGCCGCCTTGCGGGCCGGGCCGGCGGGGAGCGCCCCCTCCGGCACGCGCGCCGTGGTGGGAGGGGCCTGAGGAGGCGGGGCCTGCAGCGGGGCCCCGGCGCGGGCGGAGCCGGCGGCCACCGCCCGCGGGCGAGTTAAAGGAGAAGGCGGAGCAGGAGGCAAAAAGCCTACAGCACCCGGTATTCCCAGGCGGTCTCCCATCCAAGTACTAACCAGGCCCGACCCTGCTTAGCTTCCGAGATCAGACGAGATCGGGCGCGTTCAGGGTGGTATGGCCGTAGACGGGGGCGGGGACGGCGGGCTGCCTCCTGAGGCCCACTTTCGCTGTCGCTTGCGCCTCACCGCCAGCCTGGCGGTCAGCCCGCCCCGGCAGGAACCCGTCGCCCGCCCAGGCAGGGGGAACGGAGGTCTCGGGTACCGGGCGGTGGCGGAGGCGGAGGGTTTGGCCACCCCCTCCCAGCCGAGGGCGGGCGTGACCCAGCGAACCCTTCGGCGCTTGGCGCCCCGCCCAAGATCCGGCCCGTCGCTCACAGGGACGTGGCCGCGGAGGCTTCAGGGCCCGGGGCCCGCGGTCCCTTGGGCATCGCCCCTGCCCGCCGACGCGGCGCTAGGAGCCGCCCAGCCGCAGCCCGGGCCGGCCCTCCTGCCCGACAGCAGCTGGCCCGAAGCCACTGGGAGCCACCATCGTGTCGCCACGGCCCCTCAGCCCCGGCGAGGCCACCCTTGCCCGCACACCACCCGCCGGGCTCAGTAGCCCGCCCCTGGCGGCCGGCAGGCCAGGGGAAGCGGCCCCTGCCCTCGATCCCGCTCCCGCACCCGGCCGCGGCGGTGACACGGCGGGGGGCGGGGCTTTTGCCGGAGGGAGCTGTGGAGGGACACACCCACCGGCACACAGGTGGCGGCCCCGGGGCGGGGCGCCGGTGGGGGCGGCCAGGTGCAGGTCGAGGGGCTCGCTGGCCGAAGGGACGGCAACCGGGCCCGCGGCGGAGCCTGGGTCCGGGCCAGGCACCCCGGGGCGTCTGGGGTGCGGCTGCCTTCCAGGGCCGCCTTCTGGCCGGGCCGGCGGGGAGCGCCCCCTCCGGCGCGCGCGCCGTGGTGGGAGGGGCCTGAGGAGGCGGGGCCTGCAGCGGGGCCCCGGCGCGGGCGGAGCCGGCGGCCACCGCCCGCGGGCGAGTTAAAGGAGAAGGCGGAGCGGGAGGCAAAAACCCTACAGCACCCGGTATTCCCAGGCGGTCTCCCATCCAAGTACTAACCAGGCCCGACCCTGCTTAGCTTCCGAGATCAGACGAGATCGGGCGCGTCCAGGGTGGTATGGCCGTAGACGGGGGCGGGGACGGCGGGCTGCCTCTTGAGGCCCACTTTCGCTGGCGCTTGCGCCTCACCGCCAGCCTGGAGGTCAGCCCGCCCTGGCAGGACCCCGTCGCCCGCCCAGGCAGGGGGAACGGAGGTCTCGGGTACCGGGCGGTGGCGGAGGCGGAGGGTTTGGCCACCCCCTCCCAGCCGAGGGCGGGCGTGACCCAGCGAACCCTTCGGCGCTTGGCGCCCCGCCAAGATCCCGCCCGTCGCTCACAGGGACGTGGCCCCGGAGGCTTCAGTGCCCGGGGCCCGCGGTCCCTTGGGCATCGCCCCTGCCCGCCCACGCGGCGCTAGGCGCCGCCCAGCCGCAGCCCGGGCCGGCCCTCCTGCCCGACAGCAGCTGGCCCGAAGCCACTGGGAGCCACCATCGTGTCGCCACGGCCCCTCAGCCCCGGCGAGGCCACCCTTGCCCGCACACCACCCGCCGAGCTCAGGAGCCCGCCCCTGGCGGCCGGCAGGCCCGGGGAAGCGGCCCCTGCCCTCGATCCCGCTCCCGCACACGGCCGCGGCGGCGACACGGCGGGGGGCGGGGCTTTTGCCGGAGGGAGCTGTGGAGGGACACACCCACCGGCACACAGGTGGCGGCCCCGGGGCGGGGCGCCGGTGGGGGCGGCCAGGTGCAGGTCGAGGGGCTCGCTGGCGGAAGGCACGGCAATCGGGCCCGCGGCGGAGCCTGGGACCGGGCCAGGCACCCCGGGGGCGTCTGGGGTGCGGCTGCCTTCCAGGGCCGCCTTCTGGCCGCCTGGCGGGCCGGACTGGCGGGGAGCGCCCCCTCCGGCGCGCGCGCCGTGGTGGGAGGGGCCTGAGGAGGCGGGGCCTGCAGCGGGGCCCCGGCGCGGGCGGAGCCGGCGGCCACCGCCCGCGGGCGAGTTAAAGGAGAAGGCGGAGCGGGAGGCAAAAACCCTACAGCACCCGGTATTCCCAGGCGGTCTCCCATCCAAGTACTAACCAGGCCCGACCCTGCTTAGCTTCCGAGATCAGACGAGATCGGGCGCGTTCAGGGTGGTATGGCCGTAGACGGGGGCGGGGACGGCGGGCTGCCTCTTGAGGCCCACTTTCGCTGGCGCTTGCGCCTCACCGCCAGCCTGGCGGTCAGCCCGCCCCAGCAGGACCCCGTCGCCCGCCCAGGCAGGGGGAACGGAGGTCTCGGGTACCGGGCGGTGGCGGAGGCGGAGGGTTTGGCCACCCCCTCCCAGCCGAGGGCGGGCGTGACCCAGCGAACCCTTCGGCGCTTGGCGCCCCGCCCAAGATCCGGCCCGTCGCTCACAGGGACGTGGCCCCGGAGGCTTCAGGGCCCGGGGCCCGCGGTGCCTTGGGCATCGCCCCTGCCCGCCCACGCGGCGCTAGGCGTCGCCCAGCCGCAGCCCGGGCCGGCCCTCCTGCCCGACAGCAGCTGGCCCGAAGCCACTGGGAGCCACCATCGTGTCGCCACGGCCCCTCAGCCCCGGCGAGGCCACCCTTGCACGCACACCACCCGCCGAGCTCAGGAGCCCGCCCCTGGCGGCCGGCAGGCCCGGGGAAGCGGCCCCTGCCCTCTATCCCGCTCCCGCACCCGGCCGCGGCGGCGACACGGCGGGGGGCGGGGCTTTTGCCGGAGGGAGCTGTGGAGGGACACACCCACCGGCACACAGGTGGCGGCCCCGGGGCGGGGCGCCGGTGGGGGCGGCCAGGTGCAGGTCGAGGGGCTCGCTGGCCGAAGGGACGGCAACCGGGCCCGCGGCGGAGCCTGGGTCCGGGCCAGGCACCCCGGGGGCGTCTGGGGTGCGGCTGCCTTCCAGGGCCGCCTTCTGGCCGCCTGGCGGGCCGGGCCGGCGGGGAGCGCCCCCTCCGGCACGCGCGCCGTGGTGGGAGGGGCCTGAGGAGGCGGGGCCTGCAGCGGGGCCCCGGCGCGGGCGGAGCCGGCGGCCACCGCCCGCGGGCGAGTTAAAGGAGAAGGCGGAGCAGGAGGCAAAAAGCCTACAGCACCCGGTATTCCCAGGCGGTCTCCCATCCAAGTACTAACCAGGCCCGACCCTGCTTAGCTTCCGAGATCAGACGAGATCGGGCGCGTTCAGGGTGGTATGGCCGTAGACGGGGGCGGGGACGGCGGGCTGCCTCCTGAGGCCCACTTTCGCTGTCGCTTGCGCCTCACCGCCAGCCTGGCGGTCAGCCCGCCCCGGCAGGAACCCGTCGCCCGCCCAGGCAGGGGGAACGGAGGTCTCGGGTACCGGGCGGTGGCGGAGGCGGAGGGTTTGGCCACCCCCTCCCAGCCGAGGGCGGGCGTGACCCAGCGAACCCTTCCGCGCTTGGCGCCCCGCCCAAGATCCGGCCCGTCGCTCACAGGGACGTGGCCGCGGAGGCTTCAGGGCCCGGGGCCCGCGGTCCCTTGGGCATCGCCCCTGCCCGCCGACGCGGCGCTAGGAGCCGCCCAGCCGCAGCCCGGGCCGGCCCTCCTGCCCGACAGCAGCTGGCCCGAAGCCACTGGGAGCCACCATCGTGTCGCCACGGCCCCTCAGCCCCGGCGAGGCCACCCTTGCCCGCACACCACCCGCCGGGCTCAGTAGCCCGCCCCTGGCGGCCGGCAGGCCAGGGGAAGCGGCCCCTGCCCTCGATCCCGCTCCCGCACCCGGCCGCGGCGGTGACACGGCGGGGGGCGGGGCTTTTGCCGGAGGGAGCTGTGGAGGGACACACCCACCGGCACACAGGTGGCGGCCCCGGGGCGGGGCGCCGGTGGGGGCGGCCAGGTGCAGGTCGAGGGGCTCGCTGGCCGAAGGGACGGCAACCGGGCCCGCGGCGGAGCCTGGGTCCGGGCCAGGCACCCCGGGGCGTCTGGGGTGCGGCTGCCTTCCAGGGCCGCCTTCTGGCCGGGCCGGCGGGGAGCGCCCCCTCCGGCGCGCGCGCCGTGGTGGGAGGGGCCTGAGGAGGCGGGGCCTGCAGCGGGGCCCCGGCGCGGGCGGAGCCGGCGGCCACCGCCCGCGGGCGAGTTAAAGGAGAAGGCGGAGCGGGAGGCAAAAACCCTACAGCACCCGGTATTCCCAGGCGGTCTCCCATCCAAGTACTAACCAGGCCCGACCCTGCTTAGCTTCCGAGATCAGACGAGATCGGGCGCGTCCAGGGTGGTATGGCCGTAGACGGGGGCGGGGACGGCGGGCTGCCTCTTGAGGCCCACTTTCGCTGGCGCTTGCGCCTCACCGCCAGCCTGGAGGTCAGCCCGCCCTGGCAGGACCCCGTCGCCCGCCCAGGCAGGGGGAACGGAGGTCTCGGGTACCGGGCGGTGGCGGAGGCGGAGGGTTTGGCCACCCCCTCCCAGCCGAGGGCGGGCGTGACCCAGCGAACCCTTCGGCGCTTGGCGCCCCGCCCAAGATCCGGCCCGTCGCTCACAGGGACGTGGCCCCGGAGGCTTCAGGGCCCGGGGCCCGCGGTGCCTTGGGCATCGCCCCTGCCCGCCCACGCGGCGCTAGGCGTCGCCCAGCCGCAGCCCGGGCCGGCCCTCCTGCCCGACAGCAGCTGGCCCGAAGCCACTGGGAGCCACCATCGTGTCGCCACGGCCCCTCAGCCCCGGCGAGGCCACCCTTGCACGCACACCACCCGCCGAGCTCAGGAGCCCGCCCCTGGCGGCCGGCAGGCCCGGGGAAGCGGCCCCTGCCCTCTATCCCGCTCCCGCACCCGGCCGCGGCGGCGACACGGCGGGGGGCGGGGCTTTTGCCGGAGGGAGCTGTGGAGGGACACACCCACCGGCACACAGGTGGCGGCCCCGGGGCGGGGCGCCGGTGGGGGCGGCCAGGTGCAGGTCGAGGGGCTCGCTGGCCGAAGGGACGGCAACCGGGCCCGCGGCGGAGCCTGGGTCCGGGCCAGGCACCCCGGGGGCGTCTGGGGTGCGGCTGCCTTCCAGGGCCGCCTTCTGGCCGCCTGGCGGGCCGGGCCGGCGGGGAGCGCCCCCTCCGGCACGCGCGCCGTGGTGGGAGGGGCCTGAGGAGGCGGGGCCTGCAGCGGGGCCCCGGCGCGGGCGGAGCCGGCGGCCACCGCCCGCGGGCGAGTTAAAGGAGAAGGCGGAGCAGGAGGCAAAAAGCCTACAGCACCCGGTATTCCCAGGCGGTCTCCCATCCAAGTACTAACCAGGCCCGACCCTGCTTAGCTTCCGAGATCAGACGAGATCGGGCGCGTTCAGGGTGGTATGGCCGTACACGGGGGCGGGGACGGCGGGCTGCCTCTTGAGGCCCACTTTCGCTGGCGCTTGCGCCTCACCGCCAGCCTGGCGGTCAGCCCGCCCCGGCAGGACCCCGTCGCCCGCCCAGGCAGGGGGAACGGAGGTCTCGGGTACCGGGCGGTGGCGGAGGCGGAGGGTTTGGCCACCCCCTCCCAGCCGAGGGCGGGCGTGACCCAGCGAACCCTTCGGCGCTTGGCGCCCCGCCAAGATCCCGCCCGTCGCTCACAGGGACGTGGCCCCGGAGGCTTCAGGGCCCGGGGCCCGCGGTCCCTTGGGCATCGCCCCTGCCCGCCCACGCGGCGCTAGGCGCCGCCCGGCCGCAGCCCGGGCCGGCCCTCCTGCCCGACAGCAGCTGGCCCGAAGCCACTGGGAGCCACCATCGTGTCGCCACGGCCCCTCAGCCCCGGCGAGGCCACCCTTGCCCGCACACCACCCGCCGAGCTCAGGAGCCCGCCCCTGGGGGCCGGCAGGCCCGGGGAAGCGGCCCCTGCCCTGGATCCCGCTCCCGCACCCGGCCGCGGCGGCGACACGGCGGGGGGCGGGGCTTTTGCCGGAGGGAGCTGTGGAGGGACACACCCACCGGCACACAGGTGGCGGCCCCGGGGCGGGGCGCCGGTGGGGGCGGCCAGGTGCAGGTCGAGGGGCTCGCTGGCCGAAGGGACGGCAACCGGGCCCGCGGCGGAGCCTGGGTCCGGGCCAGGCACCCCGGGGGCGTCTGGGGTGCGGCTGCCTTCCAGGGCCGCCTTCTGGCCGCCTGGCGGGCCGGGCCGGCGGGGAGCGCCCCCTCCGGCGCGCGCGCCGTGGTGCGAGGGCCCTGAGGAGGCGGGGCCTGCAGCGGAGCCCCGGCGCGGGCGGAGCCGGCGGCCAGCGCCCGCGGGCGAGTTAAAGGAGAAGGCGGAGCGGGAGGCAAAAAGCCTACAGCACCCGGTATTCACAGGCGGTCTCCCATCCAAGTACTAACCAGGCCCGACCCTGCTTAGCTTCCGAGATCAGACGAGATCGGGCGCGTTCAGGGTGGTATGGCCGTAGACGGGGGCGGGGACGGCGGGCTGCCTCTTGAGGCCCACTTTCGCTGGCGCTTGCGCCTCACCGCCAGCCTGGCGGTCAGCCCGCCCCGGCAGGACCCCGTCGCCCGCCCAGGCAGGGGGAACGGAGGTCTCGGGTACCGGGCGGTGGCGGAGGCGGAGGGTTTGGCCACCCCCTCCCAGCCGAGGGCGGGCGTGACCCAGCGAACCCTTCGGCGCTTGGCGCCCCGCCCAAGATCCGGCCCGTCGCTCACAGGGACGTGGCCCCGGAGGCTTCAGGGCCCGGGGCCCGCGGTCCCTTGGGCATCGCCCCTGCCCGCCCACGCGGCGCTAGGCGCCGCCCAGCCGCAGCCCGGGCCGGCCCTCCTGCCCAACAGCAGCTGGCCCGAAGCCACTGGGAGCCACCATCGTGTCGCCACGGCCCCTCAGCCCCGGCGAGGCCACCCTTGCCCGCACACCACCCGCCGAGCTCAGGAGCCCGCCCCTGGCGGCCGGCAGGCCCGGGGAAGCGGCCCCTGCCCTCGATCCCGCTCCCGCACCCGGCCGCGGCGGCGACACGGCGGGGGGCGGGGCTTTTGCCGGAGGGAGCTGTGGAGGGACACACCCACCGGCACACAGGTGGCGGCCCCGGGGCGGGGCGCCGGTGGGGGCGGCCAGGTGCAGGTCGAGGGGCTCGCTGGCTGAAGGGACGGCAACCGGGCCCGCGGCGGAGCCTGGGTCCGGGCCAGGCACCCCGGGGGCGTCTGGGGTGCGGCTGCCTTCCAGGGCCGCCTTCTGGCCGCCTGGCGGGCCGGGCCGGCGGGGAGCGCCCCCTCCGGCGCGCGCGCCGTGGTGGGAGGGGCCTGAGGAGGCGGGGCCTGCAGCGGGGCCCCGGCGCGGGCGGAGCCGGCGGCCACCGCCCGCGGGCGAGTTAAAGGAGAAGGCGGAGCGGGAGGCAAAAAGCCTACAGCACCCGGTATTCCCAGGCGGTCTCCCATCCAAGTACTAACCAGGCCCGACCCTGCTTAGCTTCCGAGATCAGACGAGATCGGGCGCGTTCAGGGTGGTATGGCCGTAGACGGGACGGGGACGGCGGGCTGCCTCTTGAGGCCCACTTTCCCTGGCGCTTGCGCCTCACCGCCAGCCTGGCGGTCAGCCCGCCCCGGCTGGACCCCGTCGCCCGCCCAGGCAGGGGGAACGGAGGTCTCGGGTACTGGGCGGTGGCGGAGGCGGAGGGTTTGGCCACCCCCTCCCAGCCGAGGGCGGGCGTGACCCAGCGAACCCTTCGGCGCTTGGCGCCCCGCCCAAGATCCGGCCCGTCGCTCACAGGGACGTGGCCCCGGAGGCTTCAGGGCCCGGGGCCCGCGGTCCCTTGGGCATCGCCCCTGCCCGCCCACGCGGCGCTAGGCGCCGCCCAGCCGCAGCCCGGGCCGTCCCTCCTGCCCGACAGCAGCTGGCCCGAAGCCACTGGGAGCCACCATCGTGTCGCCACGGCCCCTCAGCCCCGGCGAGGCCACCCTTGCCCGCACACCACCCGCCGAGCTCAGGAGCCCGCCCCTGGCGGCCGGCAGGCCCGGGGAAGCGGCCCCTGCCCTCGATCCCGCTCCCGCACCCGGCCGTGGCGGCGACACGGCGGGGGGCGGGGCTTTTGCCGGAGGGAGCTGTGGAGGGACACACCCACCGGCACACAGGTGGCGGCCCCGGGGCGGGGCGCCGGTGGGGGCGGCCAGGTGCAGGTCGAGGGGCTCGCTGGCCGAAGGGACGGCAACCGGGCCCGCGGCGGAGCCTGGGTCCGGGCCAGGCACCCTGGGGGCGTCTGGGGTGCGGCTGCCTTCCAGGGCCGCCTTCTGGCCGCCTGGCGGGCCGGGCCGGCGGGGAGCGCCTCCTCCGGCGCTCGCGCCGTGGTGGGAGGGGCCTGAGGAGGAGGGGCCTGCAGCGGGGCCCCGGCGCGGGCGGAGCCGGCGGCCACCACTCGCGGGCGAGTAAAGGAGAAGGCGGAGCGGGAGGCAAAAAGCCTACAGCACCCGGTATTCCCAGGCGGTCTCCCATCCAAGTACTAACCAGGCCCGACCCTGCTTAAGCTTCCGAGATCAGACGAGATCGGGCGCGTTCAGGGTGGTATGGCCGTAGACGGGGGCGGGGACGGCGGGCTGCCTCTTGAGGCCCACTTTCGCTGGCGCTTGCGCCTCACCGCCAGCCTGGCGGTCAGCCCGCCCCGGCAGGACCCCTTCGCCCGCCCAGGCAGGGGGAACGGAGGTCTCGGGTACCGGGCGGTGGCGGAGGCGGAGGGTTTGGCCACCCCCTCCCAGCTGAGGGCGGGCGTGACCCAGCGAACCCTTCGGCGCTTGGCGCCCCGCCCAAGATCCCGCCCGTCGCTCACAGGGACATGGCCCCGGAGGCTTCAGGGCCCGGGGCACGCGGTCCCTTGGGCATCGCCCCTGCCCGCCCACGCGGCGCTAGGAGCCGCCCAGCCGCAGCCCGGGCCGGCCCTCCTGCCCGACAGCAGCTTGCCCGAAGCCACTGGGAGCAACCATCGTGTCGCCACGGCCCCTCAGCCCCGGCGAGGCCACCCTTGCCCGCACACCACCCGCCGGGCTCAGTAGCCCGCCCCTGGCGGCCGGCAGGCCCGGGGAAGCGGCCCCGGCCCTCGATCCCGCTCCCGCACCCGGCCGCGGCGGCGACACGGCGGGGGGCGGGGCTTTTGCCGGAGGGAGCTGTGGAGGGACACACCCACCGGCACACAGGTGGCGGCCCCGGGGCGGGGCGCCGGTGGGGGCGGCCAGGTGCAGGTCGAGGGGCTCGCTGGCCGAAGGCACGGCAACCGGGCCCGCGGCGGAGCCTGGGTCCGGGCCAGGCACCCCGGGGGCGTCTGGGGTGCGGCTGCCTTCCAGGGCCGCCTTCTGGCCGCCTGGCGGGCCGGGCCGGCGGGGAGCGCCCCCTCCGGCGCGCGCGCCGTGGTGGGAGGGGCCTGAGGAGGCGGGGCTTGCAGCGGGGCCCCGGCGCGGGCGGAGCCGGCGGCCACCGCCCGCGGGCGAGTTAAAGGAGAAGGCGGAACGGGAGGCAAAAAGCCTACAGCACCCGGTATTCCCAGGCGGTCTCCCATCCAAGTACTAACCAGGCCCGACCCTGCTTAGCTTCCGAGATCAGAGGAGATCGGGCGCGTTCAGGGTGGTATGGCCGTACACGGGGGCGGGGACGGCGGGCTGCCTCTTGAGGCCCACTTTCGCTGGCGCTTGCGCCTCACCGCCAGCCTGGCGGTCAGCCCGCCCCGGCAGGACCCCGTCGCCCGCCCAGGCAGGGGGAACGGAGGTCTCGGGTACCGGGCGGTGGCGGAGGCGGAGAGTTTGGCCACCCCCTCCCAGCCGAGGGCGGGCGTGACCCAGCGAACCCTTCGGCGCTTGGCGCCCCGCCAAGATCCCGCCCGTCGCTCACAGGGACGTGGCCCCGGAGGCTTCAGGGCCCGGGGCCCGCGGTCCCTTGGGCATCGCCCCTGCCCGCCCACGCGGCGCTAGGCGCCGCCCGGCCGCAGCCCGGGCCGGCCCTCCTGCCCGACAGCAGCTGGCCCGAAGCCACTGGGAGCCACCATCGTGTCGCCACGGCCCCTCAGCCCCGGCGAGGCCACCCTTGCCCGCACACCACCCGCCGAGCTCAGGAGCCCGCCCCTGGCGGCCGGCAGGCCCGGGGAAGCGGCCCCTGCCCTGGATCCCGCTCCCGCACCCGGCCGCGGCGGCGACACGGCGGGGGGCGGGGCTTTTGCCGGAGGGAGCTGTGGAGGGACACACCCACCGGCACACAGGTGGCGGCCCCGGGGCGGGGCGCCGGTGGGGGCGGCCAGGTGCAGGTCGAGGGGCTCGCTGGCCGAAGGGACGGCAACCGGGCCCGCGGCGGAGCCTGGGTCCGGGCCAGGCACCCCGGGGGCGTCTGGGGTGCGGCTGCCTTCCAGGGCCGCCTTCTGGCCGCCTGGCGGGCCGGGCCGGCGGGGAGCGCCCCCTCCGGCGCGCGCGCCGTGGTGCGAGGGCCCTGAGGAGGCGGGGCCTGCAGCGGAGCCCCGGCGCGGGCGGAGCCGGCGGCCAGCGCCCGCGGGCGAGTTAAAGGAGAAGGCGGAGCGGGAGGCAAAAAGCCTACAGCACCCGGTATTCACAGGCGGTCTCCCATCCAAGTACTAACCAGGCCCGACCCTGCTTAGCTTCCGAGATCAGACGAGATCGGGCGCGTTCAGGGTGGTATGGCCGTAGACGGGGGCGGGGACGGCGGGCTGCCTCTTGAGGCCCACTTTCGCTGGCGCTTGCGCCTCACCGCCAGCCTGGCGGTCAGCCCGCCCCGGCAGGACCCCGTCGCCCGCCCAGGCAGGGGGAACGGAGGTCTCGGGTACCGGGCGGTGGCGGAGGCGGAGGGTTTGGCCACCCCCTCCCAGCCGAGGGCGGGCGTGACCCAGCGAACCCTTCGGCGCTTGGCGCCCCGCCCAAGATCCGGCCCGTCGCTCACAGGGACGTGGCCCCGGAGGCTTCAGGGCCCGGGGCCCGCGGTCCCTTGGGCATCGCCCCTGCCCGCCCACGCGGCGCTAGGCGCCGCCCAGCCGCAGCCCGGGCCGGCCCTCCTGCCCGACAGCAGCTGGCCCGAAGCCACTGGGAGCCACCATCGTGTCGCCACGGCCCCTCAGCCCCGGCGAGGCCACCCTTGCCCGCACACCACCCGCCGAGCTCAGGAGCCCGCCCCTGGCGGCCGGCAGGCCCGGGGAAGCGGCCCCTGCCCTCGATCCCGCTCCCGCACCCGGCCGCGGCGGCGACACGGCGGGGGGCGGGGCTTTTGCCGGAGGGAGCTGTGGAGGGACACACCCACCGGCACACAGGTGGCGGCCCCGGGGCGGGGCGCCGGTGGGGGCGGCCAGGTGCAGGTCGAGGGGCTCGCTGGCCGAAGGGACGGCAACCGGGCCCGCGGCGGAGCCTGGGTCCGGGCCAGGCACCCCGGGGGCGTCTGGGGTGCGGCTGCCTTCCAGGGCCGCCTTCTGGCCGCCTGGCGGGCCGGGCCGGCGGGGAGCGCCCCCTCCGGCACGCGCGCCGTGGTGGGAGGGGCCTGAGGAGGCGGGGCCTGCAGCGGGGCCCCGGCGCGGGCGGAGCCGGCGGCCACCGCCCGCGGGCGAGTTAAAGGAGAAGGCGGAGCAGGAGGCAAAAAGCCTACAGCACCCGGTATTCCCAGGCGGTCTCCCATCCAAGTACTAACCAGGCCCGACCCTGCTTAGCTTCCGAGATCAGACGAGATCGGGCGCGTTCAGGGTGGTATGGCCGTAGACGGGGGCGGGGACGGCGGGCTGCCTCCTGAGGCCCACTTTCGCTGTCGCTTGCGCCTCACCGCCAGCCTGGCGGTCAGCCCGCCCCGGCAGGAACCCGTCGCCCGCCCAGGCAGGGGGAACGGAGGTCTCGGGTACCGGGCGGTGGCGGAGGCGGAGGGTTTGGCCACCCCCTCCCAGCCGAGGGCGGGCGTGACCCAGCGAACCCTTCGGCGCTTGGCGCCCCGCCCAAGATCCGGCCCGTCGCTCACAGGGACGTGGCCGCGGAGGCTTCAGGGCCCGGGGCCCGCGGTCCCTTGGGCATCGCCCCTGCCCGCCGACGCGGCGCTAGGAGCCGCCCAGCCGCAGCCCGGGCCGGCCCTCCTGCCCGACAGCAGCTGGCCCGAAGCCACTGGGAGCCACCATCGTGTCGCCACGGCCCCTCAGCCCCGGCGAGGCCACCCTTGCCCGCACACCACCCGCCGGGCTCAGTAGCCCGCCCCTGGCGGCCGGCAGGCCAGGGGAAGCGGCCCCTGCCCTCGATCCCGCTCCCGCACCCGGCCGCGGCGGTGACACGGCGGGGGGCGGGGCTTTTGCCGGAGGGAGCTGTGGAGGGACACACCCACCGGCACACAGGTGGCGGCCCCGGGGCGGGGCGCCGGTGGGGGCGGCCAGGTGCAGGTCGAGGGGCTCGCTGGCCGAAGGGACGGCAACCGGGCCCGCGGCGGAGCCTGGGTCCGGGCCAGGCACCCCGGGGCGTCTGGGGTGCGGCTGCCTTCCAGGGCCGCCTTCTGGCCGGGCCGGCGGGGAGCGCCCCCTCCGGCGCGCGCGCCGTGGTGGGAGGGGCCTGAGGAGGCGGGGCCTGCAGCGGGGCCCCGGCGCGGGCGGAGCCGGCGGCCACCGCCCGCGGGCGAGTTAAAGGAGAAGGCGGAGCGGGAGGCAAAAACCCTACAGCACCCGGTATTCCCAGGCGGTCTCCCATCCAAGTACTAACCAGGCCCGACCCTGCTTAGCTTCCGAGATCAGACGAGATCGGGCGCGTTCAGGGTGGTATGGCCGTAGACGGGGGCGGGGACGGCGGGCTGCCTCTTGAGGCCCACTTTCGCTGGCGCTTGCGCCTCACCGCCAGCCTGGCGGTCAGCCCGCCCCGGCAGGACCCCGTCGCCCGCCCAGGCAGGGGGAACGGAGGTCTCGGGTACCGGGCGGTGGCGGAGGCGGAGGGTTTGGCCACCCCCTCCCAGCCGAGGGCGGGCGTGACCCAGCGAACCCTTCGGCGCTTGGCGCCCCGCCCAAGATCCGGCCCGTCGCTCACAGGGACGTGGCCCCGGAGGCTTCAGGGCCCGGGGCCCGCGGTGCCTTGGGCATCGCCCCTGCCCGCCCACGCGGCGCTAGGCGTCGCCCAGCCGCAGCCCGGGCCGGCCCTCCTGCCCGACAGCAGCTGGCCCGAAGCCACTGGGAGCCACCATCGTGTCGCCACGGCCCCTCAGCCCCGGCGAGGCCACCCTTGCACGCACACCACCCGCCGAGCTCAGGAGCCCGCCCCTGGCGGCCGGCAGGCCCGGGGAAGCGGCCCCTGCCCTCTATCCCGCTCCCGCACCCGGCCGCGGCGGCGACACGGCGGGGGGCGGGGCTTTTGCCGGAGGGAGCTGTGGAGGGACACACCCACCGGCACACAGGTGGCGGCCCCGGGGCGGGGCGCCGGTGGGGGCGGCCAGGTGCAGGTCGAGGGGCTCGCTGGCCGAAGGGACGGCAACCGGGCCCGCGGCGGAGCCTGGGTCCGGGCCAGGCACCCCGGGGGCGTCTGGGGTGCGGCTGCCTTCCAGGGCCGCCTTCTGGCCGCCTGGCGGGCCGGGCCGGCGGGGAGCGCCCCCTCCGGCACGCGCGCCGTGGTGGGAGGGGCCTGAGGAGGCGGGGCCTGCAGCGGGGCCCCGGCGCGGGCGGAGCCGGCGGCCACCGCCCGCGGGCGAGTTAAAGGAGAAGGCGGAGCAGGAGGCAAAAAGCCTACAGCACCCGGTATTCCCAGGCGGTCTCCCATCCAAGTACTAACCAGGCCCGACCCTGCTTAGCTTCCGAGATCAGACGAGATCGGGCGCGTTCAGGGTGGTATGGCCGTAGACGGGGGCGGGGACGGCGGGCTGCCTCCTGAGGCCCACTTTCGCTGTCGCTTGCGCCTCACCGCCAGCCTGGCGGTCAGCCCGCCCCGGCAGGAACCCGTCGCCCGCCCAGGCAGGGGGAACGGAGGTCTCGGGTACCGGGCGGTGGCGGAGGCGGAGGGTTTGGCCACCCCCTCCCAGCCGAGGGCGGGCGTGACCCAGCGAACCCTTCCGCGCTTGGCGCCCCGCCCAAGATCCGGCCCGTCGCTCACAGGGACGTGGCCGCGGAGGCTTCAGGGCCCGGGGCCCGCGGTCCCTTGGGCATCGCCCCTGCCCGCCGACGCGGCGCTAGGAGCCGCCCAGCCGCAGCCCGGGCCGGCCCTCCTGCCCGACAGCAGCTGGCCCGAAGCCACTGGGAGCCACCATCGTGTCGCCACGGCCCCTCAGCCCCGGCGAGGCCACCCTTGCCCGCACACCACCCGCCGGGCTCAGTAGCCCGCCCCTGGCGGCCGGCAGGCCAGGGGAAGCGGCCCCTGCCCTCGATCCCGCTCCCGCACCCGGCCGCGGCGGTGACACGGCGGGGGGCGGGGCTTTTGCCGGAGGGAGCTGTGGAGGGACACACCCACCGGCACACAGGTGGCGGCCCCGGGGCGGGGCGCCGGTGGGGGCGGCCAGGTGCAGGTCGAGGGGCTCGCTGGCCGAAGGGACGGCAACCGGGCCCGCGGCGGAGCCTGGGTCCGGGCCAGGCACCCCGGGGCGTCTGGGGTGCGGCTGCCTTCCAGGGCCGCCTTCTGGCCGCCTGGCGGGCCGGGCCGGCGGGGAGCGCCCCCTCCGGCGCGCGCGCCGTGGTGGGAGGGGCCTGAGGAGGCGGGGCCTGCAGCGGGGCCCCGGCGCCGGCGGAGCCGGCGGCCACCGCCCGCGGGCGAGTTAAAGGAGAAGGCGGAGCGGGAGGCAAAAAGCCTACAGCACCCGGTATTCCCAGGCGGTCTCCCATCCAAGTACTAACCAGGCCCGACCCTGCTTAGCTTCCGAGATCAGACGAGATCGGGCGCGTTCAGGGTGGTATGGCCGTAGACGGGGGCGGGGACGGCGGGCTGCATCTTGAGGCCCACTTTCGCTGGCGCTTGCGCCTCACCGCCAGCCTGGCGGTCAGCCCGCCCCGGCAGGACCCCGTCGCCCGCCCAGGCAGGGGGAACGGAGGTCTCGGGTACCGGGCGGTGGCGGAGGCGGAGGGTTTGGCCACCCCCTCCCAGCCGAGGGCGGGCGTGACCCAGCGAACACTTCGGCGCTTGGCGCCCCGCCAAGATCCCGCCCGTCGCTCACAGGGACGTGGCCCCGGAGGCTTCAGGGCCCGGGGCCCGCGGTCCCTTGGGCATCGCCCCTGCCCGCTCACGCGGCGCTAGGCGCCGCCCGGCCGCAGCCCGGGCCGGCCCTCCTGCCCGACAGCAGCTGGCCCGAAGCCACTGGGAGCCACCATCGTGTCGCCACGGCCCCTCAGCCCCGGCGAGGCCACCCTTGCCCGCACACCACCCGCCGAGCTCAGGAGCCCGCCCCTGGGGCCGGCAGGCCCGGGGAAGCGGCCCCTGCTCTCGATCCCGCTCCCGCACCCGGCCGCGGCGGCGACACGGCGGGGGCGGGGCTTTTGCCGGAGGGAGCTGTGGAGGGACACACCCACCGGCACACAGGTGGCGGCCCCGGGGCGGGGCGCCGGTGGGGGCGGCCAGGTGCAGGTCGACGGGCTCGCTGGCCGAAGGCACGGCAACCGGGCCCGCGGCGGAGCCTGGGTCCGGGCCAGGCACCCCGGGGGCGTCTGGGGTGCGGCTGCCTTCCAGGGCCGCCTTCTGGCCGCCTGGCGGGCCGGGCCGGCGGGGAGCGCCCCCTCCGGCGCGCGCGCCGTGGTGCGAGGGGCCTGAGGAGGCGGGGCCTGCAGCGGAGCCCCGGCGCGGGCGGAGCCGGCGGCCAGCGCCCGCGGGCGAGTTCAAGGAGAAGGCGGAGCGGGAGGCAAAAAGCCTACAGCACCCGGTATTCCCAGGAGGTCTCCCATCCAAGTACTAACCAGGCCCGACCCTGCTTAGCTTCCGAGATCAGACGAGATCGGGCGCGTTCAGGGTGGTATGGCCGTAGACGGGACGGGGACGGCGGGCTGCCTCTTGAGGCCCACTTTCGCTGGCGCTTGCGCCTCACCGCCAGCCTGGCGGTCAGCCCGCCCCGGCAGGACCCCGTCGCCCGCCCAGGCAGGGGGAACGGAGGTCTCGGGTACCGGGCGGTGGCGGAGGCGGAGGGTTTGGCCACCCCCTCCCAGCCGAGGGCGGGCGTGACCCAGCGAACCCTTCGGCGCTTGGCGCCCCGCCCAAGATCCGGCCCGTCGCTCACAGGGACGTGGCCCCGGAGGCTTCAGGGCCCGGGGCCCGCGGTCCCTTGGGCATCGCCCCTGCCCGACCACGCGGCGCTAGGCGCCGCCCGGCCGCATCCCGGGCCGGCCCTCCTGCCCGACAGCAGCTGGCCCGAAGCCACTGGGAGCCACCATCGTGTCGCCACGGCCCCACAGCCCCGGCGAGGCCACCCTTGCCCGCACACCACCCGCCGAGCTCAGGAGCCCGCCCCTGGCGGCCGGCAGGCCCGGGGAAGCGGCCCCTGCCCTCGATCCCGCTCCCGCACACGGCCGCGGCGGCGACACGGCGGGGGCTGGGCTTTTGCCAGAGGGAGCTGTGGAGGGACACACCCACCGGCACACAGGTGGCGGCCCCGGGGCGGGGCGCCGGTGGGGGCGGCCAGGTGCAGGTCGACGGGCTCGCTGGCCGAAGGCACGGCAACCGGGCCCGCGGCGGAGCCTGGGTCCGGGCCAGGCACCCCGGGGGCGTCTGGGGTGCGGCTGCCTTCCAGGGCCGCCTTCTGGCCGCCTGGCGGGCCGGGCCGGCGGGGAGCGCCCCCTCCGGCGCGCGCGCCGTGGTGCGAGGGGCCTGAGGAGGCGGGGCCTGCAGCGGAGCCCCGGCGCGGGCGGAGCCGGCGGCCAGCGCCCGCGGGCGAGTTCAAGGAGAAGGCGGAGCGGGAGGCAAAAAGCCTACAGCACCCGGTATTCCCAGGAGGTCTCCCATCCAAGTACTAACCAGGCCCGACCCTGCTTAGCTTCCGAGATCAGACGAGATCGGGCGCGTTCAGGGTGGTATGGCCGTAGACGGGACGGGGACGGCGGGCTGCCTCTTGAGGCCCACTTTCGCTGGCGCTTGCGCCTCACCGCCAGCCTGGCGGTCAGCCCGCCCCGGCAGGACCCCGTCGCCCGCCCAGGCAGGGGGAACGGAGGTCTCGGGTACCGGGCGGTGGCGGAGGCGGAGGGTTTGGCCACCCCCTCCCAGCCGAGGGCGGGCGTGACCCAGCGAACCCTTCGGCGCTTGGCGCCCCGCCCAAGATCCGGCCCGTCGCTCACAGGGACGTGGCCCCGGAGGCTTCAGGGCCCGGGGCCCGCGGTCCCTTGGGCATCGCCCCTGCCCGACCACGCGGCGCTAGGCGCCGCCCGGCCGCATCCCGGGCCGGCCCTCCTGCCCGACAGCAGCTGGCCCGAAGCCACTGGGAGCCACCATCGTGTCGCCACGGCCCCACAGCCCCGGCGAGGCCACCCTTGCCCGCACACCACCCGCCGAGCTCAGGAGCCCGCCCCTGGCGGCCGGCAGGCCCGGGGAAGCGGCCCCTGCCCTCGATCCCGCTCCCGCACACGGCCGCGGCGGCGACACGGCGGGGGCTGGGCTTTTGCCAGAGGGAGCTGTGGAGGGACACACCCACCGGCACACAGGTGGCGGCCCCGGGGCGGGGCGCCGGTGGGGGCGGCCAGGTGCAGGTCGACGGGTTCGCTGGCCGAAGGCACGGCAACCGGGCCCGCGGCGGAGCCTGGGTCCGGGCCAGGCACCCCGGGGGCGTCTGGGGTGCGGCTGCCTTCCAGGGCCGCCTTCTGGCCGCCTGGCGGGCCGGGCTGGCGGGGAGCGCCCCCTCCGGCGCGCGCGCCGTGGTGGGAGGGGCCTGAGGAGGCGGGGCCTGCAGCGGGGCCCCGGCGCGGGCGGAGCCGGCGTCCACCGCCCGCGGGCGATTTAAAGGAGAAGGCGGAGCGGGAGGCAAAAATCCTACAGCACCCGGTATTCCCAGGCGGTCTCCCATCCAAGTATTAACCAGGCCCGACCCTGCTTAGCTTCCGAGATCAGACGAGATCGGGCGCGTTCAGGGTGGTATGGCCGTAGACGGGGGCGGGGACGGCGGGCTGCCTCTTGAGGCCCACTTTCGCTGGCGCTTGCGCCTCACCGCCAGCCTGGCGGTCAGCCCGCCCCGGCAGGACCCCGTCGCCCGCCCAGGCAGGGGGAACGGAGGTCTCGGGTACCGGGCGGTGGCGGAGGCGGAGGGTTTGGCCACCCCCTCCCAGCCGAGGGCGGGCGTGACCCAGCGAACCCTTCGGCGCTAGGCGCCCCGCCCAAGATCCGGCCCGTCGCTCACAGGGACGTGGCCCCGGAGGCTTCAGGGCCCGGGGCCCGCGGTCCCTTGGGCATCGCCCCTGCCCGCCCACGCGGCGCTAGGCGCCGCCCAGCCGCAGCCCGGGCCGGCCCTCCTGCCCGACAGCAGCTGGCACGAAGCCACTGGGAGCCACCATCGTGTCGCCACGGCCCCTCAGCCCCGGCGAGGCCACCCTTGCCCGCACACCACCCGCCGAGCTCAGGAGCCCGCCCCTGGCGGCCGGCAGGCCCGGGGAAGCGGCCCCTGCCCTCGATCCCGCTCCCGCACCCGGCAGCGGCGGCGACACGGCGGGGGGCGGGGCTTTTGCCGGAGGGAGCTGTGGAGGGACACACCCACCGGCACACAGGTGGCGGCCCCGGGGCGGGGCGCCGGTGGGGGCGGCCAGGTGCAGGTCGAGGGGCTCGCTGGCCGAAGGGACGGCAACCGGGCCCGCGGCGGAGCCTGGGTCCGGGCCAGGCACCCCGGGGGCGTCTGGGGTGCGGCTGCCTTCCAGGGCCGCCTTCTTGCCGCCTGGCGGGCCGGGCCGGCGGGGAGCGCCCCCTCCGGCGCGCGTGCCGTGGTGGGAGGGGCCTGAGGAGGCGGGGCCTGCAGCGGGGCCCCGGCGCGGGCGGAGCCGGCGGCCACCGCCCGCGGGCGATTTAAAGGAGAAGGCGGAGCGGGAGGCAAAAAGCCTACAGCACCCGGTATTCCCAGGCGGTCTCCCATCCAAGTACTAACCAGGCCCGACCCTGCTTAGCTTCCGAGATCAGACGAGATCGGGCGCGTTCAGGGTAGTATGGCCGTAGACGGGGGCGGGGACGGCGGGCTGCCTCTTGAGGCCCACTTTCGCTGGCGCTTGCGCCTCACCGCCAGCCTGGCGGTCAGCCCGCCCCGGCAGGACCCCGTCGCCCGCCCAGGCAGGGGGAACGGAGGTCTCGGGTACCGGGCGGTGGCGGAGGCGGAGGGTTTGGCCACCCCCTCCCAGCCGAGGGCGGGCGTGACCCAGCGAACCCTTCGGCGCTTGGCGCCCCGCCAAGATCCCGCCCGTCGCTCACAGGGACGTGGCCCCGGAGGCTTCAGTGCCCGGGGCCCGCGGTCCCTTGGGCATCGCCCCTGCCCGCCCACGCGGCGCTAGGCGCCGCCCAGCCGCAACCCGGGCCGGCCCTCCTGCCCGACAGCAGCTGGCCCGAAGCCACTGGGAGCCACCATCGTGTCGCCACGGCCCCTCAGACCCGGCGAGGCCACCCTTGCCCGCACACCACCCGCCGAGCTCAGGAGCCCGCCCCTGGCGGCCGGCAGGCCCGGGGAAGCGCCCCCTGCCCTCGATCCCGCTCCCGCACCTGGCAGCGGCGGCGACACGGCGGGGGGCGGGGCTTTTGCCGGAGGGAGCTGTGGAGGGACACAGCCACCGGCACACAGGTGGCGGCCCCGGGGCGGGGCGCCGGTGGGGGCGGCCAGGTGCAGGTCGACGGGCTCGCTGGCCGAAGGGACGGCAACCGGGCCCGCGGCGGAGCCTGGGTCCGGGCCAGGCACCCCGGGGGCGTCTGGGGTGCGGCTGCCTTCCAGGGCCGCCTTCTGGCCGCCTGGCGGGCCGGGCCGGCGGGGAGCGCCCCCTCCGGCGCGCGCGCCGTGGTGGGAGGGGCCTGAGGAGGCGGGGCCTGCAGCGGGGCCCCGGCGCCGGCGGAGCCGGCGGCCACCGCCCGCGGGCGAGTTAAAGGAGAAGGCGGAGCGGGAGGCAAAAAGCCTACAGCACCCGGTATTCCCAGGCGGTCTCCCATCCAAGTACTAACCAGGCCCGACCCTGCTTAGCTTCCGAGATCAGACGAGATCGGGCGCGTTCAGGGTGGTATGGCCGTAGACGGGGGCGGGGACGGCGGGCTGCCTCCTGAGGCCCACTTTCGCTGTCGCTTGCGCCTCACCGCCAGCCTGGCGGTCAGCCCGCCCCGGCAGGAACCCGTCGCCCGCCCAGGCAGGGGGAACGGAGGTCTCGGGTACCGGGCGGTGGCGGAGGCGGAGGGTTTGGCCACCCCCTCCCAGCCGAGGGCGGGCGTGACCCAGCGAACCCTTCCGCGCTTGGCGCCCCGCCCAAGATCCGGCCCGTCGCTCACAGGGACGTGGCCGCGGAGGCTTCAGGGCCCGGGGCCCGCGGTCCCTTGGGCATCGCCCCTGCCCGCCGACGCGGCGCTAGGAGCCGCCCAGCCGCAGCCCGGGCCGGCCCTCCTGCCCGACAGCAGCTGGCCCGAAGCCACTGGGAGCCACCATCGTGTCGCCACGGCCCCTCAGCCCCGGCGAGGCCACCCTTGCCCGCACACCACCCGCCGGGCTCAGTAGCCCGCCCCTGGCGGCCGGCAGGCCAGGGGAAGCGGCCCCTGCCCTCGATCCCGCTCCCGCACCCGGCCGCGGCGGTGACACGGCGGGGGGCGGGGCTTTTGCCGGAGGGAGCTGTGGAGGGACACACCCACCGGCACACAGGTGGCGGCCCCGGGGCGGGGCGCCGGTGGGGGCGGCCAGGTGCAGGTCGAGGGGCTCGCTGGCCGAAGGGACGGCAACCGGGCCCGCGGCGGAGCCTGGGTCCGGGCCAGGCACCCCGGGGCGTCTGGGGTGCGGCTGCCTTCCAGGGCCGCCTTCTGGCCGGGCCGGCGGGGAGCGCCCCCTCCGGCGCGCGCGCCGTGGTGGGAGGGGCCTGAGGAGGCGGGGCCTGCAGCGGGGCCCCGGCGCGGGCGGAGCCGGCGGCCACCGCCCGCGGGCGAGTTAAAGGAGAAGGCGGAGCGGGAGGCAAAAACCCTACAGCACCCGGTATTCCCAGGCGGTCTCCCATCCAAGTACTAACCAGGCCCGACCCTGCTTAGCTTCCGAGATCAGACGAGATCGGGCGCGTCCAGGGTGGTATGGCCGTAGACGGGGGCGGGGACGGCGGGCTGCCTCTTGAGGCCCACTTTCGCTGGCGCTTGCGCCTCACCGCCAGCCTGGAGGTCAGCCCGCCCTGGCAGGACCCCGTCGCCCGCCCAGGCAGGGGGAACGGAGGTCTCGGGTACCGGGCGGTGGCGGAGGCGGAGGGTTTGGCCACCCCCTCCCAGCCGAGGGCGGGCGTGACCCAGCGAACCCTTCGGCGCTTGGCGCCCCGCCCAAGATCCGGCCCGTCGCTCACAGGGACGTGGCCCCGGAGGCTTCAGGGCCCGGGGCCCGCGGTGCCTTGGGCATCGCCCCTGCCCGCCCACGCGGCGCTAGGCGTCGCCCAGCCGCAGCCCGGGCCGGCCCTCCTGCCCGACAGCAGCTGGCCCGAAGCCACTGGGAGCCACCATCGTGTCGCCACGGCCCCTCAGCCCCGGCGAGGCCACCCTTGCACGCACACCACCCGCCGAGCTCAGGAGCCCGCCCCTGGCGGCCGGCAGGCCCGGGGAAGCGGCCCCTGCCCTCTATCCCGCTCCCGCACCCGGCCGCGGCGGCGACACGGCGGGGGGCGGGGCTTTTGCCGGAGGGAGCTGTGGAGGGACACACCCACCGGCACACAGGTGGCGGCCCCGGGGCGGGGCGCCGGTGGGGGCGGCCAGGTGCAGGTCGAGGGGCTCGCTGGCCGAAGGGACGGCAACCGGGCCCGCGGCGGAGCCTGGGTCCGGGCCAGGCACCCCGGGGGCGTCTGGGGTGCGGCTGCCTTCCAGGGCCGCCTTCTGGCCGCCTGGCGGGCCGGGCCGGCGGGGAGCGCCCCCTCCGGCACGCGCGCCGTGGTGGGAGGGGCCTGAGGAGGCGGGGCCTGCAGCGGGGCCCCGGCGCGGGCGGAGCCGGCGGCCACCGCCCGCGGGCGAGTTAAAGGAGAAGGCGGAGCAGGAGGCAAAAAGCCTACAGCACCCGGTATTCCCAGGCGGTCTCCCATCCAAGTACTAACCAGGCCCGACCCTGCTTAGCTTCCGAGATCAGACGAGATCGGGCGCGTTCAGGGTGGTATGGCCGTACACGGGGGCGGGGACGGCGGGCTGCCTCTTGAGGCCCACTTTCGCTGGCGCTTGCGCCTCACCGCCAGCCTGGCGGTCAGCCCGCCCCGGCAGGACCCCGTCGCCCGCCCAGGCAGGGGGAACGGAGGTCTCGGGTACCGGGCGGTGGCGGAGGCGGAGGGTTTGGCCACCCCCTCCCAGCCGAGGGCGGGCGTGACCCAGCGAACCCTTCGGCGCTTGGCGCCCCGCCAAGATCCCGCCCGTCGCTCACAGGGACGTGGCCCCGGAGGCTTCAGGGCCCGGGGCCCGCGGTCCCTTGGGCATCGCCCCTGCCCGCCCACGCGGCGCTAGGCGCCGCCCGGCCGCAGCCCGGGCCGGCCCTCCTGCCCGACAGCAGCTGGCCCGAAGCCACTGGGAGCCACCATCGTGTCGCCACGGCCCCTCAGCCCCGGCGAGGCCACCCTTGCCCGCACACCACCCGCCGAGCTCAGGAGCCCGCCCCTGGGGGCCGGCAGGCCCGGGGAAGCGGCCCCTGCCCTGGATCCCGCTCCCGCACCCGGCCGCGGCGGCGACACGGCGGGGGGCGGGGCTTTTGCCGGAGGGAGCTGTGGAGGGACACACCCACCGGCACACAGGTGGCGGCCCCGGGGCGGGGCGCCGGTGGGGGCGGCCAGGTGCAGGTCGAGGGGCTCGCTGGCCGAAGGGACGGCAACCGGGCCCGCGGCGGAGCCTGGGTCCGGGCCAGGCACCCCGGGGGCGTCTGGGGTGCGGCTGCCTTCCAGGGCCGCCTTCTGGCCGCCTGGCGGGCCGGGCCGGCGGGGAGCGCCCCCTCCGGCGCGCGCGCCGTGGTGCGAGGGCCCTGAGGAGGCGGGGCCTGCAGCGGAGCCCCGGCGCGGGCGGAGCCGGCGGCCAGCGCCCGCGGGCGAGTTAAAGGAGAAGGCGGAGCGGGAGGCAAAAAGCCTACAGCACCCGGTATTCACAGGCGGTCTCCCATCCAAGTACTAACCAGGCCCGACCCTGCTTAGCTTCCGAGATCAGACGAGATCGGGCGCGTTCAGGGTGGTATGGCCGTAGACGGGGGCGGGGACGGCGGGCTGCCTCTTGAGGCCCACTTTCGCTGGCGCTTGCGCCTCACCGCCAGCCTGGCGGTCAGCCCGCCCCGGCAGGACCCCGTCGCCCGCCCAGGCAGGGGGAACGGAGGTCTCGGGTACCGGGCGGTGGCGGAGGCGGAGGGTTTGGCCACCCCCTCCCAGCCGAGGGCGGGCGTGACCCAGCGAACCCTTCGGCGCTTGGCGCCCCGCCCAAGATCCGGCCCGTCGCTCACAGGGACGTGGCCCCGGAGGCTTCAGGGCCCGGGGCCCGCGGTCCCTTGGGCATCGCCCCTGCCCGCCCACGCGGCGCTAGGCGCCGCCCAGCCGCAGCCCGGGCCGGCCCTCCTGCCCGACAGCAGCTGGCCCGAAGCCACTGGGAGCCACCATCGTGTCGCCACGGCCCCTCAGCCCCGGCGAGGCCACCCTTGCCCGCACACCACCCGCCGAGCTCAGGAGCCCGCCCCTGGCGGCCGGCAGGCCCGGGGAAGCGGCCCCTGCCCTCGATCCCGCTCCCGCACCCGGCCGCGGCGGCGACACGGCGGGGGGCGGGGCTTTTGCCGGAGGGAGCTGTGGAGGGACACACCCACCGGCACACAGGTGGCGGCCCCGGGGCGGGGCGCCGGTGGGGGCGGCCAGGTGCAGGTCGAGGGGCTCGCTGGCTGAAGGGACGGCAACCGGGCCCGCGGCGGAGCCTGGGTCCGGGCCAGGCACCCCGGGGGCGTCTGGGGTGCGGCTGCCTTCCAGGGCCGCCTTCTGGCCGCCTGGCGGGCCGGGCCGGCGGGGAGCGCCCCCTCCGGCGCGCGCGCCGTGGTGGGAGGGGCCTGAGGAGGCGGGGCCTGCAGCGGGGCCCCGGCGCGGGCGGAGCCGGCGGCCACCGCCCGCGGGCGAGTTAAAGGAGAAGGCGGAGCGGGAGGCAAAAAGCCTACAGCACCCGGTATTCCCAGGCGGTCTCCCATCCAAGTACTAACCAGGCCCGACCCTGCTTAGCTTCCGAGATCAGACGAGATCGGGCGCGTTCAGGGTGGTATGGCCGTAGACGGGACGGGGACGGCGGGCTGCCTCTTGAGGCCCACTTTCCCTGGCGCTTGCGCCTCACCGCCAGCCTGGCGGTCAGCCCGCCCCGGCTGGACCCCGTCGCCCGCCCAGGCAGGGGGAACGGAGGTCTCGGGTACTGGGCGGTGGCGGAGGCGGAGGGTTTGGCCACCCCCTCCCAGCCGAGGGCGGGCGTGACCCAGCGAACCCTTCGGCGCTTGGCGCCCCGCCCAAGATCCGGCCCGTCGCTCACAGGGACGTGGCCCCGGAGGCTTCAGGGCCCGGGGCCCGCGGTCCCTTGGGCATCGCCCCTGCCCGCCCACGCGGCGCTAGGCGCCGCCCAGCCGCAGCCCGGGCCGTCCCTCCTGCCCGACAGCAGCTGGCCCGAAGCCACTGGGAGCCACCATCGTGTCGCCACGGCCCCTCAGCCCCGGCGAGGCCACCCTTGCCCGCACACCACCCGCCGAGCTCAGGAGCCCGCCCCTGGCGGCCGGCAGGCCCGGGGAAGCGGCCCCTGCCCTCGATCCCGCTCCCGCACCCGGCCGTGGCGGCGACACGGCGGGGGGCGGGGCTTTTGCCGGAGGGAGCTGTGGAGGGACACACCCACCGGCACACAGGTGGCGGCCCCGGGGCGGGGCGCCGGTGGGGGCGGCCAGGTGCAGGTCGAGGGGCTCGCTGGCCGAAGGGACGGCAACCGGGCCCGCGGCGGAGCCTGGGTCCGGGCCAGGCACCCTGGGGGCGTCTGGGGTGCGGCTGCCTTCCAGGGCCGCCTTCTGGCCGCCTGGCGGGCCGGGCCGGCGGGGAGCGCCTCCTCCGGCGCTCGCGCCGTGGTGGGAGGGGCCTGAGGAGGAGGGGCCTGCAGCGGGGCCCCGGCGCGGGCGGAGCCGGCGGCCACCACTCGCGGGCGAGTAAAGGAGAAGGCGGAGCGGGAGGCAAAAAGCCTACAGCACCCGGTATTCCCAGGCGGTCTCCCATCCAAGTACTAACCAGGCCCGACCCTGCTTAAGCTTCCGAGATCAGACGAGATCGGGCGCGTTCAGGGTGGTATGGCCGTAGACGGGGGCGGGGACGGCGGGCTGCCTCTTGAGGCCCACTTTCGCTGGCGCTTGCGCCTCACCGCCAGCCTGGCGGTCAGCCCGCCCCGGCAGGACCCCTTCGCCCGCCCAGGCAGGGGGAACGGAGGTCTCGGGTACCGGGCGGTGGCGGAGGCGGAGGGTTTGGCCACCCCCTCCCAGCTGAGGGCGGGCGTGACCCAGCGAACCCTTCGGCGCTTGGCGCCCCGCCCAAGATCCCGCCCGTCGCTCACAGGGACATGGCCCCGGAGGCTTCAGGGCCCGGGGCACGCGGTCCCTTGGGCATCGCCCCTGCCCGCCCACGCGGCGCTAGGAGCCGCCCAGCCGCAGCCCGGGCCGGCCCTCCTGCCCGACAGCAGCTTGCCCGAAGCCACTGGGAGCAACCATCGTGTCGCCACGGCCCCTCAGCCCCGGCGAGGCCACCCTTGCCCGCACACCACCCGCCGGGCTCAGTAGCCCGCCCCTGGCGGCCGGCAGGCCCGGGGAAGCGGCCCCGGCCCTCGATCCCGCTCCCGCACCCGGCCGCGGCGGCGACACGGCGGGGGGCGGGGCTTTTGCCGGAGGGAGCTGTGGAGGGACACACCCACCGGCACACAGGTGGCGGCCCCGGGGCGGGGCGCCGGTGGGGGCGGCCAGGTGCAGGTCGAGGGGCTCGCTGGCCGAAGGCACGGCAACCGGGCCCGCGGCGGAGCCTGGGTCCGGGCCAGGCACCCCGGGGGCGTCTGGGGTGCGGCTGCCTTCCAGGGCCGCCTTCTGGCCGCCTGGCGGGCCGGGCCGGCGGGGAGCGCCCCCTCCGGCGCGCGCGCCGTGGTGGGAGGGGCCTGAGGAGGCGGGGCTTGCAGCGGGGCCCCGGCGCGGGCGGAGCCGGCGGCCACCGCCCGCGGGCGAGTTAAAGGAGAAGGCGGAACGGGAGGCAAAAAGCCTACAGCACCCGGTATTCCCAGGCGGTCTCCCATCCAAGTACTAACCAGGCCCGACCCTGCTTAGCTTCCGAGATCAGAGGAGATCGGGCGCGTTCAGGGTGGTATGGCCGTACACGGGGGCGGGGACGGCGGGCTGCCTCTTGAGGCCCACTTTCGCTGGCGCTTGCGCCTCACCGCCAGCCTGGCGGTCAGCCCGCCCCGGCAGGACCCCGTCGCCCGCCCAGGCAGGGGGAACGGAGGTCTCGGGTACCGGGCGGTGGCGGAGGCGGAGAGTTTGGCCACCCCCTCCCAGCCGAGGGCGGGCGTGACCCAGCGAACCCTTCGGCGCTTGGCGCCCCGCCAAGATCCCGCCCGTCGCTCACAGGGACGTGGCCCCGGAGGCTTCAGGGCCCGGGGCCCGCGGTCCCTTGGGCATCGCCCCTGCCCGCCCACGCGGCGCTAGGCGCCGCCCGGCCGCAGCCCGGGCCGGCCCTCCTGCCCGACAGCAGCTGGCCCGAAGCCACTGGGAGCCACCATCGTGTCGCCACGGCCCCTCAGCCCCGGCGAGGCCACCCTTGCCCGCACACCACCCGCCGAGCTCAGGAGCCCGCCCCTGGCGGCCGGCAGGCCCGGGGAAGCGGCCCCTGCCCTGGATCCCGCTCCCGCACCCGGCCGCGGCGGCGACACGGCGGGGGGCGGGGCTTTTGCCGGAGGGAGCTGTGGAGGGACACACCCACCGGCACACAGGTGGCGGCCCCGGGGCGGGGCGCCGGTGGGGGCGGCCAGGTGCAGGTCGAGGGGCTCGCTGGCCGAAGGGACGGCAACCGGGCCCGCGGCGGAGCCTGGGTCCGGGCCAGGCACCCCGGGGGCGTCTGGGGTGCGGCTGCCTTCCAGGGCCGCCTTCTGGCCGCCTGGCGGGCCGGGCCGGCGGGGAGCGCCCCCTCCGGCGCGCGCGCCGTGGTGCGAGGGCCCTGAGGAGGCGGGGCCTGCAGCGGAGCCCCGGCGCGGGCGGAGCCGGCGGCCAGCGCCCGCGGGCGAGTTAAAGGAGAAGGCGGAGCGGGAGGCAAAAAGCCTACAGCACCCGGTATTCACAGGCGGTCTCCCATCCAAGTACTAACCAGGCCCGACCCTGCTTAGCTTCCGAGATCAGACGAGATCGGGCGCGTTCAGGGTGGTATGGCCGTAGACGGGGGCGGGGACGGCGGGCTGCCTCTTGAGGCCCACTTTCGCTGGCGCTTGCGCCTCACCGCCAGCCTGGCGGTCAGCCCGCCCCGGCAGGACCCCGTCGCCCGCCCAGGCAGGGGGAACGGAGGTCTCGGGTACCGGGCGGTGGCGGAGGCGGAGGGTTTGGCCACCCCCTCCCAGCCGAGGGCGGGCGTGACCCAGCGAACCCTTCGGCGCTTGGCGCCCCGCCCAAGATCCGGCCCGTCGCTCACAGGGACGTGGCCCCGGAGGCTTCAGGGCCCGGGGCCCGCGGTCCCTTGGGCATCGCCCCTGCCCGCCCACGCGGCGCTAGGCGCCGCCCAGCCGCAGCCCGGGCCGGCCCTCCTGCCCGACAGCAGCTGGCCCGAAGCCACTGGGAGCCACCATCGTGTCGCCACGGCCCCTCAGCCCCGGCGAGGCCACCCTTGCCCGCACACCACCCGCCGAGCTCAGGAGCCCGCCCCTGGCGGCCGGCAGGCCCGGGGAAGCGGCCCCTGCCCTCGATCCCGCTCCCGCACCCGGCCGCGGCGGCGACACGGCGGGGGGCGGGGCTTTTGCCGGAGGGAGCTGTGGAGGGACACACCCACCGGCACACAGGTGGCGGCCCCGGGGCGGGGCGCCGGTGGGGGCGGCCAGGTGCAGGTCGAGGGGCTCGCTGGCCGAAGGGACGGCAACCGGGCCCGCGGCGGAGCCTGGGTCCGGGCCAGGCACCCCGGGGGCGTCTGGGGTGCGGCTGCCTTCCAGGGCCGCCTTCTGGCCGCCTGGCGGGCCGGGCCGGCGGGGAGCGCCCCCTCCGGCACGCGCGCCGTGGTGGGAGGGGCCTGAGGAGGCGGGGCCTGCAGCGGGGCCCCGGCGCGGGCGGAGCCGGCGGCCACCGCCCGCGGGCGAGTTAAAGGAGAAGGCGGAGCAGGAGGCAAAAAGCCTACAGCACCCGGTATTCCCAGGCGGTCTCCCATCCAAGTACTAACCAGGCCCGACCCTGCTTAGCTTCCGAGATCAGACGAGATCGGGCGCGTTCAGGGTGGTATGGCCGTAGACGGGGGCGGGGACGGCGGGCTGCCTCCTGAGGCCCACTTTCGCTGTCGCTTGCGCCTCACCGCCAGCCTGGCGGTCAGCCCGCCCCGGCAGGAACCCGTCGCCCGCCCAGGCAGGGGGAACGGAGGTCTCGGGTACCGGGCGGTGGCGGAGGCGGAGGGTTTGGCCACCCCCTCCCAGCCGAGGGCGGGCGTGACCCAGCGAACCCTTCGGCGCTTGGCGCCCCGCCCAAGATCCGGCCCGTCGCTCACAGGGACGTGGCCGCGGAGGCTTCAGGGCCCGGGGCCCGCGGTCCCTTGGGCATCGCCCCTGCCCGCCGACGCGGCGCTAGGAGCCGCCCAGCCGCAGCCCGGGCCGGCCCTCCTGCCCGACAGCAGCTGGCCCGAAGCCACTGGGAGCCACCATCGTGTCGCCACGGCCCCTCAGCCCCGGCGAGGCCACCCTTGCCCGCACACCACCCGCCGGGCTCAGTAGCCCGCCCCTGGCGGCCGGCAGGCCAGGGGAAGCGGCCCCTGCCCTCGATCCCGCTCCCGCACCCGGCCGCGGCGGTGACACGGCGGGGGGCGGGGCTTTTGCCGGAGGGAGCTGTGGAGGGACACACCCACCGGCACACAGGTGGCGGCCCCGGGGCGGGGCGCCGGTGGGGGCGGCCAGGTGCAGGTCGAGGGGCTCGCTGGCCGAAGGGACGGCAACCGGGCCCGCGGCGGAGCCTGGGTCCGGGCCAGGCACCCCGGGGCGTCTGGGGTGCGGCTGCCTTCCAGGGCCGCCTTCTGGCCGGGCCGGCGGGGAGCGCCCCCTCCGGCGCGCGCGCCGTGGTGGGAGGGGCCTGAGGAGGCGGGGCCTGCAGCGGGGCCCCGGCGCGGGCGGAGCCGGCGGCCACCGCCCGCGGGCGAGTTAAAGGAGAAGGCGGAGCGGGAGGCAAAAACCCTACAGCACCCGGTATTCCCAGGCGGTCTCCCATCCAAGTACTAACCAGGCCCGACCCTGCTTAGCTTCCGAGATCAGACGAGATCGGGCGCGTTCAGGGTGGTATGGCCGTAGACGGGGGCGGGGACGGCGGGCTGCCTCTTGAGGCCCACTTTCGCTGGCGCTTGCGCCTCACCGCCAGCCTGGCGGTCAGCCCGCCCCGGCAGGACCCCGTCGCCCGCCCAGGCAGGGGGAACGGAGGTCTCGGGTACCGGGCGGTGGCGGAGGCGGAGGGTTTGGCCACCCCCTCCCAGCCGAGGGCGGGCGTGACCCAGCGAACCCTTCGGCGCTTGGCGCCCCGCCCAAGATCCGGCCCGTCGCTCACAGGGACGTGGCCCCGGAGGCTTCAGGGCCCGGGGCCCGCGGTGCCTTGGGCATCGCCCCTGCCCGCCCACGCGGCGCTAGGCGTCGCCCAGCCGCAGCCCGGGCCGGCCCTCCTGCCCGACAGCAGCTGGCCCGAAGCCACTGGGAGCCACCATCGTGTCGCCACGGCCCCTCAGCCCCGGCGAGGCCACCCTTGCACGCACACCACCCGCCGAGCTCAGGAGCCCGCCCCTGGCGGCCGGCAGGCCCGGGGAAGCGGCCCCTGCCCTCTATCCCGCTCCCGCACCCGGCCGCGGCGGCGACACGGCGGGGGGCGGGGCTTTTGCCGGAGGGAGCTGTGGAGGGACACACCCACCGGCACACAGGTGGCGGCCCCGGGGCGGGGCGCCGGTGGGGGCGGCCAGGTGCAGGTCGAGGGGCTCGCTGGCCGAAGGGACGGCAACCGGGCCCGCGGCGGAGCCTGGGTCCGGGCCAGGCACCCCGGGGGCGTCTGGGGTGCGGCTGCCTTCCAGGGCCGCCTTCTGGCCGCCTGGCGGGCCGGGCCGGCGGGGAGCGCCCCCTCCGGCACGCGCGCCGTGGTGGGAGGGGCCTGAGGAGGCGGGGCCTGCAGCGGGGCCCCGGCGCGGGCGGAGCCGGCGGCCACCGCCCGCGGGCGAGTTAAAGGAGAAGGCGGAGCAGGAGGCAAAAAGCCTACAGCACCCGGTATTCCCAGGCGGTCTCCCATCCAAGTACTAACCAGGCCCGACCCTGCTTAGCTTCCGAGATCAGACGAGATCGGGCGCGTTCAGGGTGGTATGGCCGTAGACGGGGGCGGGGACGGCGGGCTGCCTCCTGAGGCCCACTTTCGCTGTCGCTTGCGCCTCACCGCCAGCCTGGCGGTCAGCCCGCCCCGGCAGGAACCCGTCGCCCGCCCAGGCAGGGGGAACGGAGGTCTCGGGTACCGGGCGGTGGCGGAGGCGGAGGGTTTGGCCACCCCCTCCCAGCCGAGGGCGGGCGTGACCCAGCGAACCCTTCCGCGCTTGGCGCCCCGCCCAAGATCCGGCCCGTCGCTCACAGGGACGTGGCCGCGGAGGCTTCAGGGCCCGGGGCCCGCGGTCCCTTGGGCATCGCCCCTGCCCGCCGACGCGGCGCTAGGAGCCGCCCAGCCGCAGCCCGGGCCGGCCCTCCTGCCCGACAGCAGCTGGCCCGAAGCCACTGGGAGCCACCATCGTGTCGCCACGGCCCCTCAGCCCCGGCGAGGCCACCCTTGCCCGCACACCACCCGCCGGGCTCAGTAGCCCGCCCCTGGCGGCCGGCAGGCCAGGGGAAGCGGCCCCTGCCCTCGATCCCGCTCCCGCACCCGGCAGCGGCGGTGACACGGCGGGGGGCGGGGCTTTTGCCGGAGGGAGCTGTGGAGGGACACACCCACCGGCACACAGGTGGCGGCCCCGGGGCGGGGCGCCGGTGGGGGCGGCCAGGTGCAGGTCGAGGGGCTCGCTGGCCGAAGGGACGGCAACCGGGCCCGCGGCGGAGCCTGGGTCCGGGCCAGGCACCCCGGGGGCGTCTGGGGTGCGGCTGCCTTCCAGGGCCGCCTTCTGGCCGCCTGGCGGGCCGGGCCGGCGGGGAGCGCCCCCTCCGGCGCGCGCGCCGTGGTGGGAGGGGCCTGAGGAGGCGGGGCCTGCAGCGGGGCCCCGGCGCCGGCGGAGCCGGCGGCCACCGCCCGCGGGCGAGTTAAAGGAGAAGGCGGAGCGGGAGGCAAAAAGCCTACAGCACCCGGTATTCCCAGGCGGTCTCCCATCCAAGTACTAACCAGGCCCGACCCTGCTTAGCTTCCGAGATCAGACGAGATCGGGCGCGTTCAGGGTGGTATGGCCGTAGACGGGGGCGGGGACGGCGGGCTGCATCTTGAGGCCCACTTTCGCTGGCGCTTGCGCCTCACCGCCAGCCTGGCGGTCAGCCCGCCCCGGCAGGACCCCGTCGCCCGCCCAGGCAGGGGGAACGGAGGTCTCGGGTACCGGGCGGTGGCGGAGGCGGAGGGTTTGGCCACCCCCTCCCAGCCGAGGGCGGGCGTGACCCAGCGAACACTTCGGCGCTTGGCGCCCCGCCAAGATCCCGCCCGTCGCTCACAGGGACGTGGCCCCGGAGGCTTCAGGGCCCGGGGCCCGCGGTCCCTTGGGCATCGCCCCTGCCCGCTCACGCGGCGCTAGGCGCCGCCCGGCCGCAGCCCGGGCCGGCCCTCCTGCCCGACAGCAGCTGGCCCGAAGCCACTGGGAGCCACCATCGTGTCGCCACGGCCCCTCAGCCCCGGCGAGGCCACCCTTGCCCGCACACCACCCGCCGAGCTCAGGAGCCCGCCCCTGGGGCCGGCAGGCCCGGGGAAGCGGCCCCTGCTCTCGATCCCGCTCCCGCACCCGGCCGCGGCGGCGACACGGCGGGGGCGGGGCTTTTGCCGGAGGGAGCTGTGGAGGGACACACCCACCGGCACACAGGTGGCGGCCCCGGGGCGGGGCGCCGGTGGGGGCGGCCAGGTGCAGGTCGACGGGCTCGCTGGCCGAAGGCACGGCAACCGGGCCCGCGGCGGAGCCTGGGTCCGGGCCAGGCACCCCGGGGGCGTCTGGGGTGCGGCTGCCTTCCAGGGCCGCCTTCTGGCCGCCTGGCGGGCCGGGCCGGCGGGGAGCGCCCCCTCCGGCGCGCGCGCCGTGGTGCGAGGGGCCTGAGGAGGCGGGGCCTGCAGCGGAGCCCCGGCGCGGGCGGAGCCGGCGGCCAGCGCCCGCGGGCGAGTTCAAGGAGAAGGCGGAGCGGGAGGCAAAAAGCCTACAGCACCCGGTATTCCCAGGAGGTCTCCCATCCAAGTACTAACCAGGCCCGACCCTGCTTAGCTTCCGAGATCAGACGAGATCGGGCGCGTTCAGGGTGGTATGGCCGTAGACGGGACGGGGACGGCGGGCTGCCTCTTGAGGCCCACTTTCGCTGGCGCTTGCGCCTCACCGCCAGCCTGGCGGTCAGCCCGCCCCGGCAGGACCCCGTCGCCCGCCCAGGCAGGGGGAACGGAGGTCTCGGGTACCGGGCGGTGGCGGAGGCGGAGGGTTTGGCCACCCCCTCCCAGCCGAGGGCGGGCGTGACCCAGCGAACCCTTCGGCGCTTGGCGCCCCGCCCAAGATCCGGCCCGTCGCTCACAGGGACGTGGCCCCGGAGGCTTCAGGGCCCGGGGCCCGCGGTCCCTTGGGCATCGCCCCTGCCCGACCACGCGGCGCTAGGCGCCGCCCGGCCGCATCCCGGGCCGGCCCTCCTGCCCGACAGCAGCTGGCCCGAAGCCACTGGGAGCCACCATCGTGTCGCCACGGCCCCACAGCCCCGGCGAGGCCACCCTTGCCCGCACACCACCCGCCGAGCTCAGGAGCCCGCCCCTGGCGGCCGGCAGGCCCGGGGAAGCGGCCCCTGCCCTCGATCCCGCTCCCGCACACGGCCGCGGCGGCGACACGGCGGGGGCTGGGCTTTTGCCAGAGGGAGCTGTGGAGGGACACACCCACCGGCACACAGGTGGCGGCCCCGGGGCGGGGCGCCGGTGGGGGCGGCCAGGTGCAGGTCGACGGGCTCGCTGGCCGAAGGCACGGCAACCGGGCCCGCGGCGGAGCCTGGGTCCGGGCCAGGCACCCCGGGGGCGTCTGGGGTGCGGCTGCCTTCCAGGGCCGCCTTCTGGCCGCCTGGCGGGCCGGGCCGGCGGGGAGCGCCCCCTCCGGCGCGCGCGCCGTGGTGCGAGGGGCCTGAGGAGGCGGGGCCTGCAGCGGAGCCCCGGCGCGGGCGGAGCCGGCGGCCAGCGCCCGCGGGCGAGTTCAAGGAGAAGGCGGAGCGGGAGGCAAAAAGCCTACAGCACCCGGTATTCCCAGGAGGTCTCCCATCCAAGTACTAACCAGGCCCGACCCTGCTTAGCTTCCGAGATCAGACGAGATCGGGCGCGTTCAGGGTGGTATGGCCGTAGACGGGACGGGGACGGCGGGCTGCCTCTTGAGGCCCACTTTCGCTGGCGCTTGCGCCTCACCGCCAGCCTGGCGGTCAGCCCGCCCCGGCAGGACCCCGTCGCCCGCCCAGGCAGGGGGAACGGAGGTCTCGGGTACCGGGCGGTGGCGGAGGCGGAGGGTTTGGCCACCCCCTCCCAGCCGAGGGCGGGCGTGACCCAGCGAACCCTTCGGCGCTTGGCGCCCCGCCCAAGATCCGGCCCGTCGCTCACAGGGACGTGGCCCCGGAGGCTTCAGGGCCCGGGGCCCGCGGTCCCTTGGGCATCGCCCCTGCCCGACCACGCGGCGCTAGGCGCCGCCCGGCCGCATCCCGGGCCGGCCCTCCTGCCCGACAGCAGCTGGCCCGAAGCCACTGGGAGCCACCATCGTGTCGCCACGGCCCCACAGCCCCGGCGAGGCCACCCTTGCCCGCACACCACCCGCCGAGCTCAGGAGCCCGCCCCTGGCGGCCGGCAGGCCCGGGGAAGCGGCCCCTGCCCTCGATCCCGCTCCCGCACACGGCCGCGGCGGCGACACGGCGGGGGCTGGGCTTTTGCCAGAGGGAGCTGTGGAGGGACACACCCACCGGCACACAGGTGGCGGCCCCGGGGCGGGGCGCCGGTGGGGGCGGCCAGGTGCAGGTCGACGGGTTCGCTGGCCGAAGGCACGGCAACCGGGCCCGCGGCGGAGCCTGGGTCCGGGCCAGGCACCCCGGGGGCGTCTGGGGTGCGGCTGCCTTCCAGGGCCGCCTTCTGGCCGCCTGGCGGGCCGGGCTGGCGGGGAGCGCCCCCTCCGGCGCGCGCGCCGTGGTGGGAGGGGCCTGAGGAGGCGGGGCCTGCAGCGGGGCCCCGGCGCGGGCGGAGCCGGCGTCCACCGCCCGCGGGCGATTTAAAGGAGAAGGCGGAGCGGGAGGCAAAAATCCTACAGCACCCGGTATTCCCAGGCGGTCTCCCATCCAAGTATTAACCAGGCCCGACCCTGCTTAGCTTCCGAGATCAGACGAGATCGGGCGCGTTCAGGGTGGTATGGCCGTAGACGGGGGCGGGGACGGCGGGCTGCCTCTTGAGGCCCACTTTCGCTGGCGCTTGCGCCTCACCGCCAGCCTGGCGGTCAGCCCGCCCCGGCAGGACCCCGTCGCCCGCCCAGGCAGGGGGAACGGAGGTCTCGGGTACCGGGCGGTGGCGGAGGCGGAGGGTTTGGCCACCCCCTCCCAGCCGAGGGCGGGCGTGACCCAGCGAACCCTTCGGCGCTAGGCGCCCCGCCCAAGATCCGGCCCGTCGCTCACAGGGACGTGGCCCCGGAGGCTTCAGGGCCCGGGGCCCGCGGTCCCTTGGGCATCGCCCCTGCCCGCCCACGCGGCGCTAGGCGCCGCCCAGCCGCAGCCCGGGCCGGCCCTCCTGCCCGACAGCAGCTGGCACGAAGCCACTGGGAGCCACCATCGTGTCGCCACGGCCCCTCAGCCCCGGCGAGGCCACCCTTGCCCGCACACCACCCGCCGAGCTCAGGAGCCCGCCCCTGGCGGCCGGCAGGCCCGGGGAAGCGGCCCCTGCCCTCGATCCCGCTCCCGCACCCGGCAGCGGCGGCGACACGGCGGGGGGCGGGGCTTTTGCCGGAGGGAGCTGTGGAGGGACACACCCACCGGCACACAGGTGGCGGCCCCGGGGCGGGGCGCCGGTGGGGGCGGCCAGGTGCAGGTCGAGGGGCTCGCTGGCCGAAGGGACGGCAACCGGGCCCGCGGCGGAGCCTGGGTCCGGGCCAGGCACCCCGGGGGCGTCTGGGGTGCGGCTGCCTTCCAGGGCCGCCTTCTTGCCGCCTGGCGGGCCGGGCCGGCGGGGAGCGCCCCCTCCGGCGCGCGTGCCGTGGTGGGAGGGGCCTGAGGAGGCGGGGCCTGCAGCGGGGCCCCGGCGCGGGCGGAGCCGGCGGCCACCGCCCGCGGGCGATTTAAAGGAGAAGGCGGAGCGGGAGGCAAAAAGCCTACAGCACCCGGTATTCCCAGGCGGTCTCCCATCCAAGTACTAACCAGGCCCGACCCTGCTTAGCTTCCGAGATCAGACGAGATCGGGCGCGTTCAGGGTAGTATGGCCGTAGACGGGGGCGGGGACGGCGGGCTGCCTCTTGAGGCCCACTTTCGCTGGCGCTTGCGCCTCACCGCCAGCCTGGCGGTCAGCCCGCCCCGGCAGGACCCCGTCGCCCGCCCAGGCAGGGGGAACGGAGGTCTCGGGTACCGGGCGGTGGCGGAGGCGGAGGGTTTGGCCACCCCCTCCCAGCCGAGGGCGGGCGTGACCCAGCGAACCCTTCGGCGCTTGGCGCCCCGCCAAGATCCCGCCCGTCGCTCACAGGGACGTGGCCCCGGAGGCTTCAGTGCCCGGGGCCCGCGGTCCCTTGGGCATCGCCCCTGCCCGCCCACGCGGCGCTAGGCGCCGCCCAGCCGCAACCCGGGCCGGCCCTCCTGCCCGACAGCAGCTGGCCCGAAGCCACTGGGAGCCACCATCGTGTCGCCACGGCCCCTCAGACCCGGCGAGGCCACCCTTGCCCGCACACCACCCGCCGAGCTCAGGAGCCCGCCCCTGGCGGCCGGCAGGCCCGGGGAAGCGCCCCCTGCCCTCGATCCCGCTCCCGCACCTGGCAGCGGCGGCGACACGGCGGGGGGCGGGGCTTTTGCCGGAGGGAGCTGTGGAGGGACACAGCCACCGGCACACAGGTGGCGGCCCCGGGGCGGGGCGCCGGTGGGGGCGGCCAGGTGCAGGTCGACGGGCTCGCTGGCCGAAGGGACGGCAACCGGGCCCGCGGCGGAGCCTGGGTCCGGGCCAGGCACCCCGGGGGCGTCTGGGGTGCGGCTGCCTTCCAGGGCCGCCTTCTGGCCGCCTGGCGGGCCGGGCCGGCGGGGAGCGCCCCCTCCGGCGCGCGCGCCGTGGTGGGAGGGGCCTGAGGAGGCGGGGCCTGCAGCGGGGCCCCGGCGCCGGCGGAGCCGGCGGCCACCGCCCGCGGGCGAGTTAAAGGAGAAGGCGGAGCGGGAGGCAAAAAGCCTACAGCACCCGGTATTCCCAGGCGGTCTCCCATCCAAGTACTAACCAGGCCCGACCCTGCTTAGCTTCCGAGATCAGACGAGATCGGGCGCGTTCAGGGTGGTATGGCCGTAGACGGGACGGGGACGGCGGGCTGCCTCTTGAGGCCCACTTTCGCTGGCGCTTGCGCCTCACCGCCAGCCTGGCGGTCAGCCCGCCCCGGCAGGACCCCGTCGCCCGCCCAGGCAGGGGGAACGGAGGTCTCGGGTACCGGGCGGTGGCGGAGGCGGAGGGTTTGGCCACCCCCTCCCAGCCGAGGGCGGGCGTGACCCAGCGAACCCTTCGGCGCTTGGCGCCCCGCCCAAGATCCGGCCCGTCGCTCACAGGGACGTGGCCCCGGAGGCTTCAGGGCCCGGGGCCCGCGGTCCCTTGGGCATCGCCCCTGCCCGACCACGCGGCGCTAGGCGCCGCCCGGCCGCATCCCGGGCCGGCCCTCCTGCCCGACAGCAGCTGGCCCGAAGCCACTGGGAGCCACCATCGTGTCGCCACGGCCCCACAGCCCCGGCGAGGCCACCCTTGCCCGCACACCACCCGCCGAGCTCAGGAGCCCGCCCCTGGCGGCCGGCAGGCCCGGGGAAGCGGCCCCTGCCCTCGATCCCGCTCCCGCACACGGCCGCGGCGGCGACACGGCGGGGGCTGGGCTTTTGCCAGAGGGAGCTGTGGAGGGACACACCCACCGGCACACAGGTGGCGGCCCCGGGGCGGGGCGCCGGTGGGGGCGGCCAGGTGCAGGTCGACGGGCTCGCTGGCCGAAGGCACGGCAACCGGGCCCGCGGCGGAGCCTGGGTCCGGGCCAGGCACCCCGGGGGCGTCTGGGGTGCGGCTGCCTTCCAGGGCCGCCTTCTGGCCGCCTGGCGGGCCGGGCTGGCGGGGAGCGCCCCCTCCGGCGCGCGCGCCGTGGTGGGAGGGGCCTGAGGAGGCGGGGCCTGCAGCGGGGCCCCGGCGCGGGCGGAGCCGGCGTCCACCGCCCGCGGGCGATTTAAAGGAGAAGGCGGAGCGGGAGGCAAAAATCCTACAGCACCCGGTATTCCCAGGCGGTCTCCCATCCAAGTACTAACCAGGCCCGACCCTGCTTAGCTTCCGAGATCAGACGAGATCGGGCGCGTTCAGGGTGGTATGGCCGTAGACGGGGGCGGGGACGGCGGGCTGCCTCTTGAGGCCCACTTTCGCTGGCGCTTGCGCCTCACCGCCAGCCTGGCGGTCAGCCCGCCCCGGCAGGACCCCGTCGCCCGCCCAGGCAGGGGGAACGGAGGTCTCGGTTACCGGGCGGTGGCGGAGGCGGAGGGTTTGGCCACCCCCTCCCAGCCGAGGGCGGGCGTGACCCAGCGAACCCTTCGGCGCTAGGCGCCCCGCCCAAGATCCGGCCCGTCGCTCACAGGGACGTGGCCCCGGAGGCTTCAGGGCCCGGGGCCCGCGGTCCCTTGGGCATCGCCCCTGCCCGCCCACGCGGCGCTAGGCGCCGCCCAGCCGCAGCCCGGGCCGGCCCTCCTGCCCGACAGCAGCTGGCACGAAGCCACTGGGAGCCACCATCGTGTCGCCACGGCCCCTCAGCCCCGGCGAGGCCACCCTTGCCCGCACACCACCCGCCGAGCTCAGGAGCCCGCCCCTGGCGGCCGGCAGGCCCGGGGAAGCGGCCCCTGCCCTCGATCCCGCTCCCGCACCCGGCAGCGGCGGCGACACGGCGGGGGGCGGGGCTTTTGCCGGAGGGAGCTGTGGAGGGACACACCCACCGGCACACAGGTGGCGGCCCCGGGGCGGGGCGCCGGTGGGGGCGGCCAGGTGCAGGTCGACGGGCTCGCTGGCCGAAGGGACGGCAACCGGGCCCGCGGCGGAGCCTGGGTCCGGGCCAGGCACCCCGGGGGCGTCTGGGGTGCGGCTGCCTTCCAGGGCCGCCTTCTGGCCGCCTGGCGGGCCGGGCCGGCGGGGAGCGCCCCCTCCGGCGCGCGTGCCGTGGTGGGAGGGGCCTGAGGAGGCGGGGCCTGCAGCGGGGCCCCGGCGCGGGCGGAGCCGGCGGCCACCGCCCGCGGGCGAGTTAAAGGAGAAGGCGGAGCGGGAGGCAAAAAGCCTACAGCACCCGGTATTCCCAGGCGGTCTCCCATCCAAGTACTAACCAGGCCCGACCCTGCTTAGCTTCCGAGATCAGACGAGATCGGGCGCGTTCAGGGTAGTATGGCCGTAGACGGGGGCGGGGACGGCGGGCTGCCTCTTGAGGCCCACTTTCGCTGGCGCTTGCGCCTCACCGCCAGCCTGGCGGTCAGCCCGCCCCGGCAGGACCCCGTCGCCCGCCCAGGCAGGGGGAACGGAGGTCTCGGGTACCGGGCGGTGGCGGAGGCGGAGGGTTTGGCCACCCCCTCCCAGCCGAGGGCGGGCGTGACCCAGCGAACCCTTCGGCGCTTGGCGCCCCGCCAAGATCCCGCCCGTCGCTCACAGGGACGTGGCCCCGGAGGCTTCAGTGCCCGGGGCCCGCGGTCCCTTGGGCATCGCCCCTGCCCGCCCACGCGGCGCTAGGCGCCGCCCAGCCGCAACCCGGGCCGGCCCTCCTGCCCGACAGCAGCTGGCCCGAAGCCACTGGGAGCCACCATCGTGTCGCCACGGCCCCTCAGCCCCGGCGAGGCCACCCTTGCCCGCACACCACCTGCCGGGCTCAGGAGCCCGCCCCTGGCGGCCGGCAGGCCCGGGGAAGCAGCCCCTGCCCTCGATCCCGCTCCCGCACCCGGCCGCGGCGGCGACAGGGCGGGGGGCGGGGCTTTTGCCGGAGGGAGCTGTGGAGGGACACACCCACCGGCACACAGGTGGCGGCCCCGGGGCGGGGCGCCGGTGGGGGCGGCCAGGTGCAGGTCGAGGGGCTCGCTGGCCGAAGGGACGGCAACCGGGCCCGCGGCGGAGCCTGGGTCCGGGCCAGGCACCCCGGGGGCGTCTGGGGTGCGGCTGCCTTCCAGGGCCGCCTTCTGGCCGCCTGGCGGGCCGGGCCGGCGGGGAGCGCCCCCTCCGGCGCGCGCGCCGTGGTGGGAGGGGCCTGAGGAGGCGGGGCCTGCAGCGGGGCCCCGGCGCCGGCGGAGCCGGCGGCCACCGCCCGCGGGCGAGTTAAAGGAGAAGGCGGAGCGGGAGGCAAAAAGCCTACAGCACCCGGTATTCCCAGGCGGTTTCCCATCCAAGTACTAACCAGGCCCGACCCTGCTTAGCTTCCGAGATCAGACGAGATCGGGCGCGTTCAGGGTGGTATGGCCGTAGACGGGGGCGGGGACGGCGGGCTGCCTCTTGAGGCCCACTTTCGCTGGCGCTTGCGCCTCACCGCCAGCCTGGCGGTCAGCCCGCCCCGGCAGGACCCCGTCGCCCGCCCAGGCAGGGGGAACGGAGGTCTCGGGTACCGGGCGGTGGCGGAGGCGGAGGGTTTGGCCACCCCCTCCCAGCCGAGGGCGGGCGTGACCCAGCGAACACTTCGGCGCTTGGCGCCCCGCCAAGATCCCGCCCGTCGCTCACAGGGACGTGGCCCCGGAGGCTTCAGGGCCCGGGGCCCGCGGTCCCTTGGGCATCGCCCCTGCCCGCTCACGCGGCGCTAGGCGCCGCCCGGCAGCAGCCCGGGCCGGCCCTCCTGCCCGACAGCAGCTGGCCCGAAGCCACTGGGAGCCACCATCGTGTCGCCACGGCCCCTCAGCCCCGGCGAGGCCACCCTTGCCCGCACACCACCCGCCGAGCTCAGGAGCCCGCCCCTGGGGCCGGCAGGCCCGGGGAAGCGGCCCCTGCTCTCGATCCCGCTCCCGCACCCGGCCGCGGCGGCGACACGGCGGGGGCGGGGCTTTTGCCGGAGGGAGCTGTGGAGGGACACACCCACCGGCACACAGGTGGCGGCCCCGGGGCGGGGCGCCGGTGGGGGCGGCCAGGTGCAGGTCGACGGGCTCGCTGGCCGAAGGCACGGCAACCGGGCCCGCGGCGGAGCCTGGGTCCGGCCAGGCACCCCGGGGGCGTCTGGGGTGCGGCTGCCTTCCAGGGCCGCCTTCTGGCCGCCTGGCGGGCCGGGCCGGCGGGGAGCGCCCCCTCCGGCGCGCGCGCCGTGGTGCGAGGGGCCTGAGGAGGCGGGGCCTGCAGCGGAGCCCCGGCGCGGTCGGAGCCGGCGGCCAGCGCCCGCGGGCGAGTTCAAGGAGAAGGCGGAGCGGGAGGCAAAAAGCCTACAGCACCCGGTATTCCCAGGAGGTCTCCCATCCAAGTACTAACCAGGCCCGACCCTGCTTAGCTTCCGAGATCAGACGAGATCGGGCGCGTTCAGGGTGGTATGGCCGTAGACGGGACGGGGACGGCGGGCTGCCTCTTGAGGCCCACTTTCGCTGGCGCTTGCGCCTCACCGCCAGCCTGGCGGTCAGCCCGCCCCGGCAGGACCCCGTCGCCCGCCCAGGCAGGGGGAACGGAGGTCTCGGGTACCGGGCGGTGGCGGAGGCGGAGGGTTTGGCCACCCCCTCCCAGCCGAGGGCGGGCGTGACCCAGCGAACCCTTCGGCGCTTGGCGCCCCGCCCAAGATCCGGCCCGTCGCTCACAGGGACGTGGCCCCGGAGGCTTCAGGGCCCGGGGCCCGCGGTCCCTTGGGCATCGCCCCTGCCCGACCACGCGGCGCTAGGCGCCGCCCGGCCGCATCCCGGGCCGGCCCTCCTGCCCGACAGCAGCTGGCCCGAAGCCACTGGGAGCCACCATCGTGTCGCCACGGCCCCACAGCCCCGGCGAGGCCACCCTTGCCCGCACACCACCCGCCGAGCTCAGGAGCCCGCCCCTGGCGGCCGGCAGGCCCGGGGAAGCGGCCCCTGCCCTCGATCCCGCTCCCGCACACGGCCGCGGCGGCGACACGGCGGGGGCTGGGCTTTTGCCAGAGGGAGCTGTGGAGGGACACACCCACCGGCACACAGGTGGCGGCCCCGGGGCGGGGCGCCGGTGGGGGCGGCCAGGTGCAGGTCGACGGGCTCGCTGGCCGAAGGCACGGCAACCGGGCCCGCGGCGGAGCCTGGGTCCGGGCCAGGCACCCCGGGGGCGTCTGGGGTGCGGCTGCCTTCCAGGGCCGCCTTCTGGCCCCCTGGCGGGCCGGGCCGGCGGGGAGCGCCCCCTCCGGCGCGCGCGCCGTGGTGGGAGGGGCCTGAGGAGGCGGGGCCTGCAGCGGGGCCCCGGCGCGGGCGGAGCCGGCGGCCACCGCCCGCGGGCGAGTTAAAGGAGAAGGCGGAGCGGGAGGCAAAAAGCCTACAGCACCCGGTATTCCCAGGCGGTCTCCCATCCAAGTACTAACCAGGCCCGACCCTGCTTAGCTTCCGAGATCAGACGAGATCGGGCGCGTTCAGGGTGGTATGGCCGTAGACGGGACGGGGACGGCGGGCTGCCTCTTGAGGCCCACTTTCGCTGGCGCTTGCGCCTCACCGCCAGCCTGGCGGTCAGCCCGCCCCGGCAGGACCCCGTCGCCCGCCCAGGCAGGGGGAACGGAGGTCTCGGGTACCGGGCGGTGGCGGAGGCGGAGGGTTTGGCCACCCCCTCCCAGCCGAGGGCGGGCGTGACCCAGCGAACCCTTCGGCGCTTGGCGCCCCGCCCAAGATCCGGCCCGTCGCTCACAGGGACGTGGCCCCGGAGGCTTCAGGGCCCGGGGCCCGCGGTCCCTTGGGCATCGCCCCTGCCCGCCCACGCGGCGCTAGGCGCCGCCCAGCCGCAGCCCGGGGCGGCCCTCCTGCCCGACAGCAGCTGGCCCGAAACCACTGGGAGCCACCATCGTGTCGCCACGGCCCCTCAGCCCCGGCGAGGCCACCCTTGCCCGCACACCACCCGCCGAGCTCAGGAGCCCGCCCCTGGCGGCCGGCAGGCCCGGGGAAGAGGCCCCTGCCCTCGATCCCGCTCCCGCACCCGGCCGCGGCGGCGACACGGCGGGGGGCGGGGCTTTTGCCGGAGGGAGCTGTGGAGGGACACACCCACCGGCACACAGGTGGCGGCCCCGGGGCGGGGCGCCGGAGGGGGCGGCCAGGTGCAGGTCGAGGGGCTCGCTGGCCGAAGGGACGGCAACCGGGCCCACGGCGGAGCCTGGGTCCGGGCCAGGCACCCTGGGGGCGTCTGGGGTGCGGCTGCCTTCCAGGGCCGCCTTCTGGCCGCCTGGCGGGCCGGGCCGGCGGGGAGCGCCCCCTCCGGCGCGTGCGCCGTGGTGGGAGGGGCCTGAGGAGGAGGGGCCTGCAGCGGGGCCCCGGCGCGGGCGGAGCCGGCGGCCACCGCCCGCGGGCGAGTAAAGGAGAAGGCGGAGCGGGAGGCAAAAAGCCTACAGCACCCGGTATTCCCAGGCGGTCTCCCATCCAAGTACTAACCAGGCCCGACCCTGCTTAGCTTCCGAGATCAGACGAGATCGGGCGCGTTCAGGGTGGTATGGCCGTAGACGGGACGGGGACGGCGGGCTGCCTCTTGAGGCCCACTTTCGCTGGCGCTTGCGCCTCACCGCCAGCCTGGCGGTCAGCCCGCCCCGGCAGGACCCCGTCGCCCGCCCAGGCAGGGGGAACGGAGGTCTCGGGTACCGGGCGGTGGCGGAGGCGGAGGGTTTGGCCACCCCCTCCCAGCCGAGGGCGGGCGTGACCCAGCGAACCCTTCGGCGCTTGGCGCCCCGCCCAAGATCCGGCCCGTCGCTCACAGGGACGTGGCCCCGGAGGCTTCAGGGCCCGGGGCCCGCGGTCCCTTGGGCATCGCCCCTGTCCGCCCACGCGGCGCTAGGCGCCGCCCGGCCGCAGCCCGGGCCGGCCCTCCTGCCCGACAGCAGCTGGCCCGAAGCCACTGGGAGCCACCATCGTGTCGCCACGGCCCCTCAGCCCCGGCGAGGCCACCCTTGCCCGCACACCACCCGCCGGGCTCAGTAGCCCGCCCCTGGCGGACGGCAGGCCAGGGGAAGCGGCCCCTGCCCTCGATCCCGCTCCCGCACCCGGCCGCGGCGGCGACACGGCGGGGGGCGGGGCTTTTGCCGGAGGGAGCTGTGGAGGGACACACCCACCGGCACACAGGTGGCGGCCCCGGGGCGGGTCGCCGGTGGTGGCGGCCAGGTGCAGGTCGAGGGGCTCGCTGGCGGAAGGCACGGCAATCGGGCCCGCGGCGGAGCCTGGGTCTGGGCCAGGCACCCCGGGGGCGTCTGGGGTGCGGCTGCCTTCCAGGGCCGCCTTCTGGCCGCCTGGCGGGCCGGGCTGGCGGGGAGCGCCCCCTCCGGCGCGCGCGCCGTGGTGAGAGGGGCCTGAGGAGGCGGGGCCTGCTGCGGGACCCGGGCGCGGGCGGAGCCGGCGGCCACCGCCCGCGGGCGAGTTAAAGGAGAAGGCGGAGCGGGAGGCAAAAACCCTACAGCACCCGGTATTCCCAGGCGGTCTCCCATCCAAGTACTAACCAGGCCCGACCCTGCTTAGCTTCCGAGATCAGACGAGATCGGGCGCGTTCAGGGTGGTATGGCCGTAGACGGGGGCGGGGACGGCGGGCTGCCTCTTGAGGCCCACTTTCGCTGGCGCTTGCGCCTCACCGCCAGCCTGGCGGTCAGCCCGCCCCGGCAGGAACCCGTCGCCCGCCCAGGCAGGGGGAACGGAGGTCTCGGGTACCGGGCGGCGGCGGAGGCGGAGGGTTTGGCCACCCCCTCCCAGCCGAGGGCGGGCGTGACCCAGCGAACCCTTCGGCGCTTGGCGCCCCGCCAAGATCCCGCCCGTCGCTCACAGGGACGTGGCCCCGGAGGCTTCAGTGCCCGGGGCCCGCGGTCCCTTGGGCATCGCCCCTGCCCGCCCACGCGGCGCTAGGCGCCGCCCAGCCGCAACCCGGGCCGGCCCTCCTGCCCGACAGCAGCTGGCCCGAAGCCACTGGGAGCCACCATCGTGTCGCCACGGCCCCTCAGCCCCGGCGAGGCCACCCTTGCCCGCACACCACCCGCCGAGCTCAGGAGCCCGCCCCTGGCGGCCGGCAGGCCCGGGGAAGCGGCCCCTGCCCTCGATCCCGCTCCCGCACCCGGCAGCGGCGGCGACACGGCGGGGGGCGGGGCTTTTGCCGGAGGGAGCTGTGGAGGGACACAGCCACCGGCACACAGGTGGCGGCCCCGGGGCGGGGCGCCGGTGGGGGCGGCCAGGTGCAGGTCGACGGGCTCGCTGGCCGAAGGGACGGCAACCGGGCCCGCAGCGGAGCCTGGGTCCGGGCCAGGCACCCCGGGGGCGTCTGGGGTGCGGCTGCCTTCCAGGGCCGCCTTCTGGCCGCCTGGCGGGCCGGGCCGGCGGGGAGCGCCCCCTCCGGCGCGCGTGCCGTGGTGGGAGGGGCCTGAGGAGGCGGGGCCTGCAGCGGGGCCCCGGCGCGGGCGGAGCCGGCGGCCACCGCCCGCGGGCGAGTTAAAGGAGAAGGCGGAGCGGGAGGCAAAAAGCCTACAGCACCCGGTATTCCCAGGCGGTCTCCCATCCAAGTACTAACCAGGCCCGACCCTGCTTAGCTTCCGAGATCAGACGAGATCGGGCGCGTTCAGGGTAGTATGGCCGTAGACGGGGGCGGGGACGGCGGGCTGCCTCTTGAGGCCCACTTTCGCTGGCGCTTGCGCCTCACCGCCAGCCTGGCGGTCAGCCCGCCCCGGCAGGACCCCGTCGCCCGCCCAGGCAGGGGGAACGGAGGTCTCAGGTACCGGGCGGTGGCGGAGGCGGAGGGTTTGGCCACCCCCTCCCAGCCGAGGGCGGGCGTGACCCAGCGAACCCTTCGGCGCTTGGCGCCCCGCCAAGATCCCGCCCGTCGCTCACAGGGACGTGGCCCCGGAGGCTTCAGTGCCCGGGGCCCGCGGTCCCTTGGGCATCGCCCCTGCCCGCCCACGCGGCGCTAGGCGCCGCCCAGCCGCAACCCGGGCCGGCCCTCCTGCCCGACAGCAGCTGGCCCGAAGCCACTGGGAGCCACCATCGTGTCGCCACGGCCCCTCAGCCCCGGCGAGGCCACCCTTGCCCGCACACCACCTGCCGGGCTCAGGAGCCCGCCCCTGGCGGCCGGCAGGCCCGGGGAAGCAGCCCCTGCCCTCGATCCCGCTCCCGCACCCGGCCGCGGCGGCGACACGGCGGGGGGCGAGGCTTTTGCCGGAGGGAGCTGTGGAGGGACACACCCACCGGCACACAGGTGGCGGCACCGGGGCAGGGCGCCGGTGGTGGCGGCCAGGTGCAGGTCGAGGGGCTCGCTGGCCGAAGGGACGGCAACCGGGCCCGCGGCGGAGCCTGGGTCCGGGCCAGGCACCCCGGGGGCGTCTGGGGTGCGGCTGCCTTCCAGGGCCGCCTTCTGGCCGCCTGGCGGGCCGGGCCGGCGGGGAGCGCCCCCTCCGGCGCGCGCGCCGTGGTGGGAGGGGCCTGAGGAGGCGGGGCCTGCAGCGGGGCCCCGGCGCGGGCGGAGCCGGCGGCCACCGCCCTTGGGCGAGTTAAAGGAGAAGGCGGAGCAGGAGGCAAAAAGCCTACAGCACCCGGTATTCCCAGGCGGTCTCCCATCCAAGTACTAACCAGGCCCGACCCTGCTTAGCTTCCGAGATCAGACGAGATCGGGCGCGTTCAGGGTGGTATGGCCGTAGACGGGACGGGGACGGCGGGCTGCCTCTTGAGGCCCACTTTTGCTGGCGCTTGCGCCTCACCGCCAGCCTGGCGGTCAGCCCGCCCCGGCAGGACCCCGTCGCCCGCCCAGGCAGGGGGAACGGAGGTCTCGGGTACCGGGCGGTGGCGGAGGCGGAGGGTTTGGCCACCCCCTCCCAGCCGAGGGCGGGCGTGACCCAGCGAACCCTTCGGCGCTTGGCGCCCCGCCCAAGATCCGGCCCGTCGCTCACAGGGACGTGGCCCCGGAGGCTTCAGGGCCCGGGGCCCGCGGTCCCTTGGGCATCGCCCCTGTCCGCCCACGCGGCGCTAGGCGCCGCCCGGCCGCAGCCCGGGCCGGCCCTCCTGCCCGACAGCAGCTGGCCCGAAGCCACTGGGAGCCACCATCGTGTCGCCACGGCCCCTCAGCCCCGGCGAGGCCACCCTTGCCCGCACACCACCCGCCGGGCTCAGTAGCCCGCCCCTGGCGGACGGCAGGCCAGGGGAAGCGGCCCCTGCCCTCGATCCCGCTCCCGCACCCGGCCGCGGCGGCGACACGGCGGGGGGCGGGGCTTTTGCCGGAGGGAGCTGTGGAGGGACACACCCACCGGCACCCAGGTGGCGGCCCCGGGGCGGGTCGCCGGTGGTGGCGGCCAGGTGCAGGTCGAGGGGCTCGCTGGCGGAAGGCACGGCAATCGGGCCCGCGGCGGAGCCTGGGTCTGGGCCAGGCACCCCGGGGGCGTCTGGGGTGCGGCTGCCTTCCAGGGCCGCCTTCTGGCCGCCTGGCGGGCCGGGCTGGCGGGGAGCGCCCCCTCCGGCGCGCGCGCCGTGGTGGGAGGGGCCTGAGGAGGCGGGGCCTGCAGCGGGACCCGGGCGCGGGCGGAGCCGGCGGCCACCGCCCGCGGGCGAGTTAAAGGAGAAGGCGGAGCGGGAGGCAAAAACCCTACAGCACCCGGTATTCCCAGGCGGTCTCCCATCCAAGTACTAACCAGGCCCGACCCTGCTTAGCTTCCGAGATCAGACGAGATCGGGCGCGTTCAGGGTGGTATGGCCGTAGACGGGGGCGGGGACGGCGGGCTGCCTCTTGAGGCCCACTTTCGCTGGCGCTTGCGCCTCACCGCCAGCCTGGCGGTCAGCCCGCCCCGGCAGGACCCCGTCGCCCGCCCAGGCAGGGGGAACGGAGGTCTCGGGTACCGGGCGGTGGCGGAGGCGGAGGGTTTGGCCACCCCCTCCCAGCCGAGGGCGGGCGTGACCCAGCGAACCCTTCGGCGCTTGGCGCCCCGCCAAGATCCCGCCCGTCGCTCACAGGGACGTGGCCCCGGAGGCTTCAGTGCCCGGGGCCCGCGGTCCCTTGGGCATCGACCCTGCCCGCCCACGCGGCGCTAGGCGCCGCCCAGCCGCAACCCGGGCCGGCCCTCCTGCCCGACAGCAGCTGGCCCGAAGCCACTGGGAGCCACCATCGTGTCGCCACGGCCCCTCAGCCCCGGCGAGGCCACCCTTGCCCGCACACCACCCGCCGAGCTCAGGAGCCCGCCCCTGGCGGCCGGCAGGCCCGGGGAAGCGGCCCCTGCCCTCGATCCCGCTCCCGCACCCGGCAGCGGCGGCGACACGGCGGGGGGCGGGGCTTTTGCCGGAGGGAGCTGTGGAGGGACACAGCCACCGGCACACAGGTGGCGGCCCCGGGGCGGGGCGCCGGTGGGGGCGGCCAGGTGCAGGTCGACGGGCTCGCTGGCCGAAGGGACGGCAACCGGGCCCGCGGCGGAGCCTGGGTCCGGGCCAGGCACCCCGGGGGCGTCTGGGGTGCGGCTGCATTCCAGGGCCGCCTTCTGGCCGCCTGGCGTGCCGGGCCGGCGGGGAGCGCCCCCTCCGGCGCGCGTGCCGTGGTGGGAGGGGCCTGAGGAGGCGGGGCCTGCAGCGGGGCCCCGGCGCGGGCGGAGCCGGCGGCCACCGCCCGCGGGCGAGTTAAAGGAGAAGGCGGAGCGGGAGGCAAAAAGCCTACAGCACCCGGTATTCCCAGGCGGTCTCCCATCCAAGTACTAACCAGGCCCGACCCTGCTTAGCTTCCGAGATCAGACGAGATCGGGCGCGTTCAGGGTAGTATGGCCGTAGACGGGGGCGGGGACGGCGGGCTGCCTCTTGAGGCCCACTTTCGCTGGCGCTTGCGCCTCACCGCCAGCCTGGCGGTCAGCCCGCCCCGGCAGGACCCCGTCGCCCGCCCAGGCAGGGGGAACGGAGGTCTCGGGTACCAGGCGGTGGCGGAGGCGGAGGGTTTGGCCACCCCCTCCCAGCCGAGGGCGGGCGTGACCCAGCGAACCCTTTGGCGCTTGGCGCCCCGCCAAGATCCCGCCCGTCGCTCACAGGGACGTGGCCCCGGAGGCTTCAGTGCCCGGGGCCCGCGGTCCCTTGGGCATCGCCCCTGCCCGCCCACGCGGCGCTAGGCGCCGCCCAGCCGCAACCCGGGCCGGCCCTCCTGCCCGACAGCAGCTGGCCCGAAGCCACTGGGAGCCACCATCGTGTCGCCACGGCCCCTCAGCCCCGGCGAGGCCACCCTTGCCCGCACACCACCTGCCGGGCTCAGGAGCCCGCCCCTGGCGGCCGGCAGGCCCGGGGAAGCAGCCCCTGCCCTCGATCCCGCTCCTGCACCCGGCCGCGGCGGCGACACGGCGGGGGGCGAGGCTTTTGCCGGAGGGAGCTGTGGAGGGACACACCCACCGGCACACAGGTGGCGGCACCGGGGCGGGGCGCCGGTGGGGGCGGCCAGGTGCAGGTCGAGGGGCTCGCTGGCCGAAGGGACGGCAACCGGGCCCGCGGCGGAGCCTGGGTCCGGGCCAGGCACCCCGGGGGCGTCTGGGGTGCGGCTGCCTTCCAGGGCCGCCTTCTGGCCCCCTGGCGGGCCGGGCCGGCGGGGAGCGCCCCCTCCGGCGCGCGCGCCGTGGTGGGAGGGGACTGAGGAGGCGGGGCCTGCAGCGGGGCCCCGGCGCGGGCGGAGCCGGCGGCCACCGCCCGAGGGCGAGTTAAAGGAGAAGGCGGAGCGGGAGGCAAAAAGCCTACAGCACCCGGTATTCCCAGGCGGTCTCCCATCCAAGTACTAACCAGGCCCGACCCTGCTTAGCTTCCGAGATCAGACGAGATCGGGCGCGTTCAGGGTGGTATGGCCGTAGACGGGACGGGGACGGCGGGCTGCCTCTTGAGGCCCACTTTCCCTGGCGCTTGCGCCTCACCGCCAGCCTGGCGGTCAGCCCGCCCCGGCAGGACCCCGTCGCCCGCCCAGGCAGGGGGAACGGAGGTCTCGGGTACCGGGCGGTGGCGGAGGCGGAGGGTTTGGCCACCCCCTCCCAGCCGAGGGCGGGCGTGACCCAGCGAACCCTTCGGCGCTTGGCGCCCCGCCCAAGATCCGGCCCGTCGCTCACAGGGACGTGGCCCCGGAGGCTTCAGGGCCCGGGGCCCGCGGTCCCTTGGGCATCGCCCCTGCCCGCCCACGCGGCGCTAGGCGCCGCCCAGCCGCAGCCCGGGGCGGCCCTCCTGCCCGACAGCAGCTGGCCCGAAACCACTGGGAGCCACCATCGTGTCGCCACGGCCCCTCAGCCCCGGCGAGGCCACCCTTGCCCGCACACCACCCGCCGAGCTCAGGAGCCCGCCCCTGGCGGCCGGCAGGCCCGGGGAAGAGGCCCCTGCCCTCGATCCCGCTCCCGCACCCGGCCGCGGCGGCGACACGGCGGGGGGCGGGGCTTTTGCCGGAGGGAGCTGTGGAGGGACACACCCACCGGCACACAGGTGGCGGCCCCGGGGCGGGGCGCCGGAGGGGGCGGCCAGGTGCAGGTCGAGGGGCTCGCTGGCCGAAGGGACGGCAACCGGGCCCGCGGCGGAGCCTGGGTCCGGGCCAGGCACCCTGGGGGCGTCTGGGGTGCGGCTGCCTTCCAGGGCCGCCTTCTGGCCGCCTGGCGGGCCGGGCCGGCGGGGAGCGCCCCCTCCGGCGCGTGCGCCGTGGTGGGAGGGGCCTGAGGAGGCGGGGCCTGCAGCGGGGCCCCGGCGCGGGCGGAGCCGGCGTCCACCGCCCGCGGGCGATTTAAAGGAGAAGGCGGAGCGGGAGGCAAAAATCCTACAGCACCCGGTATTCCCAGGCGGTCTCCCATCCAAGTACTAACCAGGCCCGACCCTGCTTAGCTTCCGAGATCAGACGAGATCGGGCGCGTTCAGGGTGGTATGGCCGTAGACGGGGGCGGGGACGGCGGGCTGCCTCTTGAGGCCCACTTTCGCTGGCGCTTGCGCCTCACCGCCAGCCTGGCGGTCAGCCCGCCCCGGCAGGACCCCGTCGCCCTCCCAGGCAGGGGGAACGGAGGTCTCGGGTACCGGGCGGTGGCGGAGGCGGAGGGTTTGGCCACCCCCTCCCAGCCGAGGGCGGGCGTGACCCAGCGAACCCTTCGGCGCTAGGCGCCCCGCCCAAGATCCGGCCCGTCGCTCACAGGGACGTGGCCCCGGAGGCTTCAGGGCCCGGGGCCCGCGGTCCCTTGGGCATCGCCCCTGCCCGCCCACGCGGCGCTAGGCGCCGCCCAGCCGCAGCCCGGGCCGGCCCTCCTGCCCGACAGCAGCTGGCACGAAGCCACTGGGAGCCACCATCGTGTCGCCACGGCCCCTCAGCCCCGGCGAGGCCACCCTTGCCCGCACACCACCCGCCGAGCTCAGGAGCCCGCCCCTGGCGGCCGGCAGGCCCGGGGAAGCGGCCCCTGCCCTCGATCCCGCTCCCGCACCCGGCAGCGGCGGCGACACGGCGGGGGGCGGGGCTTTTGCCGGAGGGAGCTGTGGAGGGACACACCCACCGGCACACAGGTGGCGGCCCCGGGGCGGGGCGCCGGTGGGGGCGGCCAGGTGCAGGTCGACGGGCTCGCTGGCCGAAGGGACGGCAACCGGGCCCGCGGCGGAGCCTGGGTCCGGGCCAGGCACCCCGGGGGCGTCTGGGGTGCGGCTGCCTTCCAGGGCCGCCTTCTGGCCGCCTGGCGGGCCGGGCCGGCGGGGAGCGCCCCCTCCGGCGCGCGTGCCGTGGTGGGAGGGGCCTGAGGAGGCGGGGCCTGCAGCGGGGCCCCGGCGCGGGCGGAGCCGGCGGCCACCGCCCGCGGGCGAGTTAAAGGAGAAGGCGGAGCGGGAGGCAAAAAGCCTACAGCACCCGGTATTCCCAGGCGGTCTCCCATCCAAGTACTAACCAGGCCCGACCCTGCTTAGCTTCCGAGATCAGACGAGATCGGGCGCGTTCAGGGTAGTATGGCCGTAGACGGGGGCGGGGACGGCGGGCTGCCTCTTGAGGCCCACTTTCGCTGGCGCTTGCGCCTCACCGCCAGCCTGGCGGTCAGCCCGCCCCGGCAGGACCCCGTCGCCCGCCCAGGCAGGGGGAACGGAGGTCTCGGGTACCGGGCGGTGGCGGAGGCGGAGGGTTTGGCCACCCCCTCCCAGCCGAGGGCGGGCGTGACCCAGCGAACCCTTCGGCGCTTGGCGCCCCGCCAAGATCCCGCCCGTCGCTCACAGGGACGTGGCCCCGGAGGCTTCAGTGCCCGGGGCCCGCGGTCCCTTGGGCATCGCCCCTGCCCGCCCACGCGGCGCTAGGCGCCGCCCAGCCGCAACCCGGGCCGGCCCTCCTGCCCGACAGCAGCTGGCCCGAAGCCACTGGGAGCCACCATCGTGTCGCCACGGCCCCTCAGCCCCGGCGAGGCCACCCTTGCCCGCACACCACCTGCCGGGCTCAGGAGCCCGCCCCTGGCGGCCGGCAGGCCCGGGGAAGCAGCCCCTGCCCTCGATCCCGCTCCCGCACCCGGCCGCGGCGGCGACAGGGCGGGGGGCGGGGCTTTTGCCGGAGGGAGCTGTGGAGGGACACACCCACCGGCACACAGGTGGCGGCCCCGGGGCGGGGCGCCGGTGGGGGCGGCCAGGTGCAGGTCGAGGGGCTCGCTGGCCGAAGGGACGGCAACCGGGCCCGCGGCGGAGCCTGGGTCCGGGCCAGGCACCCCGGGGGCGTCTGGGGTGCGGCTGCCTTCCAGGGCCGCCTTCTGGCCGCCTGGCGGGCCGGGCCGGCGGGGAGCGCCCCCTCCGGCGCGCGCGCCGTGGTGGGAGGGGCCTGAGGAGGCGGGGCCTGCAGCGGGGCCCCGGCGCCGGCGGAGCCGGCGGCCACCGCCCGCGGGCGAGTTAAAGGAGAAGGCGGAGCGGGAGGCAAAAAGCCTACAGCACCCGGTATTCCCAGGCGGTCTCCCATCCAAGTACTAACCAGGCCCGACCCTGCTTAGCTTCCGAGATCAGACGAGATCGGGCGCGTTCAGGGTGGTATGGCCGTAGACGGGGGCGGGGACGGCGGGCTGCCTCTTGAGGCCCACTTTCGCTGGCGCTTGCGCCTCACCGCCAGCCTGGCGGTCAGCCCGCCCCGGCAGGACCCCGTCGCCCGCCCAGGCAGGGGGAACGGAGGTCTCGGGTACCGGGCGGTGGCGGAGGCGGAGGGTTTGGCCACCCCCTCCCAGCCGAGGGCGGGCGTGACCCAGCGAACACTTCGGCGCTTGGCGCCCCGCCAAGATCCCGCCCGTCGCTCACAGGGACGTGGCCCCGGAGGCTTCAGGGCCCGGGGCCCGCGGTCCCTTGGGCATCGCCCCTGCCCGCTCACGCGGCGCTAGGCGCCGCCCGGCAGCAGCCCGGGCCGGCCCTCCTGCCCGACAGCAGCTGGCCCGAAGCCACTGGGAGCCACCATCGTGTCGCCACGGCCCCTCAGCCCCGGCGAGGCCACCCTTGCCCGCACACCACCCGCCGAGCTCACGAGCCCGCCCCTGGGGCCGGCAGGCCCGGGGAAGCGGCCCCTGCTCTCGATCCCGCTCCCGCACCCGGCCGCGGCGGCGACACGGCGGGGGCGGGGCTTTTGCCGGAGGGAGCTGTGGAGGGACACACCCACCGGCACACAGGTGGCGGCCCCGGGGCGGGGCGCCGGTGGGGGCGGCCAGGTGCAGGTCGACGGGCTCGCTGGCCGAAGGCACGGCAACCGGGCCCGCGGCGGAGCCTGGGTCCGGCCAGGCACCCCGGGGGCGTCTGGGGTGCGGCTGCCTTCCAGGGCCGCCTTCTGGCCGCCTGGCGGGCCGGGCCGGCGGGGAGCGCCCCCTCCGGCGCGCGCGCCGTGGTGCGAGGGGCCTGAGGAGGCGGGGCCTGCAGCGGAGCCCCGGCGCGGGCGGAGCCGGCGGCCAGCGCCCGCGGGCGAGTTCAAGGAGAAGGCGGAGCGGGAGGCAAAAAGCCTACAGCACCCGGTATTCCCAGGAGGTCTCCCATCCAAGTACTAACCAGGCCCGACCCTGCTTAGCTTCCGAGATCAGACGAGATCGGGCGCGTTCAGGGTGGTATGGCCGTAGACGGGACGGGGACGGCGGGCTGCCTCTTGAGGCCCACTTTCGCTGGCGCTTGCGCCTCACCGCCAGCCTGGCGGTCAGCCCGCCCCGGCAGGACCCCGTCGCCCGCCCAGGCAGGGGGAACGGAGGTCTCGGGTACCGGGCGGTGGCGGAGGCGGAGGGTTTGGCCACCCCCTCCCAGCCGAGGGCGGGCGTGACCCAGCGAACCCTTCGGCGCTTGGCGCCCCGCCCAAGTTCCGGCCCGTCGCTCACAGGGACGTGGCCCCGGAGGCTTCAGGGCCCGGGGCCCGCGGTCCCTTGGGCATCGCCCCTGCCCGACCACGCGGCGCTAGGCGCCGCCCGGCCGCATCCCGGGCCGGCCCTCCTGCCCGACAGCAGCTGGCCCGAAGCCACTGGGAGCCACCATCGTGTCGCCACGGCCCCACAGCCCCGGCGAGGCCACCCTTGCCCGCACACCACCCGCCGAGCTCAGGAGCCCGCCCCTGGCGGCCGGCAGGCCCGGGGAAGCGGCCCCTGCCCTCGATCCCGCTCCCGCACACGGCCGCGGCGGCGACACGGCGGGGGCTGGGCTTTTGCCAGAGGGAGCTGTGGAGGGACACACCCACCGGCACACAGGTGGCGGCCCCGGGGCGGGGCGCCGGTGGGGGCGGCCAGGTGCAGGTCGACGGGCTCGCTGGCCGAAGGCACGGCAACCGGGCCCGCGGCGGAGCCTGGGTCCGGGCCAGGCACCCCGGGGGCGTCTGGGGTGCGGCTGCCTTCCAGGGCCGCCTTCTGGCCCCCTGGCGGGCCGGGCCGGCGGGGAGCGCCCCCTCCGGCGCGCGCGCCGTGGTGGGAGGGGCCTGAGGAGGCGGGGCCTGCAGCGGGTCCCCGGCGCGGGCGGAGCCGGCGGCCACCGCCCGCGGGCGAGTTAAAGGAGAAGGCGGAGCGGGAGGCAAAAAGCCTACAGCACCCGGTATTCCCAGGCGGTCTCCCATCCAAGTACTAACCAGGCCCGACCCTGCTTAGCTTCCGAGATCAGACGAGATCGGGCGCGTTCAGGGTGGTATGGCCGTAGACGGGACGGGGACGGCGGGCTGCCTCTTGAGGCCCACTTTCGCTGGCGCTTGCGCCTCACCGCCAGCCTGGCGGTCAGCCCGCCCCGGCAGGACCCCGTCGCCCGCCCAGGCAGGGGGAACGGAGGTCTCGGGTACCGGGCGGTGGCGGAGGCGGAGGGTTTGGCCACCCCCTCCCAGCCGAGGGCGGGCGTGACCCAGCGAACCCTTCGGCGCTTGGCGCCCCGCCCAAGATCCGGCCCGTCGCTCACAGGGACGTGGCCCCGGAGGCTTCAGGGCCCGGGGCCCGCGGTCCCTTGGGCATCGCCCCTGCCCGCCCACGCGGCGCTAGGCGCCGCCCAGCCGCAGCCCGGGGCGGCCCTCCTGCCCGACAGCAGCTGGCCCGAAACCACTGGGAGCCACCATCGTGTCGCCACGGCCCCTCAGCCCCGGCGAGGCCACCCTTGCCCGCACACCACCCGCCGAGCTCAGGAGCCCGCCCCTGGCGGCCGGCAGGCCCGGGGAAGAGGCCCCTGCCCTCGATCCCGCTCCCGCACCCGGCCGCGGCGGCGACACGGCGGGGGGCGGGGCTTTTGCCGGAGGGAGCTGTGGAGGGACACACCCACCGGCACACAGGTGGCGGCCCCGGGGCGGGGCGCCGGAGGGGGCGGCCAGGTGCAGGTCGAGGGGCTCGCTGGCCGAAGGGACGGCAACCGGGCCCACGGCGGAGCCTGGGTCCGGGCCAGGCACCCTGGGGGCGTCTGGGGTGCGGCTGCCTTCCAGGGCCGCCTTCTGGCCGCCTGGCGGGCCGGGCCGGCGGGGAGCGCCCCCTCCGGCGCGTGCGCCGTGGTGGGAGGGGCCTGAGGAGGAGGGGCCTGCAGCGGGGCCCCCGCGCGGGCGGAGCCGGCGGCCACCGCCCGCGGGCGAGTAAAGGAGAAGGCGGAGCGGGAGGCAAAAAGCCTACAGCACCCGGTATTCCCAGGCGGTCTCCCATCCAAGTACTAACCAGGCCCGACCCTGCTTAAGCTTCCGAGATCAGACGAGATCGGGCGCGTTCAGGGTGGTATGGCCGTAGACGGGGGCGGGGACGGCGTGCTGTTTCTTGAGGCCCACTTTCGCTGGCGCTTGCGCCTCACCGACAGCCTGGCGGTCAGCCCGCCCCGGCAGGACCCCGTCGCCCGCCCAGGCAGGGGGAACGGAGGTCTCGGGTACCGGGCGGTGGCGGAGGCGGAGGGTTTGGCCACCCCCTCCCAGCCGAGGGCGGGCGTGACCCAGCGAACCCTTCGGCGCTTGGCGCCCCGCCAAGATCCCGCCCGTCGCTCACAGGGACGTGGCCCCGGAGGCTTCAGGGCCCGGGGCCCACGGTCCCTTGGGCATCGCCCCTGCCCGCCCACGCGGCGCTAGGCGCCGCCCGGCCGCAGCCCGGGCCGGCCCTCCTGCCCGACAGCAGCTGGCCCGAAGCCACTGGGAGCCACCATCGTGTCGCCACGGCCCCTCAGCCCCGGCGAGGCCACCCTTGCCCGCACACCACCCGCCGAGCTCAGGAGCCCGCCCCTGGCGGCCGGCAGGCCCGGGGAAGCGGCCCCTGCCCTCGATCCCGCTCCCGCACCCGGCCGCGGCGGCGACACGGCGGGGGCGGGGCTTTTGCCGGAGGGAGCTGTGGAGGGACACACCCACCGGCACACAGGTGGCGGCCCCGGGGCGGGGCGCCGGTGGGGGCGGCCAAGTGCAGGTCGACGGGCTCGCTGGCCGAAGGCACGGCAACCGGGCCCGCGGCGGAGCCTGGGTCCGGGCCAGGCACCCCGGGGGCATCTGGGGTGCGGCTGCCTTCCAGGGCCGCCTTCTGGCCGCCTGGCGGGCCGGACCGGCGGGGAGCGCCCCCTCCGGCGCGCGCGCCGTGGTGCGAGGGGCCTGAGGAGGCGGGGCCTGCAGCGGAGCCCCGGCGCGGGCGGAGCCGGCGGCCACCGCCCGCGGGCGAGTTCAAGGAGAAGGCGGAGCGGGAGGCAAAAAGCCTACAGCACCCGGTATTCCCAGGCGGTCTCCCATCCAAGTACTAACCAGGCCCGACCCTGCTTAGCTTCCGAGATCAGACGAGATCGGGCGCGTTCAGGGTGGTATGGCCGTAGACGGGACGGGGACGGCGGGCTGCCTCTTGAGGCCCACTTTCGCTGGCGCTTGCGCCTCACCGCCAGCCTGGCGGTCAGCCCGCCCCGGCAGGACCCCGTCGCCCGCCCAGGCAGGGGGAACGGAGGTCTCGGGTACCGGGCGGTGGCGGAGGCGGAGGGTTTGGCCACCCCCTCCCAGCCGAGGGCGGGCGTGACCCAGCGAACCCTTCGGCGCTTGGCGCCCCGCCCAAGATCCGGCCCGTCGCTCACAGGGACGTGGCCCCGGAGGCTTCAGGGCCCGGGGCCCGCGGTCCCTTGGGCATCGCCCCTGTCCGCTCACGCGGCGCTAGGCGCCGCCCGGCCGCAGCCCGGGCCGGCCCTCCTGCCCGACAGCAGCTGGCCCGAAGCCACTGGGAGCCACCATCGTGTCGCCACGGCCCCTCAGCCCCGGCGAGGCCACCCTTGCCCGCACACCACCCGCCGGGCTCAGTAGCCCGCCCCTGGCGGACGGCAGGCCAGGGGAAGCGGCCCCTGCCCTCGATCCCGCTCCCGCACCCGGCCGCGGCGGCGACACGGCGGGGGGCGGGGCTTTTGCCGGAGGGAGCTGTGGAGGGACACACCCACCGGCACACAGGTGGCGGCCCCGGGGCGGGTCGCCGGTGGTGGCGGCCAGGTGCAGGTCGAGGGGCTCGCTGGCGGAAGGCACGGCAATCGGGCCCGCGGCGGAGCCTGGGTCTGGGCCAGGCACCCCGGGGGCGTCTGGGGTGCGGCTGCCTTCCAGGGCCGCCTTCTGGCCGCCTGGCGGGCCGGGCTGGCGGGGAGCGCCCCCTCCGGCGCGTGCGCCGTGGTGAGAGGGGCCTGAGGAGGCGGGGCCTGCTGCGGGACCCGGGCGCGGGCGGAGCCGGCGGCCACCGCCCGCGGGCGAGTTAAAGGAGAAGGCGGAGCGGGAGGCAAAAACCCTACAGCACCCGGTATTCCCAGGCGGTCTCCCATCCAAGTACTAACCAGGCCCGACCCTGCTTAGCTTCCGAGATCAGACGAGATCGGGCGCGTTCAGGGTGGTATGGCCGTAGACGGGGGCGGGGACGGCGGGCTGCCTCTTGAGGCCCACTTTCGCTGGCGCTTGCGCCTCACCGCCAGCCTGGCGGTCAGCCCGCCCCGGCAGGACCCCGTCGCCCGCCCAGGCAGGGGGAACGGAGGTCTCGGGTACCGGGCGGCGGCGGAGGCGGAGGGTTTGGCCACCCCCTCCCAGCCGAGGGCGGGCGTGACCCAGCGAACCCTTCGGCGCTTGGCGCCCCGCCAAGATCCCGCCCGTCGCTCACAGGGACGTGGCCCCGGAGGCTTCAGTGCCCGGGGCCCGCGGTCCCTTGGGCATCGCCCCTGCCCGCCCACGCGGCGCTAGGCGCCGCCCAGCCGCAACCCGGGCCGGCCCTCCTGCCCGACAGCAGCTGGCCCGAAGCCACTGGGAGCCACCATCGTGTCGCCACGGCCCCTCAGCCCCGGCGAGGCCACCCTTGCCCGCACACCACCCGCCGAGCTCAGGAGCCCGCCCCTGGCGGCCGGCAGGCCCGGGGAAGCGGCCCCTGCCCTCGATCCCGCTCCCGCACCCGGCAGCGGCGGCGACACGGCGGGGGGCGGGGCTTTTGCCGGAGGGAGCTGTGGAGGGACACAGCCACCGGCACACAGGTGGCGGCCCCGGGGCGGGGCGCCGGTGGGGGCGGCCAGGTGCAGGTCGACGGGCTCGCTGGCCGAAGGGACGGCAACCGGGCCCGCAGCGGAGCCTGGGTCCGGGCCAGGCACCCCGGGGGCGTCTGGGGTGCGGCTGCCTTCCAGGGCCGCCTTCTGGCCGCCTGGCGGGCCGGGCCGGCGGGGAGCGCCCCCTCCGGCGCGCGTGCCGTGGTGGGAGGGGCCTGAGGAGGCGGGGCCTGCAGCGGGGCCCCGGCGCGGGCGGAGCCGGCGGCCACCGCCCGCGGGCGAGTTAAAGGAGAAGGCGGAGCGGGAGGCAAAAAGCCTACAGCACCCGGTATTCCCAGGCGGTCTCCCATCCAAGTACTAACCAGGCCCGACCCTGCTTAGCTTCCGAGATCAGACGAGATCGGGCGCGTTCAGGGTAGTATGGCCGTAGACGGGGGCGGGGACGGCGGGCTGCCTCTTGAGGCCCACTTTCGCTGGCGCTTGCGCCTCACCGCCAGCCTGGCGGTCAGCCCGCCCCGGCAGGACCCCGTCGCCCGCCCAGGCAGGGGGAACGGAGGTCTCGGGTACCAGGCGGTGGCGGAGGCGGAGGGTTTGGCCACCCCCTCCCAGCCGAGGGCGGGCGTGACCCAGCGAACCCTTCGGCGCTTGGCGCCCCGCCAAGATCCCGCCCGTCGCTCACAGGGACGTGGCCCCGGAGGCTTCAGTGCCCGGGGCCCGCGGTCCCTTGGGCATCGCCCCTGCCCGCCCACGCGGCGCTAGGCGCCGCCCAGCCGCAACCCGGGCCGGCCCTCCTGCCCGACAGCAGCTGGCCCGAAGCCACTGGGAGCCACCATCGTGTCGCCACGGCCCCTCAGCCCCGGCGAGGCCACCCTTGCCCGCACACCACCTGCCGGGCTCAGGAGCCCGCCCCTGGCGGCCGGCAGGCCCGGGGAAGCAGCCCCTGCCCTCGATCCCGCTCCCGCACCCGGCCGCGGCGGCGACACGGCGGGGGGCGAGGCTTTTGCCGGAGGGAGCTGTGGAGGGACACACCCACCGGCACACAGGTGGCGGCACCGGGGCGGGGCGCCGGTGGGGGCGGCCAGGTGCAGGTCGAGGGGCTCGCTGGCCAAAGGGACGGCAACCGGGCCCGCGGCGGAGCCTGGGTCCGGGCCAGGCACCCCGGGGGCGTCTGGGGTGCGGCTGCCTTCCAGGGCCGCCTTCTGGCCGCCTGGCGGGCCGGGCCGGCGGGGAGCGCCCCCTCCGGCGCGCGCGCCGTGGTGCGAGGGGCCTGAGGAGGCGGGGCCTGCAGCGGAGCCCCGGCGCGGGCGGAGCCGGCGGCCAGCGCCCGCGGGCGAGTTCAAGGAGAAGGCGGAGCGGGAGGCAAAAAGCCTACAGCACCCGGTATTCCCAGGAGGTCTCCCATCCAAGTACTAACCAGGCCCGACCCTGCTTAGCTTCCGAGATCAGACGAGATCGGGCGCGTTCAGGGTGGTATGGCCGTAGACGGGACGGGGACGGCGGGCTGCCTCTTGAGGCCCACTTTCGCTGGCGCTTGCGCCTCACCGCCAGCCTGGCGGTCAGCCCGCCCCGGCAGGACCCCGTCGCCCGCCCAGGCAGGGGGAACGGAGGTCTCGGGTACCGGGCGGTGGCGGAGGCGGAGGGTTTGGCCACCCCCTCCCAGCCGAGGGCGGGCGTGACCCAGCGAACCCTTCGGCGCTTGGCGCCCCGCCCAAGATCCGGCCCGTCGCTCACAGGGACGTGGCCCCGGAGGCTTCAGGGCCCGGGGTCCGCGGTCCCTTGGGCATCGCCCCTGCCCGACCACGCGGCGCTAGGCGCCGCCCGGCCGCATCCCGGGCCGGCCCTCCTGCCCGACAGCAGCTGGCCCGAAGCCACTGGGAGCCACCATCGTGTCGCCACGGCCCCACAGCCCCGGCGAGGCCACCCTTGCCCGCACACCACCCGCCGAGCTCAGGAGCCCGCCCCTGGCGGCCGGCAGGCCCGGGGAAGCGGCCCCTGCCCTCGATCCCGCTCCCGCACACGGCCGCGGCGGCGACACGGCGGGGGCTGGGCTTTTGCCTGAGGGAGCTGTGGAGGGACACACCCACCGGCACACAGGTGGCGGCCCCGGGGCGGGGCGCCGGTGGGGGCGGCCAGGTGCAGGTCGACGGGCTCGCTGGCCGAAGGCACGGCAACCGGGCCCGCGGCGGAGCCTGGGTCCGGGCCAGGCACCCCGGGGGCGTCTGGGGTGCGGCTGCCTTCCAGGGCCGCCTTCTGGCCCCCTGGCGGGCCGGGCCGGCGGGGAGCGCCCCCTCCGGCGCGCGCGCCGTGGTGGGAGGGGACTGAGGAGGCGGGGCCTGCAGCGGGGCCCCGGCGCGGGCGGAGCCGGCGGCCACCGCCCGAGGGCGAGTTAAAGGAGAAGGCGGAGCGGGAGGCAAAAAGCCTACAGCACCCGGTATTCCCAGGCGGTCTCCCATCCAAGTACTAACCAGGCCCGACCCTGCTTAGCTTCCGAGATCAGACGAGATCGGGCGCGTTCAGGGTGGTATGGCCGTAGACGGGACGGGGACGGCGGGCTGCCTCTTGAGGCCCACTTTCGCTGGCGCTTGCGCCTCACCGCCAGCCTGGCGGTCAGCCCGCCCCGGCAGGACCCCGTCGCCCGCCCAGGCAGGGGGAACGGAGGTCTCGGGTACCGGGCGGTGGCGGAGGCGGAGGGTTTGGCCACCCCCTCCCAGCCGAGGGCGGGCGTGACCCAGCGAACCCTTCGGCGCTTGGCGCCCCGCCCAAGATCCGGCCCGTCGCTCACAGGGACGTGGCCCCGGAGGCTTCAGGGCCCGGGGCCCGCGGTCCCTTGGGCATCGCCCCTGCCCGCCCACGCGGCGCTAGGCGCCGCCCAGCCGCAGCCCGGGGCGGCCCTCCTGCCCGACAGCAGCTGGCCCGAAACCACTGGGAGCCACCATCGTGTCGCCACGGCCCCTCAGCCCCGGCGAGGCCACCCTTGCCCGCACACCACCCGCCGAGCTCAGGAGCCCGCCCCTGGCGGCCGGCAGGCCCGGGGAAGAGGCCCCTGCCCTCGATCCCGCTCCCGCACCCGGCAGCGGCGGCGACACGGCGGGGGGCGGGGCTTTTGCCGGAGGGAGCTGTGGAGGGACACACCCACCGGCACACAGGTGGCGGCCCCGTGGCGGGGCGCCGGTGGGGGCGGCCAGGTGCAGGTCGAGGGGCTCGCTGGCGGAAGGCACGGCAATCGGGCCCGCGGCGGAGCCTGGGTCCGGGCCAGGCACCCCGGGGGCGTCTGGGGTGCGGCTGCCTTCCAGGGCCGCCTTCTGGCCGCCTGGCGGGCCGGGCTGGCGGGGAGCGCCCCCTCCGGCGCGCGCGCCGTGGTGGGAGGGGCCTGAGGAGGCGGGGCCTGCAGCGGGGCCCCGGCGCGGGCGGAGCCGGCGGCCACCGCCCGCGGGCGATTTAAAGGAGAAGGCGGAGCGGGAGGCAAAAATCCTACAGCACCCGGTATTCCCAGGCGGTCTCCCATCCAAGTACTAACCAGGCCCGACCCTGCTTAGCTTCCGAGATCAGACGAGATCGGGCGCGTTCAGGGTGGTATGGCTGTAGACGGGGGCGGGGACGGCGGGCTGCCTCTTGAGGCCCACTTTCGCTGGCGCTTGCGCCTCACCGCCAGCCTGGCGGTCAGCCCGCCCCGGCAGGACCCCGTCGCCCGCCCAGGCAGGGGGAACGGAGGTCTCGGGTACCGGGCGGTGGCGGAGGCGGAGGGTTTGGCCACCCCCTCCCAGCCGAGGGCGGGCGTGACCCAGCGAACCCTTCGGCGCTAGGCGCCCCGCCCAAGATCCGGCCCGTCGCTCACAGGGACGTGGCCCCGGAGGCTTCAGGGCCCGGGGCCCGCGGTCCCTTGGGCATCGCCCCTGCCCGCCCACGCGGCGCTAGGCGCCGCCCAGCCGCAGCCCGGGCCGGCCCTCCTGCCCGACAGCAGCTGGCACGAAGCCACTGGGAGCCACCATCGTGTCGCCACGGCCCCTCAGCCCCGGCGAGGCCACCCTTGCCCGCACACCACCCGCCGAGCTCAGGAGCCCGCCCCTGGCGGCCGGCAGGCCCGGGGAAGCGGCCCCTGCCCTCGATCCCGCTCCCGCACCCGGCAGCGGCGGCGACACGGCGGGGGGCGGGGCTTTTGCCGGAGGGAGCTGTGGAGGGACACACCCACCGGCACACAGGTGGCGGCCCCGGGGCGGGGCGCCGGTGGGGGCGGCCAGGTGCAGGTCGACGGGCTCGCTGGCCGAAGGGACGGCAACCGGGCCCGCGGCGGAGCCTGGGTCCGGGCCAGGCACCCCGGGGGCGTCTGGGGTGCGGCTGCCTTCCAGGGCCGCCTTCTTGCCGCCTGGCGGGCCGGGCCGGCGGGGAGCGCCCCCTCCGGCGCGCGTGCCGTGGTGGGAGGGGCCTGAGGAGCCGGGGCCTGCAGCGGGGCCCCGGCGCGGGCGGAGCCGGCGGCCACCGCCCGCGGGCGATTTAAAGGAGAAGGCGGAGCGGGAGGCAAAAAGGCTACAGCACCCGGTATTCCCAGGCGGTCTCCCATCCAAGTACTAACCAGGCCCGACCCTGCTTAGCTTCCGAGATCAGACGAGATCGGGCGCGTTCAGGGTAGTATGGCCGTAGACGGGGGCGGGGACGGCGGGCTGCCTCTTGAGGCCCACTTTCGCTGGCGCTTGCGCCTCACCGCCAGCCTGGCGGTCAGCCCGCCCCGGCAGGACCCCGTCGCCCGCCCAGGCAGGGGGAACGGAGGTCTCGGGTACCGGGCGGTGGCGGAGGCGGAGGGTTTGGCCACCCCCTCCCAGCCGAGGGCGGGCGTGACCCAGCGAACCCTTCGGCGCTTGGCGCCCCGCCAAGATCCCGCCCGTCGCTCACAGGGACGTGGCCCCGGAGGCTTCAGTGCCCGGGGCCCGCGGTCCCTTGGGCATCGCCCCTGCCCGCCCACGTGGCGCTAGGCGCCGCCCAGCCGCAACCCGGGCCGGCCCTCCTGCCCGACAGCAGCTGGCCCGAAGCCACTGGGAGCCACCATCGTGTCGCCACGGCCCCTCAGCCCCGGCGAGGCCACCCTTGCCCGCACACCACCCGCCGAGCTCAGGAGCCCGCCCCTGGCGGCCGGCAGGCCCGGGGAAGCGGCCCCTGCCCTCGATCCCGCTCCCGCACCTGGCAGCGGCGGCGACACGGCGGGGGGCGGGGCTTTTGCCGGAGGGAGCTGTGGAGGGACACAGCCACCGGCACACAGGTGGCGGCCCCGGGGCGGGGCGCCGGTGGGGGCGGCCAGGTGCAGGTCGACGGGCTCGCTGGCCGAAGGGACGGCAACCGGGCCCGCGGCGGAGCCTGGGTCCGGGCCAGGCACCCCGGGGGCGTCTGGGGTGCGGCTGCCTTCCAGGGCCGCCTTCTGGCCGCCTGGCGGGCCGGGCCGGCGGGGAGCGCCCCCTCCGGCGCGCGTGCCGTGGTGGGAGGGGCCTGAGGAGGCGGGGCCTGCAGCGGGGCCCCGGCGCGGGCGGAGCCGGCGGCCACCGCCCGCGGGCGAGTTAAAGGAGAAGGCGGAGCGGGAGGCAAAAAGCCTACAGCACCCGGTATTCCCAGGCGGTCTCCCATCCAAGTACTAACCAGGCCCGACCCTGCTTAGCTTCCGAGATCAGACGAGATCGGGCGCGTTCAGGGTAGTATGGCCGTAGACGGGGGCGGGGACGGCGGGCTGCCTCTTGAGGCCCACTTTCGCTGGCGCTTGCGCCTCACCGCCAGCCTGGCGGTCAGCCCGCCCCGGCAGGACCCCGTCGCCCGCCCAGGCAGGGGGAACGGAGGTCTCGGGTACCGGGCGGTGGCGGAGGCGGAGGGTTTGGCCACCCCCTCCCAGCCGAGGGCGGGCGTGACCCAGCGAACCCTTCGGCGCTTGGCGCCCCGCCAAGATCCCGCCCGTCGCTCACAGGGACGTGGCCCCGGAGGCTTCAGTGCCCGGGGCCCGCGGTCCCTTGGGCATCGCCCCTGCCCGCCCACGCGGCGCTAGGCGCCGCCCAGCCGCAACCCGGGCCGGCCCTCCTGCCCGACAGCAGCTGGCCCGAAGCCACTGGGAGCCACCATCGTGTCGCCACGGCCCCTCAGCCCCGGCGAGGCCACCCTTGGCCGCACACCACCTGCCGGGCTCAGGAGCCCGCCCCTGGCGGCCGGCAGGCCCGGGGAAGCAGCCCCTGCCCTCGATCCCGCTCCCGCACCCGGCCGCGGCGGCGACACGGCGGGGGGCGGGGCTTTTGCCGGAGGGAGCTGTGGAGGGACACACCCACCGGCACACAGGTGGCGGCCCCGGGGCGGGGCGCCGGTGGGGGCGGCCAGGTGCAGGTCGAGGGGCTCGCTGGCCGAAGGGACGGCAACCGGGCCCGCGGCGGAGCCTGGGTCCGGGCCAGGCACCCCGGGGGCGTCTGGGGTGCGGCTGCCTTCCAGGGCCGCCTTCTGGCCGCCTGGCGGGCCGGGCCGGCGGGGAGCGCCCCCTCCGGCGCGCGCGCCGTGGTGGGAGGGGCCTGAGGAGGCGGGGCCTGCAGCGGGGCCCCGGCGCCGGCGGAGCCGGCGGCCACCGCCCGCGGGCGAGTTAAAGGAGAAGGCGGAGCGGGAGGCAAAAAGCCTACAGCACCCGGTATTCCCAGGCGGTCTCCCATCCAAGTACTAACCAGGCCCGACCCTGCTTAGCTTCCGAGATCAGACGAGATCGGGCGCGTTCAGGGTAGTATGGCCGTAGACGGGGGCGGGGACGGCGGGCTGCCTCTTGAGGCCCACTTTCGCTGGCGCTTGCGCCTCACCGCCAGCCTGGCGGTCAGCCCGCCCCGGCAGGACCCCGTCGCCCGCCCAGGCAGGGGGAACGGAGGTCTCGGGTACCGGGCGGTGGCGGAGGCGGAGGGTTTGGCCACCCCCTCCCAGCCGAGGGCGGGCGTGACCCAGCGAACACTTCGGCGCTTGGCGCCCCGCCAAGATCCCGCCCGTCGTTCACAGGGACGTGGCCCCGGAGGCTTCAGGGCCCGGGGCCCGCGGTCCCTTGGGCATCGCCCCTGCCCGCTCACGCGGCGCTAGGCGCCGCCCGGCCGCAGCCCGGGCTGGCCCTCCTGCCCGACAGCAGCTGGCCCGAAGCCACTGGGAGCCACCATCGTGTCGCCACGGCCCCTCAGCCCCGGCGAGGCCACCCTTGCCCGCACACCACCCGCCGAGCTCAGGAGCCCGCCCCTGGGGCCGGCAGGCCCGGGGAAGCGGCCCCTGCTCTCGATCCCGCTCCCGCACCGGGCCGCGGCGGCGACACGGCGGGGGCGGGGCTTTTGCCGGAGGGAGCTGTGGAGGGACACACCCACCGGCACACAGGTGGCGGCCCCGGGGCGGGGCGCCGGTGGGGGCGGCCAGGTGCAGGTCGACGGGCTCGCTGGCCGAAGGCACGGCAACCGGGCCCGCGGCGGAGCCTGGGTCCGGGCCAGGCACCCCGGGGGCGTCTGGGGTGCGGCTGCCTTCCAGGGCCGCCTTCTGGCCCCCTGGCGGGCCGGGCCGGCGGGGAGCGCCCCCTCCGGCGCGCGCGCCGTGGTGGGAGGGGCCTGAGGAGGCGGGGCCTGCAGCGGGGCCCCGGCGCGGGCGGAGCCGGCGGCCACCGCCCGCGGGCGAGTTAAAGGAGAAGGCGGAGCGGGAGGCAAAAAGCCTACAGCACCCGGTATTCCCAGGCGGTCTCCCATCCAAGTACTAACCAGGCCCGACCCTGCTTAGCTTCCGAGATCAGACGAGATCGGGCGCGTTCAGGGTGGTATGGCCGTAGACGGGACGGGGACGGCGGGCTGCCTCTTGAGGCCCACTTTCGCTGGCGCTTGCGCCTCACCGCCAGCCTGGCGGTCAGCCCGCCCCGGCAGGACCCCGTCGCCCGCCCAGGCAGGGGGAACGGAGGTCTCGGGTACCAGGCGGTGGCGGAGGCGGAGGGTTTGGCCACCCCCTCCCAGCCGAGGGCGGGCGTGACCCAGCGAACCCTTCGGCGCTTGGCGCCCCGCCCAAGATCCGGCCCGTCGCTCACAGGGACGTGGCCCCGGAGGCTTCAGGGCCCGGGGCCCGCGGTCCCTTGGGCATCGCCCCTGCCCGCCCACGCGGCGCTAGGCGCCGCCCAGCCGCAGCCCGGGGCGGCCCTCCTGCCCGACAGCAGCTGGCCCGAAACCACTGGGAGCCACCATCGTGTCGCCACGGCCCCTCAGCCCCGGCGAGGCCACCCTTGCCCGCACACCACCCGCCGAGCTCAGGAGCCCGCCCCTGGCGGCCGGCAGGCCCGGGGAAGAGGCCCCTGCCCTCGATCCCGCTCCCGCACCCGGCCGCGCCGGCGACACGGCGGGGGGCGGGGCTTTTGCCGGAGGGAGCTGTGGAGGGACACACCCACCGGCACACAGGTGGCGGCCCCGGGGCGGGGCGCCGGAGGGGGCGGCCAGGTGCACGTCGAGGGGCTCGCTGGCCGAAGGGACGGCAACCGGGCCCACGGCGGAGCCTGGGTCCGGGCCAGGCACCCTGGGGGCGTCTGGGGTGCGGCTGCCTTCCAGGGCCGCCTTCTGGCCGCCTGGCGGGCCGGGCCGGCGGGGAGCGCCCCCTCCGGCGCGTGCGCCGTGGTGGGAGGGGCCTGAGGAGGAGGGGCCTGCAGCGGGGCCCCGGCGCGGGCGGAGCCGGCGGCCACCGCCCGCGGGCGAGTAAAGGAGAAGGCGGAGCGGGAGGCAAAAAGCCTACAGCACCCGGTATTCCCAGGCGGTCTCCCATCCAAGTACTAACCAGGCCCGACCCTGCTTAAGCTTCCGAGATCAGACGAGATCGGGCGCGTTCAGGGTGGTATGGCCGTAGACGGGGGCGGGGACGGCGGGCTGCCTCTTGAGGCCCACTTTCGCTGGCGCTTGCGCCTCACCGACAGCCTGGCGGTCAGCCCGCCCCGGCAGGAGCCCGTCGCCCGCCCAGGCAGGGGGAACGGAGGTCTCGGGTACCGGGCGGTGGCGGAGGCGGAGGGTTTGGCCACCCCCTCCCAGCCGAGGGCGGGCGTGACCCAGCGAACCCTTCGGCGCTTGGCGCCCCGCCAAGATCCCTCCCGTCGCTCACAGGGACGTGGCCCCGGAGGCTTCAGGGCCCGGGGCCCACGGTCCCTTGGGCATCGCCCCTGCCCGCCCACGCGGCGCTAGGCGCCGCCCGGCCGCAGCCCGGGCCGGCCCTCCTGCCCGACAGCAGCTGGCCCGAAGCCACTGGGAGCCACCATCGTGTCGCCACGGCCCCTCAGCCCCGGCGAGGCCACCCTTGCCCGCACACCACCCGCCGAGCTCAGGAGCCCGCCCCTGGCGGCCGGCAGGCCCGGGGAAGCGGCCCCTGCCCTCGATCCCGCTCCCGCACCCGGCCGCGGCGGCGACACGGCGGGGGCGGGGCTTTTGCCGGAGGGAGCTGTGGAGGGACACACCCACCGGCACACAGGTGGCGGCCCCGGGGCGGGGCGCCGGTGGGGGCGGCCAAGTGCAGGTCGACGGGCTCGCTGGCCGAAGGCACGGCAACCGGGCCCGCGGCGGAGCCTGGGTCCGGGCCAGGCACCCCGGGGGCATCTGGGGTGCGGCTGCCTTCCAGGGCCGCCTTCTGGCCGCCTGGCGGGCCGGACCGGCGGGGAGCGCCCCCTCCGGCGCGCGCGCCGTGGTGCGAGGGGCCTGAGGAGGCGGGGCCTGCAGCGGAGCCCCGGCGCGGGCGGAGCCGGCGGCCACCGCCCGCGGGCGAGTTCAAGGAGAAGGCGGAGCGGGAGGCAAAAAGCCTACAGCACCCGGTATTCCCAGGCGGTCTCCCATCCAAGTACTAACCAGGCCCGACCCTGCTTAGCTTCCGAGATCAGACGAGATCGGGCGCGTTCAGGGTGGTATGGCCGTAGACGGGACGGGGACGGCGGGCTGCCTCTTGAGGCCCACATTCGCTGGCGCTTGCGCCTCACCGCCAGCCTGGCGGTCAGCCCGCCCCGGCAGGACCCCGTCGCCCGCCCAGGCAGGGGGAACGGAGGTCTCGGGTACCGGGCGGTGGCGGAGGCGGAGGGTTTGGCCACCCCCTCCCAGCCGAGGGCGGGCGTGACCCAGCGAACCCTTCGGCGCTTGGCGCCCCGCCAAGATCCCGCCCGTCGCTCACAGGGACGTGGCCCCGGAGGCTTCAGTGCCCGGGGCCCGCGGTCCCTTGGGCATCGCCCCTGCCCGCCCACGCGGCGCTAGGCGCCGCCCAGCCGCAACCCGGGCCGGCCCTCCTGCCCGACAGCAGCTGGCCCGAAGCCACTGGGAGCCACCATCGTGTCGCCACGGCCCCTCAGCCCCGGCGAGGCCACCCTTGCCCGCACACCACCCGCCGAGCTCAGGAGCCCGCCCCTGGCGGCCGGCAGGCCCGGGGAAGTGGCCCCTGCCCTCGATCCCGCTCCCGCACCCGGCAGCGGCGGCGACACGGCGGGGGGCGGGGCTTTTGCCGGAGGGAGCTGTGGAGGGACACAGCCACCGGCACACAGGTGGCGGCCCCGGGGCGGGGCGCCGGTGGGGGCGGCCAGGTGCAGGTCGACGGGCTCGCTGGCCGAAGGGACGGCAACCGGGCCCGCGGCGGAGCCTGGGTCCGGGCCAGGCACCCCGGGGGCGTCTGGGGTGCGGCTGCCTTCCAGGGCCGCCTTCTGGCCGCCTGGCGGGCCGGGCCGGCGGGGAGCGCCCCCTCCGGCGCGCGTGCCGTGGTGGGAGGGGCCTGAGGAGGCGGGGCCTGCAGCGGGGCCCCGGCGCGGGCGGAGCCGGCGGCCACCGCCCGCGGGCGAGTTAAAGGAGAAGGCGGAGCGGGAGGCAAAAAGCCTACAGCACCCGGTATTCCCAGGCGGTCTCCCATCCAAGTACTAACCAGGCCCGACCCTGCTTAGCTTCCGAGATCAGACGAGATCGGGCGCGTTCAGGGTAGTATGGCCGTAGACGGGGGCGGGGACGGCGGGCTGCCTCTTGAGGCCCACTTTCGCTGGCGCTTGCGCCTCACCGCCAGCCTGGCGGTCAGCCCGCCCCGGCAGGACCCCGTCGCCCGCCCAGGCAGGGGGAACGGAGGTCTCGGGTACCGGGCGGTGGCGGAGGCGGAGGGTTTGGCCACCCCCTCCCAGCCGAGGGCGGGCGTGACCCAGCGAACCCTTCGGCGCTTGGCGCCCCGCCAAGATCCCGCCCGTCGCTCACAGGGACGTGGCCCCGGAGGCTTCAGTGCCCGGGGCCCGCGGTCCCTTGGGCATCGCCCCTGCCCGCCCACGCGGCGCTAGGCGCCGCCCAGCCGCAACCCGGGCCGGCCCTCCTGCCCGACAGCAGCTGGCCCGAAGCCACTGGGAGCCACCATCGTGTCGCCACGGCCCCTCAGCCCCGGCGAGGCCACCCTTGCCCGCACACCACCTGCCGGGCTCAGGAGCCCGCCCCTGGCGGCCGGCAGGCCCGGGGAAGCAGCCCCTGCCCTCGATCCCGCTCCCGCACCCGGCCGCGGCGGCGACACGGCGGGGGGCGAGGCTTTTGCCGGAGGGAGCTGTGGAGGGACACACCCACCGGCACACAGGTGGCGGCACCGGGGCGGGGCGCCGGTGGGGGCGGCCAGGTGCAGGTCGAGGGGCTCGCTGGCCGAAGGGACGGCAACCGGGCCCGCGGCGGAGCCTGGGTCCGGGCCAGGCACCCCGGGGGCGTCTGGGGTGCGGCTGCCTTCCAGGGCCGCCTTCTGGCCGCCTGGCGGGCCGGGCCGGCGGGGAGCGCCCCCTCCGGCGCGCGCGCCGTGGTGGGAGGGGCCTGAGGAGGCGGGGCCTGCAGCGGGGCCCCGGCGCGGGCGGAGCCGGCGGCCACCGCCCGCGGGCGAGTTAAAGGAGAAGGCGGAGCAGGAGGCAAAAAGCCTACAGCACCCGGTATTCCCAGGCGGTCTCCCATCCAAGTACTAACCAGGCCCGACCCTGCTTAGCTTCCGAGATCAGACGAGATCGGGCGCGTTCAGGGTGGTATGGCCGTAGACGGGGGCGGGGACGGCGGGCTGCCTCCTGAGGCCCACTTTCGCTGTCGCTTGCGCCTCACCGCCAGCCTGGCGGTCAGCCCGCCCCGGCGGGACCCCGTCGCCCGCCCAGGCAGGGGGAGCGGAGGTCTCGGGTACCAGGCGGTGGCGGAGGCGGAGGGTTTGGCCACCCCCTCCCAGCCGAGGGCGGGCGTGACCCAGCGAACCCTTCGGCGCTTGGCGCCCCGCCCAAGATCCGGCCCGTCGCTCACAGGGACGTGGCCCCGGAGGCTTCAGGGCCCGGGGCCCGCGGTCCCTTGGGCATCGCCCCTGCCCGCTCACGCGGCGCTAGGCGCCGCCCGGCCGCAGCCCGGGCCGGCCCTCCTGCCCGACAGCAGCTGGCCCGAAGCCACTGGGAGCCACCATCGTGTCGCCACGGCCCCTCAGCCCCGGCGAGGCCACCCTTGCCCGCACACCACCCGCCGAGCTCAGGAGCCCGCCCCTGGGGCCGGCAGGCCCGGGGAAGCGGCCCCTGCTCTGGATCCCGCTCCCGCACCCGGCCGCGGCGGCGACACGGCGGGGGCGGGGCTTTTGCCGGAGGGAGCTGTGGAGGGACACACCCACCGGCACACAGGTGGCGGCCCCGGGGCGGGGCGCCGGTGGGGGCGGCCAGGTGCAGGTCGACGGGCTCGCTGGCCGAAGGCACGGCAACCGGGCCCGCGGCGGAGCCTGGGTCCGGGCCAGGCACCCCGGGGGCATCTGGGGTGCGGCTGCCTTCCAGGGCCGCCTTCTGGCCGCCTGGCGGGCCGGACCGGCGGGGAGCGCCCCCTCCGGCGCGCGCGCCGTGGTGCGAGGGGCCTGAGGAGGCGGGGCCTGCAGCGGAGCCCCGGCGCGGGCGGAGCCGGCGGCCACCGCCCGCGGGCGAGTTCAAGGAGAAGGCGGAGCGGGAGGCAAAAAGCCTACAGCACCCGGTATTCCCAGGCGGTCTCCCATCCAAGTACTAACCAGGCCCGACCCTGCTTAGCTTCCGAGATCAGACGAGATCGGGCGCGTTCAGGGTGGTATGGCCGTAGACGGGACGGGGACGGCGGGCTGCCTCTTGAGGCCCACTTTCGCTGGCGCTTGCGCCTCACCGCCAGCCTGGCGGTCAGCCCGCCCCGGCAGGACCCCGTCGCCCGCCCAGGCAGGGGGAACGGAGGTCTCGGGTACCGGGCGGTGGCGGAGGCGGAGGGTTTGGCCACCCCCTCCCAGCCGAGGGCGGGCGTGACCCAGCGAACCCTTCGGCGCTTGGCGCCCCGCCCAAGATCCGGCCCGTCGCTCACAGGGACGTGGCCCCGGAGGCTTCAGGGCCCGGGGCCCGCGGTCCCTTGGGCATCGCCCCTGTCCGCCCACGCGGCACTAGGCGCCGCCCGGCCGCAGCCCGGGCCGGCCCTCCTGCCCGACAGCAGCTGGCCCGAAGCCACTGGGAGCCACCATCGTGTCGCCACGGCCCCTCAGCCCCGGCGAGGCTACCCTTGCCCGCACACCACCCGCCGGGCTCAGTAGCCCGCCCCTGGCGGACGGCAGGCCAGGGGAAGCGGCCCCTGCCCTCGATCCCGCTCCCGCACCCGGCCGCGGCGGCGACACAGCGGGGGGCGGGGCTTTTGCCGGAGGGAGCTGTGGAGGGACACACCCACCGGCACACAGGTGGCGGCCCCGGGGCGGGTCGCCGGTGGTGGCGGCCAGGTGCAGGTCGAGGGGCTCGCTGGCGGAAGGCACGGCAATCGGGCCCGCGGCGGAGCCTGGGTCCGGGCCAGGCACCCCGGGGGCGTCTGGGGTGCGGCTGCCTTCCAGGGCCGCCTTCTGGCCGCCTGGCGGGCCGGGCTGGTGGGGAGCGCCCCCTCCGGCGCGCGCGCCGTGGTGGGAGGGGCCTGAGGAGGCGGGGCCTGCAGCGGGACCCGGCCGCGGGCGGAGCCGGCGGCCACCGCCCGCGGGCGAGTTAAAGGAGAAGGCGGAGCGGGAGGCAAAAACCCTACAGCACCCGGTATTCCCAGGCGGTCTCCCATCCAAGTACTAACCAGGCCCGACCCTGCTTAGCTTCCGAGATCAGACGAGATCGGGCGCGTTCAGGGTGGTATGGCCGTAGACGGGGGCGGGGACGGCGGGCTGCCTCTTGAGGCCCACTTTCGCTGGCGCTTGCGCCTCACCGCCAGCCTGGCGGTCAGCCCGCCCCGGCAGGACCCCGTCGCCCGCCCAGGCAGGGGGAACGGAGGTCTCGGGTACCGGGCGGTGGCGGAGGCGGAGGGTTTGGCCACCCCCTCCCAGCCGAGGGCGGGCGTGACCCAGCGAACCCTTCGGCGCTAGGCGCCCCGCCCAAGATCCGGCCCGTCGCTCACAGGGACGTGGCCCCGGAGGCTTCAGGGCCCGGGGCCCGCGGTCCCTTGGGCATCGCCCCTGCCCGCCCACGCGGCGCTAGGCGCCGCCCAGCCGCAGCCCGGGCCGGCCCTCCTGCCCGACAGCAGCTGGCACGAAGCCACTGGGAGCCACCATCGTGTCGCCACGGCCCCTCAGCCCCGGCGAGGCCACCCTTGCCCGCACACCACCCGCCGAGCTCAGGAGCCCGCCCCTGGCGGCCGGCAGGCCCGGGGAAGCGGCCCCTGCCCTCGATCCCGCTCCCGCACCCGGCCGCGGCGGCGACACGGCGGGGGGCGGGGCTTTTGCCGGAGGGAGCTGTGGAGGGACACACCCACCGGCACACAGGTGGCGGCCCCGGGGCGGGGCGCCGGTGGGGGCGGCCAGGTGCAGGTCGAGGGGCTCGCTGGCCGAAGGGACGGCAACCGGGCCCGCGGTGGAGCCTGGGTCCGGGCCAGGCACCCCGGGGGCGTCTGGGGTGCGGCTGCCTTCCAGGGCCGCCTTCTGGCCGCCTGGCGGGCCGGGCCGGCGGGGAGCGCCCCCTCCGGCGCGCGCGCCGTGGTGGGAGGGGCCTGAGGAGGCGGGGCCTGCAGCGGGGCCCCGGCGCGGGCGGAGCCGGCGGCCACCGCCCGCGGGCGATTTAAAGGAGAAAGCGGAGCGGGAGGCAAAAAGCCTACAGCACCCGGTATTCCCAGGCGGTCTCCCATCCAAGTACTAACCAGGCCCGACCCTGCTTAGCTTCCGAGATCAGACGAGCTCGGGCGCGTTCAGGGTAGTATGGCCGTAGACGGGGGCGGGGACGGCGGGCTGCCTCTTGAGGCCCACTTTCGCTGGCGCTTGCGCCTCACCGCCAGCCTGGCGGTCAGCCCGCCCCGGCAGGAACCCGTCGCCCGCCCAGGCAGGGGGAACGGAGGTCTCGGGTACCGGGCGGTGGCGGAGGCGGAGGGTTTGCCCACCCCCTCCCAGCCGAGGGCGGGCGTGACCCAGCGAACCCTTCGGCGCTTGGCGCCCCGCCAAGATCCCGCCCGTCGCTCACAGGGACGTGGCCCCGGAGGCTTCAGTGCCCGGGGCCCGCGGTCCCTTGGGCATCGCCCCTGCCCGCCCACGCGGCGCTAGGCGCCGCCCAGCCGCAACCCGGGCCGGCCCTCCTGCCCGACAGCAGCTGGCCCGAAGCCACTGGGAGCCACCATCGTGTCGCCACGGCCCCTCAGCCCCGGCGAGGCCACCCTTGCCCGCACACCACCTGCCGGGCTCAGGAGCCCGCCCCTGGCGGCCGGCAGGCCCGGGGAAGCGGCCCCTGCCCTCGATCCCGCTCCCGCACCCGGCCGCGGCGGCGACACGGCGGGGGGCGAGGCTTTTGCCGGGGGGAGCTGTGGAGGGACACACCCACCGGCACACAGGTGGCGGCACCGGGGCGGGGCGCCGGTGGGGGCGGCCAGGTGCAGGTCGAGGGGCTCGCTGGCGGAAGGCACGGCAATCGGGCCCGCGGCGGAGCCTGGGTCCGGGCCAGGCACCCCGGGGGCGTCTGGGGTGCGGCTGCCTTCCAGGGCCGCCTTCTGGCCGCCTGGCGGGCCGGGCCGGCGGGGAGCGCCCCCTCCGGCGCGCGCGCCGTGGTGGGAGGGGCCTGAGGAGGCGGGGCCTGCAGCGGGGCCCCGGCGCGGGCGGAGCCGGCGGCCACCGCCCGCGGGCGAGTTAAAGGAGAAGGCGGAGCGGGAGGCAAAAAGCCTACAGCACCCGGTATTTCCAGGCGGTCTCCCATCCAAGTACTAACCAGGCCCGACCCTGCTTAGCTTCCGAGATCAGACGAGATCGGGCGCGTTCAGGGTAGTATGGCCGTAGACGGGGGCGGGGACGGCGGGCTGCCTCTTGAGGCCCACTTTCGCTGGCGCTTGCGCCTCACCGCCAGCCTGGCGGTCAGCCCGCCCCGGCAGGACCCCGTCGCCCGCCCAGGCAGGGGGAACGGAGGTCTCGGGTACCGGGCGGTGGCGGAGGCGGAGGGTTTGGCCACCCCCTCCCAGCCGAGGGCGGGCGTGACCCAGCGAACCCTTCGGCGCTTGGCGCCCCGCCAAGATCCCGCCCGTCGCTCACAGGGACGTGGCCCCGGAGGCTTCAGTGCCCGGGGCCCGCGGTCCCTTGGGCATCGCCACTGCCCGCCCACGCGGCACTAGGCACCGCCCAGCCGCAGCCCGGGCCGGCCCTCCTGCCCGACAGCAGCTGGCCCGAAGCCACTGGGAGCCACCATCGTGTCGCCACGGCCCCTCAGCCCCGGCGAGGCCACCCTTGCCCGCACACCACCCGCCGAGCTCAGGAGCCCGCCCCTGGCGGCCGGCAGGCCCGGGGAAGCGGCCCCTGCCCTCGATCCCGCTCCCGCACCCGGCCGCGGCGGCGACACGGCGGGGGGCGGGGCTTTTGCCGGAGGGAGCTGTGGAGGGACACACCCACCGGCACACAGGTGGCGGCCCCGGGGCGGGGCGCCGGTGGGGGCGGCCAGGTGCAGGTCGAGGGGCTCGCTGGCCGAAGGGACGGCAACCGGGCCCGCGGCGGAGCCTGGGTCCGGGCCAGGCACCCCGGGGGCGTCTGGGGTGCGGCTGCCTTCCAGGGCCGCCTTCTGGCTGGGCCGGCGGGGAGCGCCCCCTCCGGCGCGCGCGCCGTGGTGGGAGGGGCCTGAGGAGGCGGGGCCTGCAGCGGGGCCCCGGCGCGGGCGGAGCCGGCGGCCACCGCCCGCGGGCGAGTTAAAGGAGAAGGCGGAGCGGGAGGCAAAAAGCCTACAGCACCCGGTATTCCCAGGCGGTCTCCCATCCAAGTACTAACCAGGCCCGACCCTGCTTAGCTTCCGAGATCAGACGAGATCGGGCGCGTTCAGGGTGGTATGGCCGTAGACGGGGGCGGGGACGGCGGGCTGCCTCTTGAGGCCCACTTTCGCTGGCGCTTGCGCCTCACCGCCAGCCTGGCGGTCAGCCCGCCCCGGCAGGACCCCGTCGCCCGCCCAGGCAGGGGGAACGGAGGTCTCGGGTACCGGGCGGTGGCGGAGGCGGAGGGTTTGGCCACCCCCTCCCAGCCGAGGGCGGGCGTGACCCAGCGAACCCTTCCGCGCTTGGCGCCCCGCCCAAGATCCGCCCCGTCGCTCACATGGACGTGGCCCCGGAGGCTTCAGGGCCCGGGGCCCGCGGTCCCTTGGGCATCGCCCCGGCCCGCCCACGCTGCGCTAGGCGCCGCCCAGCCGCAACCCGGGCCGGCCCTCCTGCCCGACAGCAGCTGGCCCGAAGCCACTGGGAGCCACCATCGTGTCGCCACGGCCCCTCAGCCCCGGCGAGGCCACCCTTGCCCGCACACCACCCGCCGAGATCAGGAGCCCGCCCCTGGCGGCCGGCAGGCCCGGGGAAGCGGCCCCTGCCCTCGATCCCGCTCCCGCACCCGGCAGCGGCGGCGACACGGCGGGGGGCGGGGCTTTTGCCGGAGGGAGCTGTGGAGGGACACACCCACCGGCAAACAGGTGGCGGCCCCGTGGCGGGGCGCCGGTGGGGGCGGCCAGGTGCAGGTCGACGGGCTCGCTGGCCGAAGGGACGGCAACCGGGCCCGCGGCGGAGCCTGGGTCCGGGCCAGGCACCCCGGGGGCGTCTGGGGTGCGGCTGCCTTCCAGGGCCGCCTTCTGGCCGCCTGGCGGGCCGGGCCGGCGGGGAGCGCCCCCTCCGGCGCGCGCGCCGTGGTGGGAGGGGCCTGAGGAGGCGGGGCCTGCAGCGGGGCCCCGGCGCGGGCGGAGCCGGCGGCCACCGCCCGCGGGCGAGTTAAAGGAGAAGGCGGAGCGGGAGGCAAAATGCCTACAGCACCCGGTATTCCCAGGCGGTCTCCCATCCAAGTACTAACCAGGCCCGACCCTGCTTAGCTTCCGAGATCAGACGAGATCGGGCGCGTTCAGGGTAGTATGGCCGTAGACAGGGGCGGGGACGGCGGGCTGCCTCTTGAGGCCCACTTTCCCTGGCGCTTGCGCCTCACCGCCAGCCTGGCGGTCAGCCCGCCCCGGCAGGACCCCGTCGCCCGCCCAGGCAGGGGGAACGGAGGTCTCGGGTACCGGGCGGTGGCGGAGGCGGAGGGTTTGGCCACCCCCTCCCAGCCGAGGGCGGGCGTGACCCAGCGAACCCTTCGGCGCTTGGCGCCCCGCCCAAGATCCGGCCCGTCGCTCACAGGGACGTGGCCCCGGAGGCTTCAGGGCCCGGGGCCCGCGGTCCCTTGGGCATCGCCCCTGCCCGCCCACGCGGCGCTAGGCGCCGCCCATCCGCAGCCCGGGCCGGCCCTCCTGCCCGACAGCAGCTGGCCCGAAGCCACTGGGAGCCACCATCGTGTCGCCACGGCCCCTCAGCCCCGGCGAGGCCACCCTTGCCCGCACACCACCCGCCGAGCTCAGGAGCCCGCCCCTGGCGGCCGGCAGGCCCCTGGGAAGCGGCCCCTGCCCTGGATCCCGCTCCCGCACCCGGCCGCGGCGGCGACACGGCGGGGGGCGGGGCTTTTGCCGGAGGGAGCTGTGGAGGGACACACCCACCGGCACACAGGTGGCGGCCCCGTGGCGGGGCGCCGGTGGGGGCGGCCAGGTGCAGGTCGACGGGCTCGCTGGCCGAAGGGACGGCAACCGGGCCCGCGGCGGAGCCTGGGTCCGGGCCAGGCACCCCGGGGGCGTCTGGGGTGCGGCTGCCTTCCAGGGCCGCCTTCTGGCCGCCTGGCGGGCCGGGCCGGCGGGGAGCGCCCCCTCCGGCGCGCGCGCCGTGGTGGGAGGGGCCTGAGGAGGCGGGGCCTGCAGCGGGGCCCCGGCGCGGGCGGAGCCGGCGGCCACCGCCCGCGGGCGAGTTAAAGGAGAAGGCGGAGCGGGAGGCAAAATGCCTACAGCACCCGGTATTCCCAGGCGGTCTCCCATCCAAGTACTAACCAGGCCCGACCCTGCTTAGCTTCCGAGATCAGACGAGATCGGGCGCGTTCAGGGTAGTATGGCCGTAGACAGGGGCGGGGACGGCGGGCTGCCTCTTGAGGCCCACTTTCCCTGGCGCTTGCGCCTCACCGCCAGCCTGGCGGTCAGCCCGCCCCGGCAGGACCCCGTCGCCCGCCCAGGCAGGGGGAACGGAGGTCTCGGGTACCGGGCGGTGGCGGAGGCGGAGGGTTTGGCCACCCCCTCCCAGCCGAGGGCGGGCGTGACCCAGCGAACCCTTCGGCGCTTGGCGCCCCGCCCAAGATCCGGCCCGTCGCTCACAGGGACGTGGCCCCGGAGGCTTCAGGGCCCGGGGCCCGCGGTCCCTTGGGCATCGCCCCTGCCCGCCCACGCGGCGCTAGGCGCCGCCCATCCGCAGCCCGGGCCGGCCCTCCTGCCCGACAGCAGCTGGCCCGAAGCCACTGGGAGCCACCATCGTGTCGCCACGGCCCCTCAGCCCCGGCGAGGCCACCCTTGCCCGCACACCACCCGCCGAGCTCAGGAGCCCGCCCCTGGCGGCCGGCAGGCCCCTGGGAAGCGGCCCCTGCCCTGGATCCCGCTCCCGCACCCGGCCGCGGCGGCGACACGGCGGGGGGCGGGGCTTTTGCCGGAGGGAGCTGTGGAGGGACACACCCACCGGCACACAGGTGGCGGCCCCGGGGCGGGGCGCCGGTGGGGGCGGCCAGGTGCAGGTCGAGGGGCTCGCTGGCCGAAGGGACGGCAACCGGGCCCGCCCCGGAGCCTGGGTCCGGGCCAGGCACCCCGGGGGCGTCTGGGGTGCGGCTGCCTTCCAGGGCCGCCTTCTGGCCGCCTGGCGGGCCGGGCCGGCGGGGAGCGCCCCCTCCGGCGCGCGCGCCGTGGTGGGAGGGGCCTGAGGAGGCGGGGCCTGCAGCGGGGCCCCGGCGCGGGCGGAGCCGGCGGCCACCGCCCGCGGGCGAGTTAAAGGAGAAGGCGGAGCGGGAGGCAAAAAGCCTACAGCACCCGGTATTCCCAGGCGGTCTCCCATCCAAGTACTAACCAGGCCCGACCCTGCTTAGCTTCCGAGATCAGACGAGATCGGGCGCGTTCAGGGTGGTATGGCCGTAGACGGGGGCGGGGACGGCGGGCTGTCTCTTGAGGCCCACTTTCGCTGGCGCTTGCGCCTCACCGCCAGCCTGGCGGTCAGCCCGCCCCGGCAGGACCCCGTCGCCCGCCCAGGCAGGGGGAACGGAGGTCTCGGGTACCGGGCGGTGGCGGAGGCGGAGGGTTTGGCCACCCCCTCCCAGCCGAGGGCGGCGTGACCCAGCGAACCCTTCGGCGCTTGGCGCCCCGCCAAGATCCCGCCCGTCGCTCACAGGGACGTGGCCCCGGAGGCTTCAGTGCCCGGGGCCCGCGGTCCCTTGGGCATCGCCCCTGCCCGCCCACGCGGCGCTAGGCGCCGCCCAGCCGCAGCCCGGGCCGGCCCTCCTGCCCGACAGCAGCTGGCCCGAAGCCACTGGGAGCCACCATCGTATCGCAACGGCCCCTCAGCCCCGGCGAGGCCACCCTTGCCCGCACACCACCCGCCGAGCTCAGGAGCCCGCCCCTGGCGGCCGGCAGGCCCGGGGAACCGGCCCCTGCCCTCGATCCCGCTCCCGCACCCGGCAGCGGCGGCGACACGGCGGGGGCGGGGCTTTTGCCGGAGGGAGCTGTGGAGGGACACACCCACCGGCACACAGGTGGCGGCCCCGGGGCGGGGCGCCGGTGGGGGCGGCCAGGTGCAGGTCGAGGGGCTCGCTGGCCGAAGGGACGGCAACCGGGCCCGCGGCGGAGCCTGGGTCCGGGCCAGGCACCCCGGGGGCGTCTGGGGTGCGGCTGCCTTCCAGGGCCGCCTTCTGGCCGCCTGGCGGGCCGGGCCGGCGGGGAGCGCCCCCTCCGGCGCGCGCGCCGTGGTTGGAGGGGCCTGAGGAGGCGGGGCCTGCAGCGGGGCCCCGGCGCGGGCGGAGCCGGCGGCCACCGCCCGCGGGCGAGTTAAAGGAGAAGGCGGAGCGGGAGGCAAAAACCCTACAGCACCCGGTATTCCCAGGCGGTCTCCCATCCAAGTACTAACCAGGCCCGACCCTGCTTAGCTTCCGAGATCAGACGAGATCGGGCGCGTTCAGGGTGGTATGGCCGTAGACGGGACGGGGACGGCGGGCTGCCTCTTGAGGCCCACTTTCCCTGGCGCTTGCGCCTCACCGCCAGCCTGGCGGTCAGCCCGCCCCGGCAGGACCCCGTCGCCCGCCCAGGCAGGGGGAACGGAGGTCTCGGGTACCGGGCGGTGGCGGAGGCGGAGGGTTTGGCCACCCCCTCCCAGCCGAGGGCGGGCGTGACCCAGCGAACCCTTCGGCGCTTGGCGCCCCGCCCAAGATCCGGCCCGTCGCTCACAGGGACGTGGCCCCGGAGGCTTCAGGGCCCGGGGCCCGCGGTCCCTTGGGCATCGCCCCTGCCCGCCCATGCGGCGCTAGGCGCCGCCCAGCCGCAGCCCGGGCCGGCCCTCCTGCCCGACAGCAGCTGGCCCGAAGCCACTGGGAGCCACCATCGTGTCGCCACGGCCCCTCAGCCCCGACGAGGCCACCCTTGCCCGCACACCACCCGCCGAGCTCAGGAGCCCGCCCCTGGCGGCCGGCAGGCCCGGGGAAGCGGCCCCTGCCCTCGATCCCGCTCCCGCACCCGGCCGCGGCGGCGACACGGCAGGGGGCGGGGCTTTTGCCGGAGGGAGCTGTGGAGGGACACACCCACCGGCACACAGGTGGCGGCCCCGGGGCGGGGCGCCGGTGGGGGCGGCCAGGTGCAGGTCGAGGGGCTCGCTGGCCGAAGGGACTGCAACCGGGCCCGCGGCGGAGCCTGGGTCCGGGCCAGGCACCCCGGGGGCGTCTGGGGTGCGGCTGCCTTCCAGGGCCGCCTTCTGGCCGCCTGGCCGCCCGGGCCGGCGGGGAGCGCCCCCTCCGGCGCTCGCGCCGTGGTGGGAGGGGCCTGAGGAGGAGGGGCCTGCAGCGGGGCCCCGGCGCGGGCGGAGCCGGCGGCCACCGCCCGCGGGAGAGTAAAGGAGAAGGCGGAGCGGGAGGCAAAAAGCCTACAGCACCCGGTATTCCCAGGCGTTCTCCCATCCAAGTACTAACCAGGCCCGACCCTGCTTAAGCTTCCGAGATCAGACGAGATCGGGCGCGTTCAGGGTGGTATGGCCGTAGACGGGGGCGGGGACGGCGGGCTGCTTCTTGAGGCCCACTTTCGCTGGCGCTTGCGCCTCACCGCCAGCCTGGCGGTCAGCCCGCCCCGGCTGGACCCCGTCGCCCGCCCAGGCAGGGGGAACGGAGGTCTCGGGTACTGGGCGGTGGCGGAGGCGGAGGGTTTGGCCACCCCCTCCCAGCCGAGGGCGGGCGTGACCCAGCGAACCCTTCGGCGCTTGGCGCCCCGCCCAAGATCCGGCCCGTCGCTCACAGGGACGTGGCCCCGGAGGCTTCAGGGCCCGGGGCCCGCGGTCCCTTGGGCATCGCCCCTGCCCGCCCACGCGGCGCTAGGCGCCGCCCAGCCGCAGCCCGGGCCGTCCCTCCTGCCCGACAGCAGCTGGCCCGAAGCCACTGGGAGCCACCATCGTGTCGCCACGGCCCCTCAGCCCCGGCGAGGCCACCCTTGCCCGCACACCACCCGCCGAGCTCAGGAGCCCGCCCCTGGCGGCCGGCAGGCCCGGGGAAGCGGCCCCTGCCCTCGATCCCGCTCCCGCACCCGGCCGTGGCGGCGACACGGCGGGGGGCGGGGCTTTTGCCGGAGGGAGCTGTGGAGGGACACACCCACCGGCACACAGGTGGCGGCCCCGGGGCGGGGCGCCGGTGGGGGCGGCCAGGTGCAGGTCGAGGGGCTCGCTGGCCGAAGGGACGGCAACCGGGCCCGCGGCGGAGCCTGGGTCCGGGCCAGGCACCCTGGGGGCGTCTGGGGTGCGGCTGCCTTCCAGGGCCGCCTTCTGGCCGCCTGGCGGGCCGGGCCGGCGGGTAGCGCCTCCTCCGGCGCTCGCGCCGTGGTGGGAGGGGCCTGAGGAGGAGGGGCCTGCAGCGGGGCCCCGGCGCGGGCGGAGCCGGCGGCCACCACTCGCGGGCGAGTAAAGGAGAAGGCGGAGCGGGAGGCAAAAAGCCTACAGCACCCGGTATTCCCAGGCGGTCTCCCATCCAAGTACTAACCAGGCCCGACCCTGCTTAAGCTTCCGAGATCAGACGAGATCGGGCGCGTTCAGGGTGGTATGGCCGTAGACGGGGGCGGGGACGGCGGGCTGCCTCTTGAGGCCCACTTTCGCTGGCGCTTGCGCCTCACCGCCAGCCTGGCGGTCAGCCCGCCCCGGCAGGACCCCGTCGCCCGCCCAGGCAGGGGGAACGGAGGTCTCGGGTACCGGGCGGTGGCGGAGGCGGAGGGTTTGGCCACCCCCTCCCAGCTGAGGGCGGGCGTGACCCAGCGAACCCTTCGGCGCTTGGCGCCCCGCCCAAGATCCCGCCCGTCGCTCACAGGGACATGGCCCCGGAGGCTTCAGGGCCCGGGGCACGCGGTCACTTGGGCATCGCCCCTGCCCGCCCACGCGGCGCTAGGAGCCGCCCAGCCGCAGCCCGGGCCGGCCCTCCTGCCCGACAGCAGCTTGCCCGAAGCCACTGGGAGCAACCATCGTGTCGCCACGGCCCCTCAGCCCCGGCGAGGCCACCCTTGCCCGCACACCACCCGCCGGGCTCAGTAGCCCGCCCCTGGCGGCCGGCAGGCCCGGGGAAGCGGCCCCGGCCCTCGATCCCGCTCCCGCACCCGGCCGCGGCGGCGACACGGCGGGGGGCGGGGCTTTTGCCGGAGGGAGCTGTGGAGGGACACACCCACCGGCACACAGGTGGCGGCCCCGGGGCGGGGCGCCGGTGGGGGCGGCCAGGTGCAGGTCGAGGGGCTCGCTGGCCGAAGGCACGGCAACCGGGCCCGCGGCGGAGCCTGGGTCCGGGCCAGGCACCCCGGGGGCGTCTGGGGTGCGGCTGCCTTCCAGGGCCGCCTTCTGGCCGCCTGGCGGGCCGGGACGGCGGGGAGCGCCCCCTCCGGCGCGCGCGCCGTGGTGGGAGGGGCCTGAGGAGGCGGGGCTTGCAGCGGGGCCCCGGCGCGGGCGGAGCCGGCGGCCACCGCCCGCGGGCGAGTTAAAGGAGAAGGCGGAGCGGGAGGCAAAAAGCCTACAGCACCCGGTATTCCCAGGCGGTCTCCCATCCAAGTACTAACCAGGCCCGACCCTGCTTAGCTTCTGAGATCAGACGAGATCGGGCGCGTTCAGGGTGGTATGGCCGTACACGGGGGCGGGGACGGCGGGCTGCCTCTTGAGGCCCACTTTCGCTGGCGCTTGCGCCTCACCGCCAGCCTGGCGGTCAGCCCGCCCCGGCAGGACCCCGTCGCCCGCCCAGGCAGGGGGAACGGAGGTCTCGGGTACCGGGCGGTGGCGGAGGCGGAGGGTTTGGCCACCCCCTCCCAGCCGAGGGCGGGCGTGACCCAGCGAACACTTCGGCGCTTGGCGCCCCGCCAAGATCCCGCCCGTCGCTCACAGGGACGTGGCCCCGGAGGCTTCAGGGCCCGGGGCCCGCGGTCCCTTGGGCATCGCCCCTGCCCGCCCACGCGGCGCTAGGCGCCGCCCGGCCGCAGCCCGGGCCGGCCCTCCTGCCCGACAGCAGCTGGCCCGAAGCCACTGGGAGCCACCATCGTGTCGCCACGGCCCCTCAGCCCCGGCGAGGCCACCCTTGCCCGCACACCACCCGCCGAGCTCAGGAACCCGCCCCTGGCGGCCGGCAGGCCCGGGGAAGCGGCCCCTGCCCTCGATCCCGCTCCCGCACCCGGCCGCGGCGGCGACACGGCGGGGGGCGGGGCTTTTGCCGGAGGGAGCTGTGGAGGGACACACCCACCGGCACACAGGTGGCGGCCCCGGGGCGGGGCGCCGGTGGGGGCGGCCAGGTGCAGGTCGAGGGGCTCGCTGGCCGAAGGGACGGCAACCGGGCCCGCGGCGGAGCCTGGGTCCGGGCCAGGCACCCCGGGGGCGTCTGGGGTGCGGCTGCCTTCCAGGGCCGCCTTCTGGCCGCCTGGCGGGCCGGGCCGGCGGGGAGCGCCCCCTCTGGCGCGCGCGCCGTGGTGCGAGGGCCCTGAGGAGGCGGGGCCTGCAGCGGAGCCCCGGCGCGGGCGGAGCCGGCGGCCAGCGCCCGCGGGCGAGTTCAAGGAGAAGGCGGAGCGGGAGGCAAAAAGCCTACAGCACCCGGTATTCACAGGCGGTCTCCCATCCAAGTACTAACCAGGCCCGACCCTGCTTAGCTTCCGAGATCAGACGAGATCGGGCGCGTTCAGGGTGGTATGGCCGTAGACGGGACGGGGACGGCGGGCTGCCTCTTGAGGCCCACTTTCGCTGGCGCTTGCGCCTCACCGCCAGCCTGGCGGTCAGCCCGCCCCGGCAGGACCCCGTCGCCCGCCCAGGCAGGGGGAACGGAGGTCTCGGGTACCGGGCGGTGGCGGAGGCGGAGGGTTTGGCCACCCCCTCCCAGCCGAGGGCGGGCGTGACCCAGCGAACCCTTCGGCGCTTGGCGCCCCGCCCAAGATCCGGCCCGTCGCTCACAGGGACGTGGCCCCGGAGGCTTCAGGGCCCGGGGCCCGCGGTCCCTTGGGCATCGCCCCTGCCCGACCACGCGGCGCTAGGCGCCGCCCGGCCGCATCCCGGGCCGGCCCTCCTGCCCGACAGCAGCTGGCCCGAAGCCACTGGGAGCCACCATCGTGTCGCCACGGCCCCACAGCCCCGGCGAGGCCACCCTTGCCCGCACACCACCCGCCGAGCTCAGGAGCCCGCCCCTGGCGGCCGGCAGGCCCGGGGAAGCGGCCCCTGCCCTCGATCCCGCTCCCGCACCCGGCCGCGGCGGCGACACGGCGGGGGCGGGGCTTTTGCCGGAGGGAGCTGTGGAGGGACACACCCACCGGCACACAGGTGGCGGCCCCGGGGCGGGGCGCCGGAGGGGGCGGCCAGGTGCAGGTCGACGGGCTCGCTGGCCGAAGGCACGGCACCCGGGCCCGCGGCGGAGCCTGGGTCCGGGCCAGGCACCCCGGGGGCGTCTGGGGTGCGGCTGCCTTCCAGGGCCGCCTTCTGGCCCCCTGGCGGGCCAGGCCGGCGGGGAGCGCCCCCTCCGGCGCGCGCGCCGTGGTAGGAGGGGCCTGAGGAGGCGGGGCCTGCAGCGGGGCCCCGGCGCGGGCGGAGCCGGCGGCCACCGCCCGCGGGCGAGTTAAAGGAGAAGGCGGAGCGGGAGGCAAAAAGCCTACAGCACCCCGTATTCCCAGGCGGTCTCCCATCCAAGTACTAACCAGGCCCGACCCTGCTTAGCTTCCGAGATCAGACGAGATCGGGCGCGTTCAGGGTGGTATGGCCGTAGACGGGACGGGGACGGCGGGCTGCCTCTTGAGGCCCACTTTCGCTGGCGCTTGCGCCTCACCGCCAGCCTGGCGGTCAGCCCGCCCCGGCAGGACCCCGTCGCCCGCCCAGGCAGGGGGAACGGAGGTCTCGGGTACCGGGCGGTGGCGGAGGCGGAGGATTTGGCCACCCCCTCCCAGCCGAGGGCGGGCGTGACCCAGCGAACCCTTCGGCGCTTGGCGCCCCGCCCAAGATCCGGCCCGTCGCTCACAGGGACGTGGCCCCGTAGGCTTCAGGGCCCGGGGCCCGCGGTCCCTTGGGCATCGCCCCTGACCGCCCACGCGGCGCTAGGCGCCGCCCGGCCGCAGCCCGGGCCGGCCCTCCTGCCCGACAGCAGCTGGCCCGAAGCCACTGGGAGCCACCATCGTGTCGCCACGGCCCCTCAGCCCCGGCGAGGCCACCCTTGCCCGCACACCACCCGCCGAGCTCAGGAGCCCGCCCCTGGCGGCCGGCAGGCCCGGGGAAGCGGCCCCTGCCCTCGATCCCGCTCCCGCACCCGGCCGCGGCGGCGACACGGCGGGGGCGGGGCTTTTGCCGGAGGGAGCTGTGGAGGGACACACCCACCGGCACACAGGTGGCGGCCCCGGGGCGGGGCGCCGGTGGGGGCGGCCAGGTGCAGGTCGAGGGGCTCGCTGGCCGAAGGGACGGCAACCGGGCCCGCGGCGGAGCCTGGGTCCGGGCCAGGCACCCCGGGGGCGTCTGGGGTGCGGCTGCCTTCCAGGGCCGCCTTCTGGCCGCCTGGCGGGCCGGGCCGGCGGGGAGCGCCCCCTCCGGCGCGCGCGCCGTGGTGGGAGGGGCCTGAGGAGGCGGGGCCTGCAGAGGGGCCCCGGCGCGGGCGGAGCCGGCGGCCACCACCCGCGGGCGAGTTAAAGGAGAAGGCGGAGCGGGAGGCAAAATGCCTACAGCACCCGGTATTCCCAGGCGGTCTCCCATCCAAGTACTAACCAGACCCGACCCTGCTTAAGCTTCCGAGATCAGACGAGATCGGGCGCGTTCAGGGTGGTATGGCCGTAGACGGGGGCGGGGACGGCGGGCTGCCTCTTGAGGCCCACTTTCGCTGGCGCTTGCGCCTCACCGCCAGCCTGGCGGTCAGCCCGCCCCGGCAGGACCCCGTCGCCCGCCCAGGCAGGGGGAACGGAGGTCTCGGGTACCGGGCGGTGGCGGAGGCGGAGGGTTTGGCCACCCCCTCCCAGCCGAGGGCGGGCGTGACCCAGCGAACCCTTCGGCGCTTGGCGCCCCGCCCAAGATCCGGCCCGTCGCTCACAGGGACGTGGCCCCGGAGGCTTCAGGGCCCGGGGCCCGCGGTGCCTTGGGCATCGCCCCTGCCCGCCCACGCGGCGCTAGGCGCCGCCCAGCCGCAGCCCGGGCCGGCCCTCCTGCCCGACAGCAGCTTGCCCGAAGCCACTGGGAGCCACCATCGTGTCGCCACGGCCCCTCAGCCCCGGCGAGGCCACCCTTGCCCGCACACCACCCGACGAGCTCAGGAGCCCGCCCCTGGCGGCCGGCAGGCCCGGGGAATCGGCCCCTGCCCTCGATCCCGCTCCCGCACCTGGCCGCGGCGGCGACACGGCGGGGGGCGGGGCTTTTGCCGGAGGGAGCTGTGGAGGGACACACCCACCGGCACACAGGTGGCGGCCCCGGGGCGGGGCGCCGGAGGGGGCGGCCAGGTGCAGGTCGAGGGTCTCGCTGGCCGAAGTGACGGCAACCGGGCCCGCGGCGGAGCCTGGGTCCGGGCCAGGCACCCTGGGGGCGTCTGGGGTGCGGCTGCCTTCCAGGGCCGCCTTCTGGCCGCCTGGCGGGCCGGGCCGGCGGGGAGCGCCCCCTCCGGCGCGTGCGCCGTGGTGGGAGGGGCCTGAGGAGGAGGGGCCTGCAGCGGGGCCCCGGCGCGGGCGGAGCCGGCGGCCACCGCCCGCGGGCGAGTAAAGGAGAAGGCGGAGCGGGAGGCAAAAAGCCTACAGCACCCGGTATTCCCAGGCGGTCTCCCATCCAAGTACTAACCAGGCCCGACCCTGCTTAAGCTTCCGAGATCAGACGAGATCGGGCGCGTTCAGGGTGGTATGGCCGTAGACGGGGGCGGGGACGGCGGGCTGCCTCTTGAGGCCCACTTTCGCTGGTGCTTGCGCCTCACCGCCAGCCTGGCGGTCAGCCCGCCCCGGCAGGACCCCGTCGCCCGCCCAGGCAGGGGGAACGGAGGTCTCGGGTACCGGGCGGTGGCGGAGGCGGAGGGTTTGGCCACCCCCTCCCAGCCGAGGGCGGGCGTGACCCAGCGAACCCTTCGGCGCTTGGCGCCCCGCCCAAGATCCGGCCCGTCGCTCACAGGGACGTGGCCCCGGAGGCTTCAGGGCCCGGGGCCCGCGGTCCCTTGGGCATCGCCCCTGCCAGACCACGCGGCGCTAGGCGCCGCCCGGCCGCATCCCGGGCCGGCCCTCCTGCCCGACAGCAGCTGGCCCGAAGCCACTGGGAGCCACCATCGTGTCGCCACGGCCCCTCAGCCCCGGCGAGGCCACCCTTGCCCGCACACCACCCGCCGAGCTCAGGAGCCCGCCCCTGGCGGCCGGCAGGCCCGGGGAAGCGGCCCCTGCCCTCGATCCCGCTCCCGCGCACGGCCGCGGCGGCGACACGGCGGGGGCGGGGATTTTGCCGGAGGGAGCTGTGGAGGGACACACCCACCGGAACACATGTGGCGGCCCCGGGGCGGGGCGCCGGTGGGGGCGGCCAGGTGCAGGTCGACGGGCTCGCTGGCCGAAGGCACGGCAACCGGGCCCGCGGCGGAGCCTGGGTCCGGGCCAGGCACCCCGGGGGCGTCTGGGGTGCGGCTGCCTTCCAGGGCCGACTTCTGGCCCCCTGGCGGGCCGGGCCGGCGGGGAGCGCCCCCTCCGGCGCGCGCGCCGTGGTGGGAGGGGCCTGAGGAGGCGGGGCCTGCAGCGGGGCCCCGGCGCGGGCGGAGCCGGCGGCCCCCGCCCGCGGGCGAGTTAAAGGAGAAGGCGGAGCGGGAGGCAAAAAGCCTACAGCACCCGGTATTCCCAGGCGGTCTCCCATCCAAGTACTAACCAGGCCCGACCCTGCTTAGCTTCCGAGATCAGACGAGATCGGGCGCGTTCAGGGTGGTATGGCCGTAGACGGGACGGGGACGGCGGGCTGCCTCTTGAGGCCCACTTTCGCTGGCGCTTGCGCCTCACCGCCAGCCTGGCGGTCAGCCCGCCCCGGCAGGATCCCGTCGCCCGCCCAGGCAGGGGGAACGGAGGTCTCGGGTACCGGGCGGTGGCGGAGGCGGAGGGTTTGGCCACCCCCTCCCAGCCGAGGGCGGGCGTGACCCAGCGAACCTTTCGGCGCTTGGCGCCCCGCCCAAGATCCGGCCCGTCGCTCACAGGGACGTGGCCCCGGAGGCTTCAGGGCCCGGGGCCCGCGGTCCCTTGGGCATCGCCCCTGCCCACCCACGCGGCGCTAGGCGCCGCCAGCCGCAGCCCGGGCCGGCCCTCCTGCCCGACAGCAGCTGGCCCGAAACCACTGGGAGCCACCATCGTGTCGCCACGGCCCCTCAACCCCGGCGAGGCCACCCTTGCCCGCACACCACCCGCCGAGCTCAGGAGCCCGCCCCTGGCGGCCGGCAGGCCCGGGGAAGCGGCCCCTGCCCTCGATCCCGCTCCCGCACCCGGCCGCGGCGGCGACACGGCGGGGGGCGGGGCTTTTGCCGGAGGGAGCTGTGGAGGGACACACCCACCGGCACACAGGTGGCGGCCCCGGGGCGGGGCGCCGGTGGGGGCGGCCAGGTGCAGGTCGAGGGGCTCGCTGGCCGAAGGGACGGCAACCGGGCCCGCGGCGGAGCCTGGGTCCGGGCCAGGCACCCTGGGGGCGTCTGTGGTGCGGCTGCCTTCCAGGGCCGCCTTCTGGCCGCCTGGCGGGCCGGGCCGGCGGGGAGCGCCCCCTCCGGCGCGTGCGCCGTGGTGGGAGGGGCCTGAGGAGGAGGGGCCAGCAGCGGGGCCCCGGCGCGGGCGGAGCCGGCGGCCACCGCCCGCGGGTGAGTAAAGGAGAAGGCGGAGCGGGAGGCAAAAAGCCTACAGCACCCGGTATTCCCAGGCGGTCTCCCATCCAAGTACTAACCAGGCCCGACCCTGCTTAAGCTTCCGAGATCAGACGAGATCGGGCGCGTTCAGGGTGGTATGGCCGTAGACGGGGGCGGGGACGGCGGGCTGCCTCTTGAGGCCCACTTTCGCTGGCGCTTGCGCCTCACCGCCAGCCTGGCGGTCAGCCCTCCCCGGCAGGACCCCGTCGCCCGCCCAGGCAGGGGGAACGGAGGTCTCGGGTACCGGGCGGTGGCGGAGGCGGAGGGTTTGGCCACCCCCCCCCAGCCGAGGGCGGGCGTGACCCAGCGAACCCTTCGGCGCTTGGTGCCCCGCCCAAGATCCCGCCCGTCGCTCACAGGGACGTGGCCCCGGAGGCTTCAGGGCCCGGGGCCCGCGGTCCCTTGGGCATCGCCCCTGCCCGCCCACGCGGCGCTAGGCGCCGCCCAGCCGCAGCCCGGGCCGGCCCTCCTGCCCGACAGCAGCTGGCCCGAAGCCACTGGGAGCCACCATCGTGTCGCCACGGCCCCTCAGCCCCGGCGAGGCCACCCTTGCCCGCACACCACCCGCCGGGCTCAGTAGCCCGCCCCTGGCGGCCGGCAGGCCCAGGGAAGCGGCCCCGGCCCTCGATCCCGATCCCGCACCCGGCCGCGGCGGCGACACGGCGAGCGGCGGGGCTTTTCCCGGAGGGAGCTGTGGAGGGACACACCCACCGGCACACAGGTGGCGGCCCCGGGGCGGGGCGCCGGTGGGGGCGGCCAGGTGCAGGTCGAGGGGCTCGCTGGCCGAAGGGACGGCAACCGGGCCCGCGGCGGAGCCTGGGTCCGGGCCAGGCACCCCGGGGGCATCTGGGGTGCGGCTGCCTTCCAGGGCCGCCTTCTGGCCGCCTGGCGGGCCGGGCCGGCGGGGAGCGCCCCCTCCGGCGCGCGCGCCGTGGTGGGAGGGGCCTGAGGAGGCGGGGCCTGCAGCGGGGCCCCGGCGCGGGCGGAGCCGGCGGCCACCACCCGCGGGCGAGTTAAAGGAGAAGGCGGAGCGGGAGGCAAAAACCCTACAGCACCCGGTATTCCCAGGCGGTCTCCCATCCAAGTACTAACCAGACCCGACCCTGCTTAAGCTTCCGAGATCAGACGAGATCGGGCGCGTTCAGGGTGGTATGGCCGTAGACGGGGGCGGGGACGGCGGGCTGCCTCTTGAGGCCCACTTTCGCTGGCGCTTGCGCCTCACCGCCAGCCTGGCGGTCAGCCCGCCCCGGCAGGACCCCGTCGCCCGCCCAGGCAGGGGGAACGGAGGTCTCGGGTCCCGGGCGGTGGCGGAGGCGGAGGGTTTGGCCACCCCCTCCCAGCCGAGGGCGGGCGTGACCCAGCGAACCCTTCGGCGCTTGGCGCCCCGCCCAAGATCCCGCCCGTCGCTCACAGGGACGTGGCCCCGGAGGCTTCAGGGCCCGGGGCCCGCGGTCCCTTGGGCATCGCCCCTGCCCGCCCACGCGGCGCTAGGCGCCGCCCAGCCGCAGCCCGGGCCGGCCCTCCTGCCCGACAGCAGCTGGCCCGAAGCCACTGGGAGCCACCATCGTGTCGCCACGGCCCCTCAGCCCCGGCGAGGCCACCCTTGCCCGCACACCACCCGCCGGGCTCAGTAGCCCGCCCCTGGCGGCCGGCAGGCCCGGGGAAGCGGCCCCGGCCCTCGATCCCGCTCCCGCACCCGGGCGCGGCGGCGACACGGCGGGCGGCGGGGCTTTTCCCGGAGGGAGCTGTGGAGGGACACACCCACCGGCACACAGGTGGCGGCCCCGGGGCGGGGCGCCGGTGGGGGCGGCCAGGTGCAGGTCGAGGGGCTCGCTGGCCGAAGGGACGGCAACCGGGCCCGCGGCGGAGCGTGGGTCCGGGCCAGGCACCCCGGGGGCGTCTGGGGTGCGGCTGCCTTCCAGGGCCGCCTTCTGGCCGCCTGGCGGGCCGGGCCGGCGGGGAGCGCCCCCTCCGGCGCGCGCGCCGTGGTGGGAGGGGCCTGAGGAGGCGGGGCCTGCAGCGGGGCCCCGGCGCGGGCGGAGCCGGCGGCCACCACCCGCGGGCGAGTTAAAGGAGAAGGCGGAGCGGGAGGCAAAAAGCCTACAGCACCCGGTATTCCCAGGCGGTCTCCCATCCAAGTACTAACCAGGCCCGACATTGCTTAGCTTCCGAGATCAGACGAGATCGGGCGCGTTCAGGGTGGTTGGCCGTAGACGGGGGCGGGGACGGCGGGCTGCCTCTTGAGGCCCACTTTCGCTGGCGCTAGCGCCTCACCGCCAGCCTGGCGGTCAGCCCGCCCCGGCAGGACCCCGTCGCCCGCCCAGGCAGGGGGAACGGAGGTCTCGGGTACCGGGCGGTGGCGGAGGCGGAGGGTTTGGCCACCCCCTCCCAGCCGAGGGCGGGCGTGACCCAGCGAACCCTTCGGCGCTTGGCGCCCCGCCCAAGATCCGGCCCGTCGCTCACAGGGACGTGGCCCCGGAGGCTTCAGGGCCCGGGGCCCGCGGTCCCTTGGGCATCGCCCCTGCCCGCCCACGCGGCGCTAGGCGCCGCCCAGCCGCAGCCCGGGCCGGCCCTCCTGCCCGACAGCAGCTGGCCCGAAGCCACTGGGAGCCACCATCGTGTCGCCACGGCCCCTCAGCCCCGGCGAGGCCGCCCTTGCCCGCACACCACCCGACGAGCTCAGGAGCCCGCCCCTGGCGGCCGGCAGGCCCGGGGAATCGGCCCCTGCCCTCGATCCCGCTCCCGCACCTGGCCGCGGCGGCGACACGGCGGGGGGCGGGGCTTTTGCCGGAGGGAGCTGTGGAGGGACACACCCACCGGCACACAGGTGGCGGCCCCGGGGCGGGGCGCCGGAGGGGGCGGCCAGGTGCAGGTCGAGGGGCTCGCTGGCCGAAGTGACGGCAACCGGGCCCGCGGCGGAGCCTGGGTCCGGGCCAGGCACCCTGGGGGCGTCTGGGGTGCGGCTGCCTTCCAGGGCCGCCTTCTGGCCGCCTGGCGGGCCGGGCCGGCGGGGAGCGCCCCCTCCGGCGCGTGCGCCGTGGTGGGAGGGGCCTGAGGAGGAGGGGCCTGCAGCGGGGCCCCGGCGCGGGCGGAGCCGGCGGCCACCGCCCGCGGGCGAGTAAAGGAGAAGGCGGAGCGGGAGGCAAAAAGCCTACAGCACCCGGTATTCCCAGGCGGTCTCCCATCCAAGTACTAACCAGGCCCGACCCTGCTTAAGCTTCCGAGATCAGACGAGATCGGGCGCGTTCAGGGTGGTATGGCCGTAGACGGGGGCGGGGACGGCGGGCTGCCTCTTGAGGCCCACTTTCGCTGGCGCTTGCGCCTCACCGCCAGCCTGGCGGTCAGCCCGCCCCGGCAGGACCCCGTCGCCCGCCCAGGCAGGGGGAACGGAGGTCTCGGGTACCGGGCGGTGGCGGAGGCGGAGGGTTTGGCCACCCCCTCCCAGCCGAGGGCGGGCGTGACCCAGCGAACCCTTCGGCGCTTGGCGCCCCGCCAAGATCCCGCCCGTCGCTCACAGGGACGTGGCCCCGGAGGCTTCAGGGCCCGGGGCCCACGGTCCCTTGGGCATCGCCCCTGCCCGCCCACGCGGCGCTAGGCGCCGCCCAGCCGCAGCCCGGGCCGGCCCTCCTGCCCGACAGCAGCTGGCCCGAAGCCACTGGGAGCCACCATCGTGTCGCCACGGCCCCTCAGCCCCGGCGAGGCCACCCTTGCCCGCACACCACCCGCCGAGCTCAGGAGCCCGCCCCTGGCGGCCGGCAGGCCCGGGGAAGCGGCCCCTGCCCTCGATCCCGCTCCCGCACCCGGCCGCGGCGGCGACACGGCGGGGGCGGGGCTTTTGCCGGAGGGAGCTGTGAGGGACACACCCACCGGCACACAGGTGGCGGCCCCGGGGCGGGGCGCCGGTGGGGGCGGCCAGGTGCAGGTCGAGGGGCTCACTGGCCGAAGGGACGGCAACCGGGCCCGCGGCGGAGCCTGGGTCCGGGCCAGGCACCCCGGGGGCGTCTGGGGTGCGGCTGCCTTCCAGGGCCGCCTTCTGGTCGCCTGGCGGGCCGGGCCGGCGGGGAGCGCCCCCTCCGGCGCGCGCGCCGTGGTGGGAGGGGCCTGAGGAGGCGGGGCCTGCAGCGGGGCCCCGGCGCGGGCGGAGCCGGCGGCCACCGCCCGGGGGCGAGTTAAAGGAGAAGGCGGAGCGGGAGGCAAAAAGCCTACAGCACCCGGTATTCCCAGGCGGTCTCCCATCCAAGTACTAACCAGGCCCGACCCTGCTTAGCTTCCGAGATCAGACGAGATCGGGCGCGTCCAGGGTGGTATGGCCGTAGACAGGGGGGGAGACGGCGGGCTGCCTCTTGAGGCCCACTTTCGCTGGCGCTTGCGCCTCACCGCCAGCCTGGCGGTCAGCCCGCCCCGGCAGGACCCCGTCGCCCGCCCAGGCAGGGGGAACGGAGGTCTCGGGTACCGGGCGGTGGCGGAGGCGGAGGGTTTGGCCACCCCCTCCCAGCCGAGGGCGGGCGTGACCCAGCGAACCCTTCCGCGCTTGGCGCCCCGCCCAAGATCCGGCCCGTCGCTCACAGGGACGTGGCCCCGGAGGCTTCAGGGCCCGGGGCCCGCGGTCCCTTGGGCATCGCCCCTGCCCGCCCACGCGGCGCTAGGCGCCGCCCAGCCGCAGCCCGGGCCGGCCCTCCTGCCCGACAGCAGCTGGCCCGAAGCCACTGGGAGCCACCATCGTGTCGCCACGGCCCCTCAGCCCCGGCGAGGCCACCCTTGCCCGCACACCACCCGCCGGGCTCAGGAGCCCGCCCCTGGCGGCCGGCAGGCCCGGGGAAGCGGCCCCTGCCCTCGATCCCGCTCCCGCACCCGGCCGCGGCGGCGACACGGCGGGGGGCGGGGCTTTTGCCGGAGGGAGCTGTGGAGGGACACACCCACCGGCACACAGGTGGCGGCCCCGGGGCGGGGCGCCGGTGGGGGCGGCCAGGTGCAGGTCGAGGGGCTCGCTGGCCGAAGGGACGGCAACCGGGCCCGCGGCGGAGCCTGGGTCCGGGCCAGGCACCCCGGGGGCGTCTGGGGTGCGGCTGCCTTCCAGGGCCGCCTTCTGGTCGCCTGGCGGGCCGGGCCGGCGGGGAGCGCCCCCTCCGGCGCGCGCGCCGTGGTGGGAGGGGCCTGAGGAGGCGGGGCCTGCCGCGGGGCCCCGGCGCGGGCGGAGCCGGCGGCCACCGCCCGCGGGCGAGTTAAAGGAGAAGGCGGAGCGGGAGGCAAAAAGCCTACAGCACCCGGTATTCCCAGGCGGTCTCCCATCCAAGTACTAACCAGGCCCGACCCTGCTTAGCTTCCGAGATCAGACGAGATCGGGCGCGTCCAGGGTGGTATGGCCGTAGACGGGGGCGGGGACGGCGGGCTGCCTCTTGAGGCCCACTTTCGCTGGCGCTTGCGCCTCACCGCCAGCCTGGCGGTCAGCCCGCCCCGGCAGGACCCCGTCGCCCGCCCAGGCAGGGGGAACGGAGGTCTCGGGTACCGGGCGGTGGCGGAGGCGGAGGGTTTGGCCACCCCCTCCCAGCCGAGGGCGGGCGTGACCCAGCGAACCCTTCGGCGCTTGGCGCCCCGCCCAAGATCCGGCCCGTCGCTCACAGGGACGTGGCCCCGGAGGCTTCAGGGCCCGGGGCCCGCGGTGCCTTGGGCATCGCCCCTGCCCGCCCACGCGGCGCTAGGCGCCGCCCAGCCGCAGCCCGGGCCGGCCCTCCTGCCCGACAGCAGCTGGCCCGAAGCCACTGGGAGCCACCATCGTGTCGCCACGGCCCCTCAGCCCCGGCGAGGCCACCCTTGCCCGCACACCACCCGCCGAGCTCAGGAGCCCGCCCCTGGCGGCCGGCAGGCCCGGGGAAGCGGCCCCTGCCCTCGATCCCGCTCCCGCACCCGGCCGCGGCGGCGACACGGCGGGGGGCGGGGCTTTTGCCGGAGGGAACTGTGGAGGGACACACCCACCGGCACACAGGTGGCGGCCCCGGGGCGGGGCGCCGGTGGGGGCGGCCAGGTGCAGGTCGAGGGGCTCGCTGGCCGAAGGGACGGCAACCGGGCTCGCGGCGGAGCCTGGGTCCGGGCCAGGCACCCCGGGGGCGTCTGGGGTGCGGCTGCCTTCCAGGGCCGCCTTCTGGTCGCCTGGCGGGCCGGGCCGGCGGGGAGCGCCCCCTCCGGCGCGCGCGCCGTGGTGGGAGGGGCCTGAGGAGGCGGGGCCTGCAGCGGGGCCCCGGCGTGGGCGGAGCCGGCGGCCACCGCCCGCGGGCGATTTAAAGGAGAAGGCGGAGCGGGAGGCAAAAAGCCTACAGCACCCGGTATTCCCAGGCGGTCTCCCACCCAAGTACTAACCAGGCCCGACCCTGCTTAGCTTCCGAGATCAGACGAGATCGGGCGCGTTCAGGGTGGTATGGCCGTAGACGGGACGGGGACGGCGGGCTGCCCCTTGAGGCCCACTTTCGCTGGCGCTTGCGCCTCACCGCCAGCCTGGCGGTCAGCCCGCCCCGGCAGGACCCCGTCGCCCGCCCAGGCAGGGGGAACGGAGGTCTCGGGTACCGGGCGGTGGCGGAGGCGGAGGGTTTGGCCACCCCCTCCCAGCCGAGGGCGGGCGTGACCCAGCGAACCCTTCGGCGCTTGGCGCCCCGCCCAAGATCCGGCCCGTCGCTCACAGGGACGTGGCCCCGGAGGCTTCAGGGCCCGGGGCCCGCGGTCCCTTGGGCATCGCCCCTGCCCGCCCACGCGGCGCTAGGCGCCGCCCAGCCGCAGCCCGGGCCGGCCCTCCTGCCCGACAGCAGCTGGCCCGAAGCCACTGGGAGCCACCATCGTGTCGCCACGGCCCCTCAGCCCCGGCGAGGCCACCCTTGCCCGCACACCACCCGCCGGGCTCAGGAGCCCGCCCCTGGCGGCCGGCAGGCCCGGGGAAGCGGCCCCTGCCCTCGATCCCGCTCCCGCACCCGGCCGCGGCGGCGACACGGCGGGGGGCGGGGCTTTTGCCGGAGGGAGCTGTGGAGGGACACACCCACCGGCACACAGGTGGCGGCCCCGGGGCGGGGCGCCGGTGGGGGCGGCCAGGTGCAGGTCGAGGGGCTCGCTGGCCGAAGGGACGGCAACCGGGCCCGCGGCGGAGCCTGGGTCCGGGCCAGGCACCCCGGGGTCGTCTGGGGTGCGGCTGCCTTCCAGGGCCGCCTTCTGGCCGCCTGGCGGGCCGGGCCGGCGGGGAGCGCCCCCTCCGGCGCGCGCGCCGTGGTGGGAGGGGCCTGAGGAGGCGGGGCCTGCAGCGGGGCCCCGGCGCGGGCGGAGCCGGCGGCCACCGCCCGCGGGCGAGTTAAAGGAGAAGGCGGAGCGGGAGGCAAAAAGCCTACAGCACCCGGTATTCCCAGGCGGTCTCCCATCCAAGTACTAACCAGGCCCGACCCTGCTTAGCTTCCGAGATCAGACGAGATCGGGCGCGTTCAGGGTGGTATGGCCGTAGACGGGGGCGGGGACGGCGGGCTGCCTCTTGAGGCCCACTTTCGCTGGCGCTTGCGCCTCATCGCCAGCCTGGCGGTCAGCCCGCCCCGGCAGGACCCCGTCGCCCGCCCAGGCAGGGGGAACGGAGGTCTCGGGTACCGGGCGGTGGCGGAGGCGGAGGATTTGGCCACCCCCTCCCAGCCGAGGGCGGGCGTGACCCAGCGAACCCTTCGGCGCTTGGCGCCCCGCCCAAGATCCGGCCCGTCGCTCACAGGGACGTGGCCCCGTAGGCTTCAGGGCCCGGGGCCCGCGGTCCCTTGGGCATCGCCCCTGACCGCCCACGCGGCGCTAGGCGCCGCCCGGCCGCAGCCCGGGCCGGCCCTCCTGCCCGACAGCAGCTGGCCCGAAGCCACTGGGAGCCACCATCGTGTCGCCACGGCCCCTCAGCCCCGGCGAGGCCACCCTTGCCCGCACACCACCCGCCGAGCTCAGGAGCCCGCCCCTGGCGGCCGGCAGGCCCGGGGAAGCGGCCCCTGCCCTCGATCCCGCTCCCGCACCCGGCCGCGGCGGCGACACGGCGGGGGCGGGGCTTTTGCCGGAGGGAGCTGTGGAGGGACACACCCACCGGCACACAGGTGGCGGCCCCGGGGCGGGGCGCCGGTGGGGGCGGCCAGGTGCAGGTCGAGGGGCTCGCTGGCCGAAGGGACGGCAACCGGGCCCGCGGCGGAGCCTGGGTCCGGGCCAGGCACCCCGGGGGCGTCTGGGGTGCGGCTGCCTTCCAGGGCCGCCTTCTGGCCGCCTGGCGGGCCGGGCCGGCGGGGAGCGCCCCCTCCGGCGCGCGCGCCGTGGTGGGAGGGGCCTGAGGAGGCGGGGCCTGCAGAGGGGCCCCGGCGCGGGCGGAGCCGGCGGCCACCACCCGCGGGCGAGTTAAAGGAGAAGGCGGAGCGGGAGGCAAAATGCCTACAGCACCCGGTATTCCCAGGCGGTCTCCCATCCAAGTACTAACCAGACCCGACCCTGCTTAAGCTTCCGAGATCAGACGAGATCGGGCGCGTTCAGGGTGGTATGGCCGTAGACGGGGGCGGGGACGGCGGGCTGCCTCTTGAGGCCCACTTTCGCTGGCGCTTGCGCCTCACCGCCAGCCTGGCGGTCAGCCCGCCCCGGCAGGACCCCGTCGCCCGCCCAGGCAGGGGGAACGGAGGTCTCGGGTACCGGGCGGTGGCGGAGGCGGAGGGTTTGGCCACCCCCTCCCAGCCGAGGGCGGGCGTGACCCAGCGAACCCTTCGGCGCTTGGCGCCCCGCCCAAGATCCGGCCCGTCGCTCACAGGGACGTGGCCCCGGAGGCTTCAGGGCCCGGGGCCCGCGGTGCCTTGGGCATCGCCCCTGCCCGCCCACGCGGCGCTAGGCGCCGCCCAGCCGCAGCCCGGGCCGGCCCTCCTGCCCGACAGCAGCTTGCCCGAAGCCACTGGGAGCCACCATCGTGTCGCCACGGCCCCTCAGCCCCGGCGAGGCCACCCTTGCCCGCACACCACCCGACGAGCTCAGGAGCCCGCCCCTGGCGGCCGGCAGGCCCGGGGAATCGGCCCCTGCCCTCGATCCCGCTCCCGCACCTGGCCGCGGCGGCGACACGGCGGGGGGCGGGGCTTTTGCCGGAGGGAGCTGTGGAGGGACACACCCACCGGCACACAGGTGGCGGCCCCGGGGCGGGGCGCCGGAGGGGGCGGCCAGGTGCAGGTCGAGGGTCTCGCTGGCCGAAGTGACGGCAACCGGGCCCGCGGCGGAGCCTGGGTCCGGGCCAGGCACCCTGGGGGCGTCTGGGGTGCGGCTGCCTTCCAGGGCCGCCTTCTGGCCGCCTGGCGGGCCGGGCCGGCGGGGAGCGCCCCCTCCGGCGCGTGCGCCCTGGTGGGAGGGGCCTGAGGAGGAGGGGCCTGCAGCGGGGCCCCGGCGCGGGCGGAGCCGGCGGCCACCGCCCGCGGGCGAGTAAAGGAGAAGGCGGAGCGGGAGGCAAAAAGCCTACAGCACCCGGTATTCCCAGGCGGTCTCCCATCCAAGTACTAACCAGGCCCGACCCTGCTTAAGCTTCCGAGATCAGACGAGATCGGGCGCGTTCAGGGTGGTATGGCCGTAGACGGGGGCGGGGACGGCGGGCTGCCTCTTGAGGCCCACTTTCGCTGGTGCTTGCGCCTCACCGCCAGCCTGGCGGTCAGCCCGCCCCGGCAGGAACCCGTCGCCCGCCCAGGCAGGGGGAACGGAGGTCTCGGGTACCGGGCGGTGGCGGAGGCGGAGGGTTTGGCCACCCCCTCCCAGCCGAGGGCGGGCGTGACCCAGCGAACCCTTCGGCGCTTGGCGCCCCGCCCAAGATCCGGCCCGTCGCTCACAGGGACGTGGCCCCGGAGGCTTCAGGGCCCGGGGCCCGCGGTCCCTTGGGCATCGCCCCTGCCAGACCACGCGGCGCTAGGCGCCGCCCGGCCGCATCCCGGGCCGGCCCTCCTGCCCGACAGCAGCTGGCCCGAAGCCACTGGGAGCCACCATCGTGTCGCCACGGCCCCTCAGCCCCGGCGAGGCCACCCTTGCCCGCACACCACCCGCCGAGCTCAGGAGCCCGCCCCTGGCGGCCGGCAGGCCCGGGGAAGCGGCCCCTGCCCTCGATCCCGCTCCCGCGCACGGCCGCGGCGGCGACACGGCGGGGGCGGGGATTTTGCCGGAGGGAGCTGTGGAGGGACACACCCACCGGAACACATGTGGCGGCCCCGGGGCGGGGCGCCGGTGGGGGCGGCCAGGTGCAGGTCGACGGGCTCGCTGGCCGAAGGCACGGCAACCGGGCCCGCGGCGGAGCCTGGGTCCGGGCCAGGCACCCCGGGGGCGTCTGGGGTGCGGCTGCCTTCCAGGGCCGACTTCTGGCCCCCTGGCGGGCCGGGCCGGCGGGGAGCGCCCCCTCCGGCGCGCGCGCCGTGGTGGGAGGGGCCTGAGGAGGCGGGGCCTGCAGCGGGGCCCCGGCGCGGGCGGAGCCGGCGGCCCCCGCCCGCGGGCGAGTTAAAGGAGAAGGCGGAGCGGGAGGCAAAAAGCCTACAGCACCCGGTATTCCCAGGCGGTCTCCCATCCAAGTACTAACCAGGCCCGACCCTGCTTAGCTTCCGAGATCAGACGAGATCGGGCGCGTTCAGGGTGGTATGGCCGTAGACGGGACGGGGACGGCGGGCTGCCTCTTGAGGCCCACTTTCGCTGGCGCTTGCGCCTCACCGCCAGCCTGGCGGTCAGCCCGCCCCGGCAGGATCCCGTCGCCCGCCCAGGCAGGGGGAACGGAGGTCTCGGGTACCGGGCGGTGGCGGAGGCGGAGGGTTTGGCCACCCCCTCCCAGCCGAGGGCGGGCGTGACCCAGCGAACCTTTCGGCGCTTGGCGCCCCGCCCAAGATCCGGCCCGTCGCTCACAGGGACGTGGCCCCGGAGGCTTCAGGGCCCGGGGCCCGCGGTCCCTTGGGCATCGCCCCTGCCCACCCACGCGGCGCTAGGCGCCGCCAGCCGCAGCCCGGGCCGGCCCTCCTGCCCGACAGCAGCTGGCCCGAAACCACTGGGAGCCACCATCGTGTCGCCACGGCCCCTCAACCCCGGCGAGGCCACCCTTGCCCGCACACCACCCGCCGAGCTCAGGAGCCCGCCCCTGGCGGCCGGCAGGCCCGGGGAAGCGGCCCCTGCCCTCGATCCCGCTCCCGCACCCGGCCGCGGCGGCGACACGGCGGGGGGCGGGGCTTTTGCCGGAGGGAGCTGTGGAGGGACACACCCACCGGCACACAGGTGGCGGCCCCGGGGCGGGGCGCCGGTGGGGGCGGCCAGGTGCAGGTCGAGGGGCTCGCTGGCCGAAGGGACGGCAACCGGGCCCGCGGCGGAGCCTGGGTCCGGGCCAGGCACCCTGGGGGCGTCTGTGGTGCGGCTGCCTTCCAGGGCCGCCTTCTGGCCGCCTGGCGGGCCGGGCCGGCGGGGAGCGCCCCCTCCGGCGCGTGCGCCGTGGTGGGAGGGGCCTGAGGAGGAGGGGCCAGCAGCGGGGCCCCGGCGCGGGCGGAGCCGGCGGCCACCGCCCGCGGGTGAGTAAAGGAGAAGGCGGAGCGGGAGGCAAAAAGCCTACAGCACCCGGTATTCCCAGGCGGTCTCCCATCCAAGTACTAACCAGGCCCGACCCTGCTTAAGCTTCCGAGATCAGACGAGATCGGGCGCGTTCAGGGTGGTATGGCCGTAGACGGGGGCGGGGACGGCGGGCTGCCTCTTGAGGCCCACTTTCGCTGGCGCTTGCGCCTCACCGCCAGCCTGGCGGTCAGCCCTCCCCGGCAGGACCCCGTCGCCCGCCCAGGCAGGGGGAACGGAGGTCTCGGGTACCGGGCGGTGGCGGAGGCGGAGGGTTTGGCCACCCCCCCCCAGCCGAGGGCGGGCGTGACCCAGCGAACCCTTCGGCGCTTGGTGCCCCGCCCAAGATCCCGCCCGTCGCTCACAGGGACGTGGCCCCGGAGGCTTCAGGGCCCGGGGCCCGCGGTCCCTTGGGCATCGCCCCTGCCCGCCCACGCGGCGCTAGGCGCCGCCCAGCCGCAGCCCGGGCCGGCCCTCCTGCCCGACAGCAGCTGGCCCGAAGCCACTGGGAGCCACCATCGTGTCGCCACGGCCCCTCAGCCCCGGCGAGGCCACCCTTGCCCGCACACCACCCGCCGGGCTCAGTAGCCCGCCCCTGGCGGCCGGCAGGCCCAGGGAAGCGGCCCCGGCCCTCGATCCCGATCCCGCACCCGGCCGCGGCGGCGACACGGCGAGCGGCGGGGCTTTTCCCGGAGGGAGCTGTGGAGGGACACACCCACCGGCACACAGGTGGCGGCCCCGGGGCGGGGCGCCGGTGGGGGCGGCCAGGTGCAGGTCGAGGGGCTCGCTGGCCGAAGGGACGGCAACCGGGCCCGCGGCGGAGCCTGGGTCCGGGCCAGGCACCCCGGGGGCATCTGGGGTGCGGCTGCCTTCCAGGGCCGCCTTCTGGCCGCCTGGCGGGCCGGGCCGGCGGGGAGCGCCCCCTCCGGCGCGCGCGCCGTGGTGGGAGGGGCCTGAGGAGGCGGGGCCTGCAGCGGGGCCCCGGCGCGGGCGGAGCCGGCGGCCACCACCCGCGGGCGAGTTAAAGGAGAAGGCGGAGCGGGAGGCAAAAACCCTACAGCACCCGGTATTCCCAGGCGGTCTCCCATCCAAGTACTAACCAGACCCGACCCTGCTTAAGCTTCCGAGATCAGACGAGATCGGGCGCGTTCAGGGTGGTATGGCCGTAGACGGGGGCGGGGACGGCGGGCTGCCTCTTGAGGCCCACTTTCGCTGGCGCTTGCGCCTCACCGCCAGCCTGGCGGTCAGCCCGCCCCGGCAGGACCCCGTCGCCCGCCCAGGCAGGGGGAACGGAGGTCTCGGGTCCCGGGCGGTGGCGGAGGCGGAGGGTTTGGCCACCCCCTCCCAGCCGAGGGCGGGCGTGACCCAGCGAACCCTTCGGCGCTTGGCGCCCCGCCCAAGATCCCGCCCGTCGCTCACAGGGACGTGGCCCCGGAGGCTTCAGGGCCCGGGGCCCGCGGTCCCTTGGGCATCGCCCCTGCCCGCCCACGCGGCGCTAGGCGCCGCCCAGCCGCAGCCCGGGCCGGCCCTCCTGCCCGACAGCAGCTGGCCCGAAGCCACTGGGAGCCACCATCGTGTCGCCACGGCCCCTCAGCCCCGGCGAGGCCACCCTTGCCCGCACACCACCCGCCGGGCTCAGTAGCCCGCCCCTGGCGGCCGGCAGGCCCGGGGAAGCGGCCCCGGCCCTCGATCCCGCTCCCGCACCCGGGCGCGGCGGCGACACGGCGGGCGGCGGGGCTTTTCCCGGAGGGAGCTGTGGAGGGACACACCCACCGGCACACAGGTGGCGGCCCCGGGGCGGGGCGCCGGTGGGGGCGGCCAGGTGCAGGTCGAGGGGCTCGCTGGCCGAAGGGACGGCAACCGGGCCCGCGGCGGAGCGTGGGTCCGGGCCAGGCACCCCGGGGGCGTCTGGGGTGCGGCTGCCTTCCAGGGCCGCCTTCTGGCCGCCTGGCGGGCCGGGCCGGCGGGGAGCGCCCCCTCCGGCGCGCGCGCCGTGGTGGGAGGGGCCTGAGGAGGCGGGGCCTGCAGCGGGGCCCCGGCGCGGGCGGAGCCGGCGGCCACCACCCGCGGGCGAGTTAAAGGAGAAGGCGGAGCGGGAGGCAAAAAGCCTACAGCACCCGGTATTCCCAGGCGGTCTCCCATCCAAGTACTAACCAGGCCCGACATTGCTTAGCTTCCGAGATCAGACGAGATCGGGCGCGTTCAGGGTGGTTGGCCGTAGACGGGGGCGGGGACGGCGGGCTGCCTCTTGAGGCCCACTTTCGCTGGCGCTAGCGCCTCACCGCCAGCCTGGCGGTCAGCCCGCCCCGGCAGGACCCCGTCGCCCGCCCAGGCAGGGGGAACGGAGGTCTCGGGTACCGGGCGGTGGCGGAGGCGGAGGGTTTGGCCACCCCCTCCCAGCCGAGGGCGGGCGTGACCCAGCGAACCCTTCGGCGCTTGGCGCCCCGCCCAAGATCCGGCCCGTCGCTCACAGGGACGTGGCCCCGGAGGCTTCAGGGCCCGGGGCCCGCGGTCCCTTGGGCATCGCCCCTGCCCGCCCACGCGGCGCTAGGCGCCGCCCAGCCGCAGCCCGGGCCGGCCCTCCTGCCCGACAGCAGCTGGCCCGAAGCCACTGGGAGCCACCATCGTGTCGCCACGGCCCCTCAGCCCCGGCGAGGCCGCCCTTGCCCGCACACCACCCGACGAGCTCAGGAGCCCGCCCCTGGCGGCCGGCAGGCCCGGGGAATCGGCCCCTGCCCTCGATCCCGCTCCCGCACCTGGCCGCGGCGGCGACACGGCGGGGGGCGGGGCTTTTGCCGGAGGGAGCTGTGGAGGGACACACCCACCGGCACACAGGTGGCGGCCCCGGGGCGGGGCGCCGGAGGGGGCGGCCAGGTGCAGGTCGAGGGGCTCGCTGGCCGAAGTGACGGCAACCGGGCCCGCGGCGGAGCCTGGGTCCGGGCCAGGCACCCTGGGGGCGTCTGGGGTGCGGCTGCCTTCCAGGGCCGCCTTCTGGCCGCCTGGCGGGCCGGGCCGGCGGGGAGCGCCCCCTCCGGCGCGTGCGCCGTGGTGGGAGGGGCCTGAGGAGGAGGGGCCTGCAGCGGGGCCCCGGCGCGGGCGGAGCCGGCGGCCACCGCCCGCGGGCGAGTAAAGGAGAAGGCGGAGCGGGAGGCAAAAAGCCTACAGCACCCGGTATTCCCAGGCGGTCTCCCATCCAAGTACTAACCAGGCCCGACCCTGCTTAAGCTTCCGAGATCAGACGAGATCGGGCGCGTTCAGGGTGGTATGGCCGTAGACGGGGGCGGGGACGGCGGGCTGCCTCTTGAGGCCCACTTTCGCTGGCGCTTGCGCCTCACCGCCAGCCTGGCGGTCAGCCCGCCCCGGCAGGACCCCGTCGCCCGCCCAGGCAGGGGGAACGGAGGTCTCGGGTACCGGGCGGTGGCGGAGGCGGAGGGTTTGGCCACCCCCTCCCAGCCGAGGGCGGGCGTGACCCAGCGAACCCTTCGGCGCTTGGCGCCCCGCCAAGATCCCGCCCGTCGCTCACAGGGACGTGGCCCCGGAGGCTTCAGGGCCCGGGGCCCACGGTCCCTTGGGCATCGCCCCTGCCCGCCCACGCGGCGCTAGGCGCCGCCCAGCCGCAGCCCGGGCCGGCCCTCCTGCCCGACAGCAGCTGGCCCGAAGCCACTGGGAGCCACCATCGTGTCGCCACGGCCCCTCAGCCCCGGCGAGGCCACCCTTGCCCGCACACCACCCGCCGAGCTCAGGAGCCCGCCCCTGGCGGCCGGCAGGCCCGGGGAAGCGGCCCCTGCCCTCGATCCCGCTCCCGCACCCGGCCGCGGCGGCGACACGGCGGGGGCGGGGCTTTTGCCGGAGGGAGCTGTGAGGGACACACCCACCGGCACACAGGTGGCGGCCCCGGGGCGGGGCGCCGGTGGGGGCGGCCAGGTGCAGGTCGAGGGGCTCACTGGCCGAAGGGACGGCAACCGGGCCCGCGGCGGAGCCTGGGTCCGGGCCAGGCACCCCGGGGGCGTCTGGGGTGCGGCTGCCTTCCAGGGCCGCCTTCTGGTCGCCTGGCGGGCCGGGCCGGCGGGGAGCGCCCCCTCCGGCGCGCGCGCCGTGGTGGGAGGGGCCTGAGGAGGCGGGGCCTGCAGCGGGGCCCCGGCGCGGGCGGAGCCGGCGGCCACCGCCCGCGGGCGAGTTAAAGGAGAAGGCGGAGCGGGAGGCAAAAAGCCTACAGCACCCGGTATTCCCAGGCGGTCTCCCATCCAAGTACTAACCAGGCCCGACCCTGCTTAGCTTCCGAGATCAGACGAGATCGGGCGCGTCCAGGGTGGTATGGCCGTAGACAGGGGGGGAGACGGCGGGCTGCCTCTTGAGGCCCACTTTCGCTGGCGCTTGCGCCTCACCGCCAGCCTGGCGGTCAGCCCGCCCCGGCAGGACCCCGTCGCCCGCCCAGGCAGGGGGAACGGAGGTCTCGGGTACCGGGCGGTGGCGGAGGCGGAGGGTTTGGCCACCCCCTCCCAGCCGAGGGCGGGCGTGACCCAGCGAACCCTTCCGCGCTTGGCGCCCCGCCCAAGATCCGGCCCGTCGCTCACAGGGACGTGGCCCCGGAGGCTTCAGGGCCCGGGGCCCGCGGTCCCTTGGGCATCGCCCCTGCCCGCCCACGCGGCGCTAGGCGCCGCCCAGCCGCAGCCCGGGCCGGCCCTCCTGCCCGACAGCAGCTGGCCCGAAGCCACTGGGAGCCACCATCGTGTCGCCACGGCCCCTCAGCCCCGGCGAGGCCACCCTTGCCCGCACACCACCCGCCGGGCTCAGGAGCCCGCCCCTGGCGGCCGGCAGGCCCGGGGAAGCGGCCCCTGCCCTCGATCCCGCTCCCGCACCCGGCCGCGGCGGCGACACGGCGGGGGGCGGGGCTTTTGCCGGAGGGAGCTGTGGAGGGACACACCCACCGGCACACAGGTGGCGGCCCCGGGGCGGGGCGCCGGTGGGGGCGGCCAGGTGCAGGTCGAGGGGCTCGCTGGCCGAAGGGACGGCAACCGGGCCCGCGGCGGAGCCTGGGTCCGGGCCAGGCACCCCGGGGGCGTCTGGGGTGCGGCTGCCTTCCAGGGCCGCCTTCTGGTCGCCTGGCGGGCCGGGCCGGCGGGGAGCGCCCCCTCCGGCGCGCGCGCCGTGGTGGGAGGGGCCTGAGGAGGCGGGGCCTGCCGCGGGGCCCCGGCGCGGGCGGAGCCGGCGGCCACCGCCCGCGGGCGAGTTAAAGGAGAAGGCGGAGCGGGAGGCAAAAAGCCTACAGCACCCGGTATTCCCAGGCGGTCTCCCATCCAAGTACTAACCAGGCCCGACCCTGCTTAGCTTCCGAGATCAGACGAGATCGGGCGCGTCCAGGGTGGTATGGCCGTAGACGGGGGCGGGGACGGCGGGCTGCCTCTTGAGGCCCACTTTCGCTGGCGCTTGCGCCTCACCGCCAGCCTGGCGGTCAGCCCGCCCCGGCAGGACCCCGTCGCCCGCCCAGGCAGGGGGAACGGAGGTCTCGGGTACCGGGCGGTGGCGGAGGCGGAGGGTTTGGCCACCCCCTCCCAGCCGAGGGCGGGCGTGACCCAGCGAACCCTTCGGCGCTTGGCGCCCCGCCCAAGATCCGGCCCGTCGCTCACAGGGACGTGGCCCCGGAGGCTTCAGGGCCCGGGGCCCGCGGTGCCTTGGGCATCGCCCCTGCCCGCCCACGCGGCGCTAGGCGCCGCCCAGCCGCAGCCCGGGCCGGCCCTCCTGCCCGACAGCAGCTGGCCCGAAGCCACTGGGAGCCACCATCGTGTCGCCACGGCCCCTCAGCCCCGGCGAGGCCACCCTTGCCCGCACACCACCCGCCGAGCTCAGGAGCCCGCCCCTGGCGGCCGGCAGGCCCGGGGAAGCGGCCCCTGCCCTCGATCCCGCTCCCGCACCCGGCCGCGGCGGCGACACGGCGGGGGGCGGGGCTTTTGCCGGAGGGAACTGTGGAGGGACACACCCACCGGCACACAGGTGGCGGCCCCGGGGCGGGGCGCCGGTGGGGGCGGCCAGGTGCAGGTCGAGGGGCTCGCTGGCCGAAGGGACGGCAACCGGGCTCGCGGCGGAGCCTGGGTCCGGGCCAGGCACCCCGGGGGCGTCTGGGGTGCGGCTGCCTTCCAGGGCCGCCTTCTGGTCGCCTGGCGGGCCGGGCCGGCGGGGAGCGCCCCCTCCGGCGCGCGCGCCGTGGTGGGAGGGGCCTGAGGAGGCGGGGCCTGCAGCGGGGCCCCGGCGTGGGCGGAGCCGGCGGCCACCGCCCGCGGGCGATTTAAAGGAGAAGGCGGAGCGGGAGGCAAAAAGCCTACAGCACCCGGTATTCCCAGGCGGTCTCCCACCCAAGTACTAACCAGGCCCGACCCTGCTTAGCTTCCGAGATCAGACGAGATCGGGCGCGTTCAGGGTGGTATGGCCGTAGACGGGACGGGGACGGCGGGCTGCCCCTTGAGGCCCACTTTCGCTGGCGCTTGCGCCTCACCGCCAGCCTGGCGGTCAGCCCGCCCCGGCAGGACCCCGTCGCCCGCCCAGGCAGGGGGAACGGAGGTCTCGGGTACCGGGCGGTGGCGGAGGCGGAGGGTTTGGCCACCCCCTCCCAGCCGAGGGCGGGCGTGACCCAGCGAACCCTTCGGCGCTTGGCGCCCCGCCCAAGATCCGGCCCGTCGCTCACAGGGACGTGGCCCCGGAGGCTTCAGGGCCCGGGGCCCGCGGTCCCTTGGGCATCGCCCCTGCCCGCCCACGCGGCGCTAGGCGCCGCCCAGCCGCAGCCCGGGCCGGCCCTCCTGCCCGACAGCAGCTGGCCCGAAGCCACTGGGAGCCACCATCGTGTCGCCACGGCCCCTCAGCCCCGGCGAGGCCACCCTTGCCCGCACACCACCCGCCGGGCTCAGGAGCCCGCCCCTGGCGGCCGGCAGGCCCGGGGAAGCGGCCCCTGCCCTCGATCCCGCTCCCGCACCCGGCCGCGGCGGCGACACGGCGGGGGGCGGGGCTTTTGCCGGAGGGAGCTGTGGAGGGACACACCCACCGGCACACAGGTGGCGGCCCCGGGGCGGGGCGCCGGTGGGGGCGGCCAGGTGCAGGTCGAGGGGCTCGCTGGCCGAAGGGACGGCAACCGGGCCCGCGGCGGAGCCTGGGTCCGGGCCAGGCACCCCGGGGTCGTCTGGGGTGCGGCTGCCTTCCAGGGCCGCCTTCTGGCCGCCTGGCGGGCCGGGCCGGCGGGGAGCGCCCCCTCCGGCGCGCGCGCCGTGGTGGGAGGGGCCTGAGGAGGCGGGGCCTGCAGCGGGGCCCCGGCGCGGGCGGAGCCGGCGGCCACCGCCCGCGGGCGAGTTAAAGGAGAAGGCGGAGCGGGAGGCAAAAAGCCTACAGCACCCGGTATTCCCAGGCGGTCTCCCATCCAAGTACTAACCAGGCCCGACCCTGCTTAGCTTCCGAGATCAGACGAGATCGGGCGCGTTCAGGGTGGTATGGCCGTAGACGGGGGCGGGGACGGCGGGCTGCCTCTTGAGGCCCACTTTCGCTGGCGCTTGCGCCTCATCGCCAGCCTGGCGGTCAGCCCGCCCCGGCAGGACCCCGTCGCCCGCCCAGGCAGGGGGAACGGAGGTCTCGGGTACCGGGCGGTGGTGGAGGCGGAGGGTTTGGCCACCCCCTCCCAGCCGAGGGCGGGCGTGACCCAGCGAACCCTTCGGCGCTTGGCGCCCCGCCCAAGATCCGGCCCGTCGCTCACAGGGACGTGGCCCCGGAGGCTTCAGGGCCCGGGGCCCGCGGTCCCTTGGGCATCGCCCCTGCCCGCCCACGCGGCGCTAGGCGCCGCCCAGCCGCAGCCCGGGCCGGCCCTCCTGCCCGACAGCAGCTGGCCCGAAGCCACTGGGAGCCACCATCGTGTCGCCACGGCCCCTCAGCCCCGGCGAGGCCACCCTTGCCCACACACCACCCGCCGAGCTCAGGAGCCCGCCCCTGGCGGCCGGCAGGCCCGGGGAAGCGGCCCCTGCCCTCGATCCCGCTCCCGCACCCGGCCACGGCGGCGACACGGGAGGGGGGCGGGGCTTTTGCCGGAGGGAGCTGTGGAGGGACACACCCACCGGCACACAGGTGGCGGCCCCGGGGCGGGGCGCCGGTGGGGGCGGCCAGGTGCAGGTCGAGGGGCTCGCTGGCCGAAGGGACGGCAACCGGGCCCGCGGCGGAGCCTGGGTCCGGGCCAGGCACCCCGGGGTCGTCTGGGGTGCGGCTGCCTTCCAGGGCCGCCTTCTGGCCGCCTGGCGGGCCGGGCCGGCGGGGAGCGCCCCCTCCGGCGCGCGCGCCGTTGTGGGAGGGGCCTGAGGAGGCGGGGCCTGCAGCGGGGCCCCGGCGCGGGCGGAGCCGGCGGCCACCGCCCGCGGGCGAGTTAAAGGAGAAGGCGGAGCGGGAGGCAAAAAGCCTACAGCACCCGGTATTCCCAGGCGGTCTCCCATCCAAGTACTAACCAGGCCCGACCCTGCTTAGCTTCCGAGATCAGACGAGATCGGGCGCGTTCAGGGTGGTATGGCCGTAGACGGGGGCGGGGACGGCGGGCTGCCTCTTGAGGCCCACTTTCGCTGGCGCTTGCGCCTCACCGCCAGCCTGGCGGTCAGCCCGCCCCGGCAGGAACCCGTCGCCCGCCCAGGCAGGGGGAACGGAGGTCTCGGGTACCGGGCGGTGGCGGAGGCGGAGGGTTTGGCCACCCCCTCCCAGCCGAGGGCGGGCGTGACCCAGCGAACCCTTCGGCGCTTGGCGCCCCGCCCAAGATCCGGCCCGTCGCTCACAGGGACGTGGCCCCGGAGGCTTCAGGGCCCGGGGCCCGCGGTCCCTTGGGCATCGCCCCTGCCCGCCCACGCGGCGCTAGGCGCCGCCCAGCCGCAGCCCGGGCCGGCCCTCCTGCCCGACAGCAGCTGGCCCGAAGCCACTGGGAGCCACCATCGTGTCGCCACGGCCCCTCAGCCCCGGCGAGGCCACCCTTGCCCGCACACCACCCGCCGGGCTCAGGAGCCCGCCCCTGGCGGCCGGCAGGCCCGGGGAAGCGGCCCCTGCCCTCGATCCCGCTCCCGCACCCGGCCGCGGCGGCGACACGGCGGGGGGCGGGGCTTTTGCCGGAGGGAGCTGTGGAGGGACACACCCACCGGCACACAGGTGGCGGCCCCGGGGCGGGGCGCCGGTGGGGGCGGCCAGGTGCAGGTCGAGGGGCTCGCTGGCCGAAGGGACGGCAACCGGGCCCGCGGCGGAGCCTGGGTCCGGGCCAGGCACCCCGGGGGCGTCTGGGGTGCGGCTGCCTTCCAGGGCCGCCTTCTGGCCGCCTGGCGGGCCGGGCCGGCGGGGAGCGCCCCCTCCGGCGCGCGCGCCGTGGTGGGAGGGGCCTGAGGATGCGGGGCCTGCAGCGGGGCCCCGGCGCGGGCGGAGCCGGCGGCCACCGCCCGCGGGCGAGTTAAAGGAGAAGGCGGAGCGGGAGGCAAAAAGCCTACAGCACCCGGTATTCCCAGGCGGTCTCCCATCCAAGTACTAACCAGGCCCGACCCTGCTTAGCTTCCAAGATCAGACGAGATCGGGCGCGTCCAGGGTGGTATGGCCGTAGACAGGGGCGGGGACGGCGGGCTGCCTCTTGAGGCCCACTTTCGCTGGCGCTTGCGCCTCACCGCCAGCCTGGCGGTCAGCCCGCCCCGGCAGGACCCCGTCGCCCGCCCAGGCAGGGGGAACGGAGGTCTCGGGTACCGGGCGGTGGCGGAGGCGGAGGGTTTGGCCACCCCCTCCCAGCCGAGGGCGGGCGTGACCCAGCGAACCCTTCGGCGCTTGGCGCCCCGCCCAAGATCCGGCCCGTCGCTCACAGGGACGTGGCCCCGGAGGCTTCAGGGCCCGGGGCCCGCGGTGCCTTGGGCATCGCCCCTGCCCGCCCACGCGGCGCTAGGCGCCGCCCAGTCGCAGCCCGGGCCGGCCCTCCTGCCCGACAGCAGCTGGCCCGAAGCCACTGGGAGCCACCATCGTGTCGCCACGGCCCCTCAGCCCCGGCGAGGCCACCCTTGCCCGCACACCACCCGCCGAGCTCAGGAGCCCGCCCCTGGCGGCCGGCAGGCCCGGGGAAGCGGCCCCTGCCCTCGATCCCGCTCCCGCACCCGGCCGCGGCGGCGACACGGCGGGGGGCGGGGCTTTTGCCGGAGGGAGCTGTGAGGGACATACCCACCGGCACACAGGTGGCGGCCCCGGGGCGGGGCGCCGGTGGGGGCGGCCAGGTGCAGGTCGAGGGGCTCGCTGGCCGAAGGGACGGCAACCGGGCCCGCGGCGGAGCCTGGGTCCGGGCCAGGCACCCCGGGGGCGTCTGGGGTGCGGCTGCCTTCCAGGGCCGCCTTCTGGTCGCCTGGCGGGCCGGGCCGGCGGGGAGCGCCCCCTCCGGCGCGCGCGCCGTGGTGGGAGGGGCCTGAGGAGGCGGGGCCTGCAGCGGGGCCCCGGCGCGGGCGGAGCCGGCGGCCACCGCCCGCGGGCGAGTTAAAGGAGAAGGCGGAGCGGGAGGCAAAAAGCCTACAGCACCCGGTATTCCCAGGCGGTCTCCCATCCAAGTACTAACCAGGCCCGACCCTGCTTAGCTTCCGAGATCAGACGAGATCGGGCGCGTCCAGGGTGGTATGGCCGTAGACGGGGGGGGGACGGCGGGCTGCCTCTTGAGGCCCACTTTCGCTGGCGCTTGCGCCTCACCGCCAGCCTGGCGGTCAGCCCGCCCCGGCAGGACCCCGTCGCCCGCCCAGGCAGGGGGAACGGAGGTCTCGGGTACCGGGCGGTGGCGGAGGCGGAGGGTTTGGCCACCCCCTCCCAGCCGAGGGCGGGCGTGACCCAGCGAACCCTTCGGCGCTTGGCGCCCCGCCCAAGATCCGGCCCGTCGCTCACAGGGACGTGGCCCCGGAGGCTTCAGGGCCCGGGGCCCGCGGTCCCTTGGGCATCGCCCCTGCCCGCCCACGCGGCGCTAGGCGCCGCCCAGCCGCAGCCCGGGCCAGCCCTCCTGCCCAACAGCAGCTGGCCCGAAGCCACTGGGAGCCACCATCGTGTCGCCACGGCCCCTCAGCCCCGGCGAGGCCACCCTTGCCCGCACACCACCCGCCGGGCTCAGGAGCCCGCCCCTGGCGGCCGGCAGGCCCGGGGAAGCGGCCCCTGCCCTCGATCCCGCTCCCGCACCCGGCCGCGGCGGCGACACGGCGGGGGGCGGGGCTTTTGCCGGAGGGGGCTGTGGAGGGACACACCCACCGGCACACAGGTGGCGGCCCCGGGGCGGGGCGCCGGTGGGGGCGGCCAGGTGCAGGTCGAGGGGCTCGCTGGCCGAAGGGACGGCAACCGGGCCCGCGGCGGAGCCTGGGTCCGGGCCAGGCACCCCGGGGGCGTCTGGGGTGCGGCTGCCTTCCAGGGCCGCCTTCTGGTCGCCTGGCGGGCCGGGCCGGCGGGGAGCGCCCCCTCCGGCGCGCGCGCCGTGGTGGGAGGGGCCTGAGGAGGCGGGGCCTGCAGCGGGGCCCCGGCGTGGGCGGAGCCGGCGGCCACCGCCCGCGGGCGATTTAAAGGAGAAGGCGGAGCGGGAGGCAAAAAGCCTACAGCACCCGGTATTCCCAGGCGGTCTCCCACCCAAGTACTAACCAGGCCCGACCCTGCTTAGCTTCCGAGATCAGACGAGATCGGGCGCGTTCAGGGTGGTATGGCCGTAGACGGGACGGGGACGGCGGGCTGCCCCTTGAGGCCCACTTTCGCTGGCGCTTGCGCCTCACCGCCAGCCTGGCGGTCAGCCCGCCCCGGCAGGACCCCGTCGCCCGCCCAGGCAGGGGGAACGGAGGTCTCGGGTACCGGGCGGTGGCGGAGGCGGAGGGTTTGGCCACCCCCTCCCAGCCGAGGGCGGGCGTGACCCAGCGAACCCTTCGGCGCTTGGCGCCCCGCCCAAGATCCGGCCCGTCGCTCACAGGGACGTGGCCCCGGAGGCTTCAGGGCCCGGGGCCCGCGGTCCCTTGGGCATCGCCCCTGCCCGCCCACGCGGCGCTAGGCGCCGCCCAGCCGCAGCCCGGGCCGGCCCTCCTGCCCGACAGCAGCTGGCCCGAAGCCACTGGGAGCCACCATCGTGTCGCCACGGCCCCTCAGCCCCGGCGAGGCCACCCTTGCCCGCACACCACCCGCCGGGCTCAGGAGCCCGCCCCTGGCGGCCGGCAGGCCCGGGGAAGCGGCCCCTGCCCTCGATCCCGCTCCCGCACCCGGCCGCGGCGGCGACACGGCGGGGGGCGGGGCTTTTGCCGGAGGGAGCTGTGGAGGGACACACCCACCGGCACACAGGTGGCGGCCCCGGGGCGGGGCGCCGGTGGGGGCGGCCAGGTGCAGGTCGAGGGGCTCGCTGGCCGAAGGGACGGCAACCGGGCCCGCGGCGGAGCCTGGGTCCGGGCCAGGCACCCCGGGGTCGTCTGGGGTGCGGCTGCCTTCCAGGGCCGCCTTCTGGCCGCCTGGCGGGCCGGGCCGGCGGGGAGCGCCCCCTCCGGCGCGCGCGCCGTGGTGGGAGGGGCCTGAGGAGGCGGGGCCTGCAGCGGGGCCCCGGCGCGGGCGGAGCCGGCGGCCACCGCCCGCGGGCGAGTTAAAGGAGAAGGCGGAGCGGGAGGCAAAAAGCCTACAGCACCCGGTATTCCCAGGCGGTCTCCCATCCAAGTACTAACCAGGCCCGACCCTGCTTAGCTTCCGAGATCAGACGAGATCGGGCGCGTTCAGGGTGGTATGGCCGTAGACGGGGGCGGGGACGGCGGGCTGCCTCTTGAGGCCCACTTTCGCTGGCGCTTGCGCCTCATCGCCAGCCTGGCGGTCAGCCCGCCCCGGCAGGACCCCGTCGCCCGCCCAGGCAGGGGGAACGGAGGTCTCGGGTACCGGGCGGTGGCGGAGGCGGAGGGTTTGGCCACCCCCTCCCAGCCGAGGGCGGGCGTGACCCAGCGAACCCTTCGGCGCTTGGCGCCCCGCCCAAGATCCGGCCCGTCGCTCACAGGGACGTGGCCCCGGAGGCTTCAGGGCCCGGGGCCCGCGGTCCCTTGGGCATCGCCCCTGCCCGCCCACGCGGCGCTAGGCGCCGCCCAGCCGCAGCCCGGGCCGGCCCTCCTGCCCGACAGCAGCTGGCCCGAAGCCACTGGGAGCCACCATCGTGTCGCCACGGCCCCTCAGCCCCGGCGAGGCCACCCTTGCCCACACACCACCCGCCGAGCTCAGGAGCCCGCCCCTGGCGGCCGGCAGGCCCGGGGAAGCGGCCCCTGCCCTCGATCCCGCTCCCGCACCCGGCCGCGGCGGCGACACGGCGGGGGGCGGGGCTTTTGCCGGAGGGAGCTGTGGAGGGACACACCCACCGGCACACAGGTGGCGGCCCCGTGGCGGGGCGCCGGTGGGGGCGGCCAGGTGCAGGTCGAGGGGCTCGCTGGCCGAAGGGACGGCAACCGGGCCCGCGGCGGAGCCTGGGTCCGGGCCAGGCACCCCGGGGTCGTCTGGGGTGCGGCTGCCTTCCAGGGCCGCCTTCTGGCCGCCTGGCGGGCCGGGCCGGCGGGGAGCGCCCCCTCCGGCGCGCGCGCCGTGGTGGGAGGGGCCTGAGGAGGCGGGGCCTGCAGCGGGGCCCCGGCGCGGGCGGAGCCGGCGGCCACCGCCCGCGGGCGAGTTAAAGGAGAAGGCGGAGCGGGAGGCAAAAAGCCTACAGCACCCGGTATTCCCAGGCGGTCTCCCATCCAAGTACTAACCAGGCCCGACCCTGCTTAGCTTCCGAGATCAGACGAGATCGGGCGCGTTCAGGGTGGTATGGCCGTAGACGGGGGCGGGGACGGCGGGCTGCCTCTTGAGGCCCACTTTCGCTGGCGCTTGCGCCTCACCGCCAGCCTGGCGGTCAGCCCGCCCCGGCAGGAACCCGTCGCCCGCCCAGGCAGGGGGAACGGAGGTCTCGGGTACCGGGCGGTGGCGGAGGCGGAGGGTTTGGCCACCCCCTCCCAGCCGAGGGCGGGCGTGACCCAGCGAACCCTTCGGCGCTTGGCGCCCCGCCCAAGATCCGGCCCGTCGCTCACAGGGACGTGGCCCCGGAGGCTTCAGGGCCCGGGGCCCGCGGTCCCTTGGGCATCGCCCCTGCCCGCCCACGCGGCGCTAGGCGCCGCCCAGCCGCAGCCCGGGCCGGCCCTCCTGCCCGACAGCAGCTGGCCCGAAGCCACTGGGAGCCACCATCGTGTCGCCACGGCCCCTCAGCCCCGGCGAGGCCACCCTTGCCCGCACACCACCCGCCGGGCTCAGGAGCCCGCCCCTGGCGGCCGGCAGGCCCGGGGAAGCGGCCCCTGCCCTCGATCCCGCTCCCGCACCCGGCCGCGGCGGCGACACGGCGGGGGGCGGGGCTTTTGCCGGAGGGAGCTGTGGAGGGACACACCCACCGGCACACAGGTGGCGGCCCCGGGGCGGGGCGCCGGTGGGGGCGGCCAGGTGCAGGTCGAGGGGCTCGCTGGCCGAAGGGACGGCAACCGGGCCCGCGGCGGAGCCTGGGTCCGGGCCAGGCACCCCGGGGGCGTCTGGGGTGCGGCTGCCTTCCAGGGCCGCCTTCTGGCCGCCTGGCGGGCCGGGCCGGCGGGGAGCGCCCCCTCCGGCGCGCGCGCCGTGGTGGGAGGGGCCTGAGGATGCGGGGCCTGCAGCGGGGCCCCGGCGCGGGCGGAGCCGGCGGCCACCGCCCGCGGGCGAGTTAAAGGAGAAGGCGGAGCGGGAGGCAAAAAGCCTACAGCACCCGGTATTCCCAGGCGGTCTCCCATCCAAGTACTAACCAGGCCCGACCCTGCTTAGCTTCCGAGATCAGACGAGATCGGGCGCGTCCAGGGTGGTATGGCCGTAGACAGGGGCGGGGACGGCGGGCTGCCTCTTGAGGCCCACTTTCGCTGGCGCTTGCGCCTCACCGCCAGCCTGGCGGTCAGCCCGCCCCGGCAGGACCCCGTCGCCCGCCCAGGCAGGGGGAACGGAGGTCTCGGGTACCGGGCGGTGGCGGAGGCGGAGGGTTTGGCCACCCCCTCCCAGCCGAGGGCGGGCGTGACCCAGCGAACCCTTCGGCGCTTGGCGCCCCGCCCAAGATCCGGCCCGTCGCTCACAGGGACGTGGCCCCGGAGGCTTCAGGGCCCGGGGCCCGCGGTGCCTTGGGCATCGCCCCTGCCCGCCCACGCGGCGCTAGGCGCCGCCCAGCCGCAGCCCGGGCCGGCCCTCCTGCCCGACAGCAGCTGGCCCGAAGCCACTGGGAGCCACCATCGTGTCGCCACGGCCCCTCAGCCCCGGCGAGGCCACCCTTGCCCGCACACCACCCGCCGAGCTCAGGAGCCCGCCCCTGGCGGCCGGCAGGCCCGGGGAAGCGGCCCCTGCCCTCGATCCCGCTCCCGCACCCGGCCGCGGCGGCGACACGGCGGGGGGCGGGGCTTTTGCCGGAGGGAGCTGTGAGGGACATACCCACCGGCACACAGGTGGCGGCCCCGGGGCGGGGCGCCGGTGGGGGCGGCCAGGTGCAGGTCGAGGGGCTCGCTGGCCGAAGGGACGGCAACCGGGCCCGCGGCGGAGCCTGGGTCCGGGCCAGGCACCCCGGGGGCGTCTGGGGTGCGGCTGCCTTCCAGGGCCGCCTTCTGGTCGCCTGGCGGGCCGGGCCGGCGGGGAGCGCCCCCTCCGGCGCGCGCGCCGTGGTGGGAGGGGCCTGAGGAGGCGGGGCCTGCAGCGGGGCCCCGGCGCGGGCGGAGCCGGCGGCCACCGCCCGCGGGCGAGTTAAAGGAGAAGGCGGAGCGGGAGGCAAAAAGCCTACAGCACCCGGTATTCCCAGGCGGTCTCCCATCCAAGTACTAACCAGGCCCGACCCTGCTTAGCTTCCGAGATCAGACGAGATCGGGCGCGTCCAGGGTGGTATGGCCGTAGACGGGGGCGGGGACGGCGGGCTGCCTCTTGAGGCCCACTTTCGCTGGCGCTTGCGCCTCACCGCCAGCCTGGAGGTCAGCCCGCCCTGGCAGGACCCCGTCGCCCGCCCAGGCAGGGGGAACGGAGGTCTCGGGTACCGGGCGGTGGCGGAGGCGGAGGGTTTGGCCACCCCCTCCCAGCCGAGGGCGGGCGTGACCCAGCGAACCCTTCGGCGCTTGGCGCCCCGCCAAGATCCCGCCCGTCGCTCACAGGGACGTGGCCCCGGAGGCTTCAGTGCCCGGGGCCCGCGGTCCCTTGGGCATCGCCCCTGCCCGCCCACGCGGCGCTAGGCGCCGCCCAGCCGCAGCCCGGGCCGGCCCTCCTGCCCGACAGCAGCTGGCCCGAAGCCACTGGGAGCCACCATCGTGTCGCCACGGCCCCTCAGCCCCGGCGAGGCCACCCTTGCCCGCACACCACCCGCCGAGCTCAGGAGCCCGCCCCTGGCGGCCGGCAGGCCCGGGGAAGCGGCCCCTGCCCTCGATCCCGCTCCCGCACACGGCCGCGGCGGCGACACGGCGGGGGGCGGGGCTTTTGCCGGAGGGAGCTGTGGAGGGACACACCCACCGGCACACAGGTGGCGGCCCCGGGGCGGGGCGCCGGTGGGGGCGGCCAGGTGCAGGTCGAGGGGCTCGCTGGCGGAAGGCACGGCAATCGGGCCCGCGGCGGAGCCTGGGTCCGGGCCAGGCACCCCGGGGGCGTCTGGGGTGCGGCTGCCTTCCAGGGCCGCCTTCTGGCCGCCTGGCGGGCCGGACTGGCGGGGAGCGCCCCCTCCGGCGCGCGCGCCGTGGTGGGAGGGGCCTGAGGAGGCGGGGCCTGCAGCGGGGCCCCGGCGCGGGCGGAGCCGGCGGCCACCGCCCGCGGGCGAGTTAAAGGAGAAGGCGGAGCGGGAGGCAAAAAGCCTACAGCACCCGGTATTCCCAGGCGGTCTCCCATCCAAGTACTAACCAGGCCCGACCCTGCTTAGCTTCCGAGATCAGACGAGATCGGGCGCGTTCAGGGTGGTATGGCCGTAGACGGGGGCGGGGACGGCGGGCTGCCTCCTGAGGCCCACTTTCGCTGTCGCTTGCGCCTCACCGCCAGCCTGGCGGTCAGCCCGCCCCGGCAGGAACCCGTCGCCCGCCCAGGCAGGGGGAACGGAGGTCTCGGGTACCGGGCGGTGGCGGAGGCGGAGGGTTTGGCCACCCCCTCCCAGCCGAGGGCGGGCGTGACCCAGCGAACCCTTCGGCGCTTGGCGCCCCGCCCAAGATCCGGCCCGTCGCTCACAGGGACGTGGCCCCGGAGGCTTCAGGGCCCGGGGCCCGCGGTCCCTTGGGCATCGCCCCTGTCCGCCCACGCGGCGCTAGGCGCCGCCCGGCCGCAGCCCGGGCCGGCCCTCCTGCCCGACAGCAGCTGGCCCGAAGCCACTGGGAGCCACCATCGTGTCGCCACGGCCCCTCAGCCCCGGCGAGGCCACCCTTGCCCGCACACCACCCGCCGAGCTCAGGAGCCCGCCCCTGGCGGCTGGCAGGCCCGGGGAAGCGGCCCCTGCCCTCGATCCCGCTCCCGCACCCGGCCGCGGCGGCGACACGGCGGGGGGCGGGGCTTTTGCCGGAGGGAGCTGTGGAGGGACACACCCACCGGCACACAGGTGGCGGCCCCGGGGCGGGGCGCCGGTGGGGGCGGCCATGTGCAGGTCGAGGGGCTCGCTGGCCGAAGGGACGGCAACCGGGCCCGCGGCGGAGCCTGGGTCCGGGCCAGGCACCCCGGGGGCGTCTGGGGTGCGGCTGCCTTCCAGGGCCGCCTTCTGGCCGGGCCGGCGGGGATCGCCCCCTCCGGCGCGCGCGCCGTGGTGGGAGGGGCCTGAGGAGGCGGGGCCTGCAGCGGGGCCCCGGCGCGGGCGGAGCCGGCGGCCACCGCCCGCGGGCGAGTTAAAGGAGAAGGCGGAGCGGGAGGCAAAAAGCCTACAGCACCCGGTATTCCCAGGCGGTCTCCCATCCAAGTACTAACCAGGCCCGACCCTGCTTAGCTTCCGAGATCAGACGAGATCGGGCGCGTTCAGGGTGGTATGGCCGTAGACGGGGGCGGGGACGGCGGGCTGCCTCTTGAGGCCCACTTTCGCTGGCGCTTGCGCCTCACCGCCAGCCTGGCGGTCAGCCCGCCCCGGCAGGACCACGTCGCCCGCCCAGGCAGGGGGAACGGAGGTCTCGGGTACCGGGCGGTGGCGGAGGCGGAGGGTTTGGCCACCCCCTCCCAGCCGAGGGCGGGCGTGACCCAGCGAACCCTTCCGCGCTTGGCGCCCCGCCCAAGATCCGGCCCGTCGCTCACAGGGACGTGGCCCCGGAGGCTTCAGGGCCCGGGGCCCGCGGTCCCTTGGGCATCGCCCCTGCCCGCCCACGCGGCGCTAGGCGCCGCCCAGCCGCAGCCCGGGCCGGCCCTCCTGCCCGACAGCAGCTGGCCCGAAGCCACTGGGAGCCACCATCGTGTCGCCACGGCCCCTCAGCCCCGGCGAGGCCACCCTTGCCCGCACACCACCCGCCGAGCTCAGGAGCCCGCCCCTGGCGGCCGGCAGGCCCGGGGAAGCGGCCCCTGCCCTCGATCCCGCTCCCGCACCCGGCCGCGGCGGCGACACGGCGGGGGGCGGGGCTTTTGCCGGAGGGAGCTGTGGAGGGACACACCCACCGGCACACAGGTGGCGGCCCCGGGGCGGGGCGCCGGTGGGGGCGGCCAGGTGCAGGTCGACGGGCTCGCTGGCCGAAGGGACGGCAACCGGGCCCGCGGCGGAGCCTGGGTCCGGGCCAGGCACCCCGGGGGCGTCTGGGGTGCGGCTGCCTTCCAGGGCCGCCTTCTGGCCGCCTGGCGGGCCGGGCCGGCGGGGAGCGCCCCCTCCGGCGCGCGCGCCGTGGTGGGAGGGGCCTGAGGAGGCGGGGCCTGCAGCGGGGCCCCGGCGCGGGCGGAGCCGGCGGCCACCGCCCGCGGGCGAGTTAAAGGAGAAGGCGGAGCAGGAGGCAAAAAGCCTACAGCACCCGGTATTCCCAGGTGGTCTCCCATCCAAGTACTAACCAGGCCCGACCCTGCTTAGCTTCCGAGATCAGACGAGATCGGGCGCGTTCAGGGTGGTATGGCCGTAGACGGGGGCGGGGACGGCGGGCTGCCTCCTGAGGCCCACTTTCGCTGTCGCTTGCGCCTCACCGCCAGCCTGGCGGTCAGCCCGCCCCGGCAGGAACCCGTCGCCCGCCCAGGCAGGGGGAACGGAGGTCTCGGGTACCGGGCGGTGGCGGAGGCGGAGGGTTTGGCCACCCCCTCCCAGCCGAGGGCGGGCGTGACCCAGCGAACCCTTCGGCGCTTGGCGCCCCGCCCAAGATCCGGCCCGTCGCTCACAGGGACGTGGCCCCGGAGGCTTCAGGGCCCGGGGCCCGCGGTCCCTTGGGCATCGCCCCTGTCCGCCCACGCGGCGCTAGGCGCCGCCCGGCCGCAGCCCGGGCCGGCCCTCCTGCCCGACAGCAGCTGGCCCGAAGCCACTGGGAGCCACCATCGTGTCGCCACGGCCCCTCAGCCCCGGCGAGGCCACCCTTGCCCGCACACCACCCGCCGAGCTCAGGAGCCCGCCCCTGGCGGCTGGCAGGCCCGGGGAAGCGGCCCCTGCCCTCGATCCCGCTCCCGCACCCGGCCGCGGCGGCGACACGGCGGGGGGCGGGGCTTTTGCCGGAGGGAGCTGTGGAGGGACACACCCACCGGCACACAGGTGGCGGCCCCGGGGCGGGGCGCCGGTGGGGGCGGCCATGTGCAGGTCGAGGGGCTCGCTGGCCGAAGGGACGGCAACCGGGCCCGCGGCGGAGCCTGGGTCCGGGCCAGGCACCCCGGGGGCGTCTGGGGTGCGGCTGCCTTCCAGGGCCGCCTTCTGGCCGGGCCGGCGGGGATCGCCCCCTCCGGCGCGCGCGCCGTGGTGGGAGGGGCCTGAGGAGGCGGGGCCTGCAGCGGGGCCCCGGCGCGGGCGGAGCCGGCGGCCACCGCCCACGGGCGAGTTAAAGGAGAAGGCGGAGCGGGAGGCAAAAAGCCTACAGCACCCGGTATTCCCAGGCGGTCTCCCATCCAAGTACTAACCAGGCCCGACCCTGCTTAGCTTCCGAGATCAGACGAGATCGGGCGCGTTCAGGGTGGTATGGCCGTAGACGGGGGCGGGGACGGCGGGCTGCCTCTTGAGGCCCACTTTCGCTGGCGCTTGCGCCTCACCGCCAGCCTGGCGGTCAGCCCGCCCCGGCAGGACCACGTCGCCCGCCCAGGCAGGGGGAACGGAGGTCTCGGGTACCGGGCGGTGGCGGAGGCGGAGGGTTTGGCCACCCCCTCCCAGCCGAGGGCGGGCGTGACCCAGCGAACCCTTCGGCGCTTGGCGCCCCGCCCAAGATCCGGCCCGTCGCTCACAGGGACGTGGCCGCGGAGGCTTCAGGGCCCGGGGCCCGCGGTCCCTTGGGCATCGCCCCTGCCCGCCGACGCGGCGCTAGGAGCCGCCCAGCCGCAGCCCGGGCCGGCCCTCCTGCCCGACAGCAGCTGGCCCGAAGCCACTGGGAGCCACCATCGTGTCGCCACGGCCCCTCAGCCCCGGCGAGGCCACCCTTGCCCGCACACCACACGCCGGGCTCAGTAGCCCGCCCCTGGCGGCCGGCAGGCCAGGGGAAGCGGCCCCTGCCCTCGATCCCGCTCCCGCACCCGGCCGCGGCGGTGACACGGCGGGGGGCGGGGCTTTTGCCGGAGGGAGCTGTGGAGGGACACACCCACCGGCACACAGGTGGCGGCCCCGGGGCGGGGCGCCGGTGGGGGCGGCCAGGTGCAGGTCGAGGGGCTCGCTGGCCAAAGGGACGGCAACCGGGCCCGCGGCGGAGCCTGGGTCCGGGCCAGGCACCCCGGGGCGTCTGGGGTGCGGCTGCCTTCCAGGGCCGCCTTCTGGCCGGGCCGGCGGGGAGCGCCCCCTCCGGCGCGCGCGCCGTGGTGGGAGGGGCCTGAGGAGGCGGGGCCTGCAGCGGGGCCCCGGCGCGGGCGGAGCCGGCGGCCACCGCCCGCGGGCGAGTTAAAGGAGAAGGCGGAGCGGGAGGCAAAAAGCCTACAGCACCCGGTATTCCCAGGCGGTCTCCCATCCAAGTACTAACCAGGCCCGACCCTGCTTAGCTTCCGAGATCAGACGAGATCGGGCGCGTCCAGGGTGGTATGGCCGTAGACGGGGGCGGGGACGGCGGGCTGCCTCTTGAGGCCCACTTTCGCTGGCGCTTGCGCCTCACCGCCAGCCTGGAGGTCAGCCCGCCCCGGCAGGACCCCGTCGCCCGCCCAGGCAGGGGGAACGGAGGTCTCGGGTACCGGGCGGTGGCGGAGGCGGAGGGTTTGGCCACCCCCTCCCAGCCGAGGGCGGGCGTGACCCAGCGAACCCTTCGGCGCTTGGCGCCCCGCCAAGATCCCGCCCGTCGCTCACAGGGACGTGGCCCCGGAGGCTTCAGTGCCCGGGGCCCGCGGTCCCTTGGGCATCGCCCCTGCCCGCCCACGCGGCGCTAGGCGCCGCCCAGCCGCAGCCCGGGCCGGCCCTCCTGCCCGACAGCAGCTGGCCCGAAGCCACTGGGAGCCACCATCGTGTCGCCACGGCCCCTCAGCCCCGGCGAGGCCACCCTTGCCCGCACACCACCCGCCGAGCTCAGGAGCCCGCCCCTGGCGGCCGGCAGGCCCGGGGAAGCGGCCCCTGCCCTCGATCCCGCTCCCGCACACGGCCGCGGCGGCGACACGGCGGGGGGCGGGGCTTTTGCCGTAGGGAGCTGTGGAGGGACACACCCACCGGCACACAGGTGGCGGCCCCGGGGCGGGGCGCCGGTGGGGGCGGCCATGTGCAGGTCGAGGGTCTCGCTGGCCGAAGGGACGGCAACCGGGCCCACGGCGGAGCCTGGGTCCGGGCCAGGCACCCCGGGGGCGTCTGGGGTGCGGCTGCCTTCCAGGGCCGCCTTCTGGCCGGGCCGGCGGGGATCGCCCCCTCCGGCGCGCGCGCCGTGGTGGGAGGGGCCTGAGGAGGCGGGGCCTGCAGCGGGGCCCCGGCGCGGGCGGAGCCGGCGGCCACCGCCCGCGGGCGAGTTAAAGGAGAAGGCGGAGCGGGAGGCAAAAAGCCTACAGCACCCGGTATTCCCAGGCGGTCTCCCATCCAAGTACTAACCAGGCCCGACCCTGCTTAGCTTCCGAGATCAGACGAGATCGGGCGCGTTCAGGGTGGTATGGCCGTAGACGGGGGCGGGGACGGCGGGCTGCCTCTTGAGGCCCACTTTCGCTGGCGCTTGCGCCTCACCGCCAGCCTGGCGGTCAGCCCGCCCCGGCAGGACCACGTCGCCCGCCCAGGCAGGGGGAACGGAGGTCTCGGGTACCGGGCGGTGGCGGAGGCGGAGGGTTTGGCCACCCCCTCCCAGCCGAGGGCGGGCGTGACCCAGCGAACCCTTCGGCGCTTGGCGCCCCGCCAAGATCCCGCCCGTCGCTCACAGGGACGTGGCCCCGGAGGCTTCAGGGCCCGGGGCCCGCGGTCCCTTGGGCATCGCCCCTGCCCGCCCACGCGGCCCTAGGCGCCGCCCGGCCGCAGCCCGGGCCGGCCCTCCTGCCCGACAGCAGCTGGCCCGAAGCCACTGGGAGCCACCATCGTGTCGCCACGGCCCGTCAGCCCCGGCGAGGCCACCCTTGCCCGCACACCACCCGCCGAGCTCAGGAGCCCGCCCCTGGCGGCCGGCAGGCCCGGGGAAGCGGCCCCTGCCCTGGATCCCGCTCCCGCACCCGGCCGCGGCGGCGACACGGCGGGGGGCGGGGCTTTTGCCAGAGGGAGCTGTGGAGGGACACACCCACCGGCACACAGGTGGCGGCCCCGGGGCGGGGCGCCGGTGGGGGCGGCCAGGTGCAGGTCGAGGGGCTCGCTGGCCGAAGGGACGGCAACCGGGCCCGCGGCGGAGCCTGGGTCCGGGCCAGGCACCCCGGGGGCGTCTGGGGTGCGGCTGCCTTCCAGGGCCGCCTTCTGGCCGCCTGGCGGGCCGGGCCGGCGGGGAGCGCCCCCTCCGGCGCGCGCGCCGTGGTGCGAGGGCCCTGAGGAGGCGGGGCCTGCAGCGGAGCCCCGGCGCGGGCGGAGCCGGCGGCCAGCGCCCGCGGGCGAGTTCAAGGAGAAGGCGGAGCGGGAGGCAAAAAGCCTACAGCACCCGGTATTCACAGGCGGTCTCCCATCCAAGTACTAACCAGGCCCGACCCTGCTTAGCTTCCGAGATCAGACGAGATCGGGCGCGTTCAGGGTGGTATGGCCGTAGACGGGGGCGGGGACGGCGGGCTGCCTCTTGAGGCCCACTTTCGCTGGCGCTTGCGCCTCACCGCCAGCCTGGCGGTCAGCCCGCCCCGGCAGGACCCCGTCGCCCGCCCAGGCAGGGGGAACGGAGGTCTCGGGTACCGGGTGGTGGCGGAGGCGGAGGGTTTGGCCACCCCCTCCCAGCCGAGGGCGGGCGTGACCCAGCGAACCCTTCGGCGCTTGGCGCCCCGCCCAAGATCCGGCCCGTCGCTCACAGGGACGTGGCCCCGGAGGCTTCAGGGCCCGGGGCCCGCGGTCCCTTGGGCATCGCCCCTGCCCGCCCACGCGGCGCTAGGCGCCGCCCAGCCGCAGCCCGGGCCGGCCCTCCTGCCCGACAGCAGCTGGCCCGAAGCCACTGGGAGCCACCATCGTGTCGCCACGGCCCCTCAGCCCCGGCGAGGCCACCCTTGCCCGCACACCACCCGCCGAGCTCAGCAGCCCGCCCCTGGCGGCCGGCAGGCCCGGGGAAGCGGCCCCTGCCCTCGATCCCGCTCCCGCACCCGGCCGCGGCGGCGACACGGCGGGGGGCGGGGCTTTTGCCGGAGGGAGCTGTGGAGGGACACACCCACCGGCACACAGGTGGCGGCCCCGGGGCGGGGCGCCGGTGGGGGCGGCCAGGTGCAGGTCGAGGGGCTCGCTGGCCGAAGGGACGGCAACCGGGCCCGCGGCAGAGCCTGGGTCCGGGCCAGGCACCCCGGGGGCGTCTGGGGTGCGGCTGCCTTCCAGGGCCGCCTTCTGGCCGCCTGGCGGGCCGGGCCGGCGGGGAGCGCCCCCTCCGGCGCGCGCGCCGTGGTGGGAGGGGCCTGAGGAGGCGGGGCCTGCAGCGGGGCCCCGGCGCGGGCGGAGCCGGCGGCCACCGCCCGCGGGCGAGTTAAAGGAGAAGGCGGAGCAGGAGGCAAAAAGCCTACAGCACCCGGTATTCCCAGGCGGTCTCCCATCCAAGTACTAACCAGGCCCGACCCTGCTTAGCTTCCGAGATCAGACGAGATCGGGCGCGTTCAGGGTGGTATGGCCGTAGACGGGGGCGGGGACGGCGGGCTGCCTCCTGAGGCCCACTTTCGCTGTCGCTTGCGCCTCACCGCCAGCCTGGCGGTCAGCCCGCCCCGGCAGGAACCCGTCGCCCGCCCAGGCAGGGGGAACGGAGGTCTCGGGTACCGGGCGGTGGCGGAGGCGGAGGGTTTGGCCACCCCCTCCCAGCCGAGGGCGGGCGTGACCCAGCGAACCCTTCGGCGCTTGGCGCCCCGCCCAAGATCCGGCCCGTCGCTCACAGGGACGTGGCCGCGGAGGCTTCAGGGCCCGGGGCCCGCGGTCCCTTGGGCATCGCCCCTGCCCGCCGACGCGGCGCTAGGAGCCGCCCAGCCGCAGCCCGGGACGGCCCTCCTGCCCGACAGCAGCTGGCCCGAAGCCACTGGGAGCCACCATCGTGTCGCCACGGCCCCTCAGCCCCGGCGAGGCCACCCTTGCCCGCACACCACCCGCCGGGCTCAGTAGCCCGCCCCTGGCGGCCGGCAGGCCAGGGGAAGCGGCCCCTGCCCTCGATCCCGCTCCCGCACCCGGCCGCGGCGGTGACACGGCGGGGGGCGGGGCTTTTGCCGGAGGGAGCTGTGGAGGGACACACCCACCGGCACACAGGTGGCGGCCCCGGGGCGGGGCGCCGGTGGGGGCGGCCAGGTGCAGGTCGAGGGGCTCGCTGGCCGAAGGGACGGCAACCGGGCCCGCGGCGGAGCCTGGGTCCGGGCCAGGCACCCCGGGGCGTCTGGGGTGCGGCTGCCTTCCAGGGCCGCCTTCTGGCCGGGCCGGCGGGGAGCGCCCCCTCCGGCGCGCGCGCCGTGGTGGGAGGGGCCTGAGGAGGCGGGGCCTGCAGCGGGGCCCCGGCGCGGGCGGAGCCGGCGGCCACCGCCCGCGGGCGAGTTAAAGGAGAAGGCGGAGCGGGAGGCAAAAAGCCTACAGCACCCGGTATTCCCAGGCGGTCTCCCATCCAAGTACTAACCAGGCCCGACCCTGCTTAGCTTCCGAGATCAGACGAGATCGGGCGCGTCCAGGGTGGTATGGCCGTAGACGGGGGCGGGGACGGCGGGCTGCCTCTTGAGGCCCACTTTCGCTGGCGCTTGCGCCTCACCGCCAGACTGGAGGTCAGCCCGCCCTGGCAGGACCCCGTCGCCCGCCCAGGCAGGGGGAACGGAGGTCTCGGGTACCGGGCGGTGGCGGAGGCGGAGGGTTTGGCCACCCCCTCCCAGCCGAGGGCGGGCGTGACCCAGCGAACCCTTCGGCGCTTGGCGCCCCGCCAAGATCCCGCCCGTCGCTCACAGGGACGTGGCCCCGGAGGCTTCAGTGCCCGGGGCCCGCGGTCCCTTGGGCATCGCCCCTGCCCGCCCACGCGGCGCTAGGCGCCGCCCAGCCGCAGCCCGGGCCGGCCCTCCTGCCCGACAGCAGCTGGCCCGAAGCCACTGGGAGCCACCATCGTGTCGCCACGGCCCCTCAGCCCCGGCGAGGCCACCCTTGCCCGCACACCACCCGCCGAGCTCAGGAGCCCGCCCCTGGCGGCCGGCAGGCCCGGGGAAGCGGCCCCTGCCCTCGATCCCGCTCCCGCACACGGCCGCGGCGGCGACACGGCGGGGGGCGGGGCTTTTGCCGGAGGGAGCTGTGGAGGGACACACCCACCGGCACACAGGTGGCGGCCCCGGGGCGGGGCGCCGGTGGGGGCGGCCAGGTGCAGGTCGAGGGGCTCGCTGGCGGAAGGCACGGCAACCGGGCCCGCGGCGGAGCCTGGGTCCGGGCCAGGCACCCCGGGGGCGTCTGGGGTGCGGCTGCCTTCCAGGGCCGCCTTCTGGCCGGGCCGGCGGGGATCGCCCCCTCCGGCGCGCGCGCCGTGGTGGGAGGGGCCTGAGGAGGCGGGGCCTGCAGCGGGGCCCCGGCGCGGGCGGAGCCGGCGGCCACCGCCCGCGGGCGAGTTAAAGGAGAAGGCGGAGCGGGAGGCAAAAAGCCTACAGCACCCGGTATTCCCAGGCGGTCTCCCATCCAAGTACTAACCAGGCCCGACCCTGCTTAGCTTCCGAGATCAGACGAGATCGGGCGCGTTCAGGGTGGTATGGCCGTAGACGGGGGCGGGGACGGCGGGCTGCCTCTTGAGGCCCACTTTCGCTGGCGCTTGCGCCTCACCGCCAGCCTGGCGGTCAGCCCGCCCCGGCAGGACCACGTCGCCCGCCCAGGCAGGGGGAACGGAGGTCTCGGGTACCGGGCGGTGGCGGAGGCGGAGGGTTTGGCCACCCCCTCCCAGCCGAGGGCGGGCGTGACCCAGCGAACCCTTCCGCGCTTGGCGCCCCGCCCAAGATCCGGCCCGTCGCTCACAGGGACGTGGCCCCGGAGGCTTCAGGGCCCGGGGCCCGCGGTCCCTTGGGCATCGCCCCTGCCCGCCCACGCGGCGCTAGGCGCCGCCCAGCCGCAGCCCGGGCCGGCCCTCCTGCCCGACAGCAGCTGGCCCGAAGCCACTGGGAGCCACCATCGTGTCGCCACGGCCCCTCAGCCCCGGCGAGGCCACCCTTGCCCGCACACCACCCGCCGAGCTCAGGAGCCCGCCCCTGGCGGCCGGCAGGCCCGGGGAAGCGGCCCCTGCCCTCGATCCCGCTCCCGCACCCGGCCGCGGCGGCGACACGGCGGGGGGCGGGGCTTTTGCCGGAGGGAGCTGTGGAGGGACACACCCACCGGCACACAGGTGGCGGCCCCGGGGCGGGGCGCCGGTGGGGGCGGCCAGGTGCAGGTCGACGGGCTCGCTGGCCGAAGGGACGGCAACCGGGCCCGCGGCGGAGCCTGGGTCCGGGCCAGGCACCCCGGGGGCGTCTGGGGTGCGGCTGCCTTCCAGGGCCGCCTTCTGGCCGCCTGGCGGGCCGGGCCGGCGGGGAGCGCCCCCTACGGCGCGCGCGCCGTGGTGGGAGGGGCCTGAGGAGGCGGGGCCTGCAGCGGGGCCCCGGCGCGGGCGGAGCCGGCGGCCACCGCCCGCGGGCGAGTTAAAGGAGAAGGCGGAGCAGGAGGCAAAAAGCCTACAGCACCCGGTATTCCCAGGCGGTCTCCCATCCAAGTACTAACCAGGCCCGACCCTGCTTAGCTTCCGAGATCAGACGAGATCGGGCGCGTTCAGGGTGGTATGGCCGTAGACGGGGGCGGGGACGGCGGGCTGCCTCCTGAGGCCCACTTTCGCTGTCGCTTGCGCCTCACCGCCAGCCTGGCGGTCAGCCCGCCCCGGCAGGAACCCGTCGCCCGCCCAGGCAGGGGGAACGGAGGTCTCGGGTACCGGGCGGTGGCGGAGGCGGAGGGTTTGGCCACCCCCTCCCAGCCGAGGGCGGGCGTGACCCAGCGAACCCTTCGGCGCTTGGCGCCCCGCCCAAGATCCGGCCCGTCGCTCACAGGGACGTGGCCCCGGAGGCTTCAGGGCCCGGGGCCCGCGGTCCCTTGGGCATCGCCCCTGTCCGCCCACGCGGCGCTAGGCGCCGCCCGGCAGCAGCCCGGGCCGGCCCTCCTGCCCGACAGCAGCTGGCCCGAAGCCACTGGGAGCCACCATCGTGTCGCCACGGCCCCTCAGCCCCGGCGAGGCCACCCTTGCCCGCACACCACCCGCCGAGCTCAGGAGCCCGCCCCTGGCGGCCGGCAGGCCCGGGGAAGCGGCCCCTGCCCTCGATCCCGCTCCCGCACCCGGCAGCGGCGGCGACACGGCGGGGGGCGGGGCTTTTGCCGGAGGGAGCTGTGGAGGGACACACCCACCGGCACACAGGTGGCGGCCCCGGGGCGGGGCGCCGGTGGGGGCGGCCAGGTGCAGGTCGACGGGCTCGCTGGCCGAAGGGACGGCAACCGGGCCCGCGGCGGAGCCTGGGTCCGGGCCAGGCACCCCGGGGGCGTCTGGGGTGCGGCTGCCTTCCAGGGCCGCCTTCTGGCCGCCTGGCGGGCCGGGCCGGCGGGGAGCGCCCCCTCCGGCGCGCGCGCCGTGGTGGGAGGGGCCTGAGGAGGCGGGGCTTGCAGCGGGGCCCCGGCGCGGGCGGAGCCCGCGGCCACCGCCCGCGGGCGAGTTAAAGGAGAAGGCGGAACGGGAGGCAAAAAGCCTACAGCACCCGGTATTCCCAGGCGGTCTCCCATCCAAGTACTAACCAGGCCCGACCCTGCTTAGCTTCCGAGATCAGACGAGATCGGGCGCGTTCAGGGTGGTATGGCCGTAGACGGGGGCGGGGACGGCGGGCTGCCTCTTGAGGCCCACTTTCGCTGGCGCTTGCGCCTCACCGCCAGCCTGGCGGTCAGCCCGCCCCGGCAGGACCCCGTCGCCCGCCCAGGCAGGGGGAACGGAGGTCTCGGGTACCGGGCGGTGGCGGAGGCGGAGGGTTTGGCCACCCCCTCCCAGCCGAGGGCGGGCGTGACCCAGCGAACCCTTCGGCGCTTGGCGCCCCGCCAAGATCCCGCCCGTCGCTCACAGGGACGTGGCCCCGGAGGCTTCAGGGCCCGGGGCCCGCGGTCCCTTGGGCATCGCCCCTGCCCGCCCACGCGGCCCTAGGCGCCGCCCGGCCGCAGCCCGGGCCGGCCCTCCTGCCCGACAGCAGCTGGCCCGAAGCCACTGGGAGCCACCATCGTGTCGCCACGGCCCGTCAGCCCCGGCGAGGCCACCCTTGCCCGCACACCACCCGCCGAGCTCAGGAGCCCGCCCCTGGCGGCCGGCAGGCCCGGGGAAGCGGCCCCTGCCCTGGATCCCGCTCCCGCACCCGGCCGCGGCGGCGACACGGCGGGGGGCGGGGCTTTTGCCGGAGGGAGCTGTGGAGGGACACACCCACCGGCACACAGGTGGCGGCCCCGGGGCGGGGCGCCGGTGGGGGCGGCCAGGTGCAGGTCGAGGGGCTCGCTGGCCGAAGGGACGGCAACCGGGCCCGCGGCGGAGCCTGGGTCCGGGCCAGGCACCCCGGGGGCGTCTGGGGTGCGGCTGCCTTCCAGGGCCGCCTTCTGGCCGCCTGGCGGGCCGGGCCGGCGGGGAGCGCCCCCTCCGGCGCGCGCGCCGTGGTGCGAGGGCCCTGAGGAGGCGGGGCCTGCAGCGGAGCCCCGGCGCGGGCGGAGCCGGCGGCCAGCGCCCGCGGGCGAGTTCAAGGAGAAGGCGGAGCGGGAGGCAAAAAGCCTACAGCACCCGGTATTCACAGGCGGTCTCCCATCCAAGTACTAACCAGGCCCGACCCTGCTTAGCTTCCGAGATCAGACGAGATCGGGCGCGTTCAGGGTGGTATGGCCGTAGACGGGGGCGGGGACGGCGGGCTGCCTCTTGAGGCCCACTTTCGCTGGCGCTTGCGCCTCACCGCCAGCCTGGCGGTCAGCCCGCCCCGGCAGGACCCCGTCGCCCGCCCAGGCAGGGGGAACGGAGGTCTCGGGTACCGGGTGGTGGCGGAGGCGGAGGGTTTGGCCACCCCCTCCCAGCCGAGGGCGGGCGTGACCCAGCGAACCCTTCGGCGCTTGGCGCCCCGCCCAAGATCCGGCCCGTCGCTCACAGGGACGTGGCCCCGGAGGCTTCAGGGCCCGGGGCCCGCGGTCCCTTGGGCATCGCCCCTGCCCGCCCACGCGGCGCTAGGCGCCGCCCAGCCGCAGCCCGGGCCGGCCCTCCTGCCCGACAGCAGCTGGACCGAAGCCACTGGGAGCCACCATCGTGTCGCCACGGCCCCTCAGCCCCGGCGAGGCCACCCTTGCCCGCACACCACCCGCCGAGCTCAGGAGCCCGCCCCTGGCGGCCGGCAGGCCCGGGGAAGCGGCCCCTGCCCTCGATCCCGCTCCCGCACCCGGCCGCGGCGGCGACACGGCGGGGGGCGGGGCTTTTGCCGGAGGGAGCTGTGGAGGGACACACCCACCGGCACACAGGTGGCGGCCCCGGGGCGGGGCGCCGGTGGGGGCGGCCAGGTGCAGGTCGAGGGGCTCGCTGGCCGAAGGGACGGCAACCGGGCCCGCGGCAGAGCCTGGGTCCGGGCCAGGCACCCCGGGGGCGTCTGGGGTGCGGCTGCCTTCCAGGGCCGCCTTCTGGCCGCCTGGCGGGCCGGGCCGGCGGGGAGCGCCCCCTCCGGCGCGCGCGCCGTGGTGGGAGGGGCCTGAGGAGGCGGGGCCTGCAGCGGGGCCCCGGCGCGGGCGGAGCCGGCGGCCACCGCCCGCGGGCGAGTTAAAGGAGAAGGCGGAGCAGGAGGCAAAAAGCCTACAGCACCCGGTATTCCCAGGCGGTCTCCCATCCAAGTACTAACCAGGCCCGACCCTGCTTAGCTTCCGAGATCAGACGAGATCGGGCGCGTTCAGGGTGGTATGGCCGTAGACGGGGGCGGGGACGGCGGGCTGCCTCCTGAGGCCCACTTTCGCTGTCGCTTGCGCCTCACCGCCAGCCTGGCGGTCAGCCCGCCCCGGCAGGAACCCGTCGCCCGCCCAGGCAGGGGGAACGGAGGTCTCGGGTACCGGGCGGTGGCGGAGGCGGAGGGTTTGGCCACCCCCTCCCAGCCGAGGGCGGGCGTGACCCAGCGAACCCTTCGGCGCTTGGCGCCCCGCCCAAGATCCGGCCCGTCGCTCACAGGGACGTGGCCGCGGAGGCTTCAGGGCCCGGGGCCCGCGGTCCCTTGGGCATCGCCCCTGCCCGCCGACGCGGCGCTAGGAGCCGCCCAGCCGCAGCCCGGGCCGGCCCTCCTGCCCGACAGCAGCTGGCCCGAAGCCACTGGGAGCCACCATCGTGTCGCCACGGCCCCTCAGCCCCGGCGAGCCCACCCTTGCCCGCACACCACCCGCCGGGCTCAGTAGCCCGCCCCTGGCGGCCGGCAGGCCCGGGGAAGCGGCCCCTGCCCTCGATCCCGCTCCCGCACCCGGCAGCGGCGGCGACACGGCGGGGGGCGGGGCTTTTGCCGGAGGGAGCTGTGGAGGGACACACCCACCGGCACACAGGTGGCGGCCCCGGGGCGGGGCGCCGGTGGGGGCGGCCAGGTGCAGGTCGACGGGCTCGCTGGCCGAAGGGACGGCAACCGGGCCCGCGGCGGAGCCTGGGTCCGGGCCAGGCACCCCGGGGGCGTCTGGGGTGCGGCTGCCTTCCAGGGCCGCCTTCTGGCCGCCTGGCGGGCCGGGCCGGCGGGGAGCGCCCCCTCCGGCGCGCGCGCCGTGGTGGGAGGGGCCTGAGGAGGCGGGGCTTGCAGCGGGGCCCCGGCGCGGGCGGAGCCCGCGGCCACCGCCCGCGGGCGAGTTAAAGGAGAAGGCGGAACGGGAGGCAAAAAGCCTACAGCACCCGGTATTCCCAGGCGGTCTCCCATCCAAGTACTAACCAGGCCCGACCCTGCTTAGCTTCCGAGATCAGACGAGATCGGGCGCGTTCAGGGTGGTATGGCCGTAGACGGGGGCGGGGACGGCGGGCTGCCTCTTGAGGCCCACTTTCGCTGGCGCTTGCGCCTCACCGCCAGCCTGGCGGTCAGCCCGCCCCGGCAGGACCCCGTCGCCCGCCCAGGCAGGGGGAACGGAGGTCTCGGGTACCGGGCGGTGGCGGAGGCGGAGGGTTTGGCCACCCCCTCCCAGCCGAGGGCGGGCGTGACCCAGCGAACCCTTCGGCGCTTGGCGCCCCGCCAAGATCCCGCCCGTCGCTCACAGGGACGTGGCCCCGGAGGCTTCAGGGCCCGGGGCCCGCGGTCCCTTGGGCATCGCCCCTGCCCGCCCACGCGGCCCTAGGCGCCGCCCGGCCGCAGCCCGGGCCGGCCCTCCTGCCCGACAGCAGCTGGCCCGAAGCCACTGGGAGCCACCATCGTGTCGCCACGGCCCGTCAGCCCCGGCGAGGCCACCCTTGCCCGCACACCACCCGCCGAGCTCAGGAGCCCGCCCCTGGCGGCCGGCAGGCCCGGGGAAGCGGCCCCTGCCCTGGATCCCGCTCCCGCACCCGGCCGCGGCGGCGACACGGCGGGGGGCGGGGCTTTTGCCGGAGGGAGCTGTGGAGGGACACACCCACCGGCACACAGGTGGCGGCCCCGGGGCGGGGCGCCGGTGGGGGCGGCCAGGTGCAGGTCGAGGGGCTCGCTGGCCGAAGGGACGGCAACCGGGCCCGCGGCGGAGCCTGGGTCCGGGCCAGGCACCCCGGGGGCGTCTGGGGTGCGGCTGCCTTCCAGGGCCGCCTTCTGGCCGCCTGGCGGGCCGGGCCGGCGGGGAGCGCCCCCTCCGGCGCGCGCGCCGTGGTGCGAGGGCCCTGAGGAGGCGGGGCCTGCAGCGGAGCCCCGGCGCGGGCGGAGCCGGCGGCCAGCGCCCGCGGGCGAGTTCAAGGAGAAGGCGGAGCGGGAGGCAAAAAGCCTACAGCACCCGGTATTCACAGGCGGTCTCCCATCCAAGTACTAACCAGGCCCGACCCTGCTTAGCTTCCGAGATCAGACGAGATCGGGCGCGTTCAGGGTGGTATGGCCGTAGACGGGGGCGGGGACGGCGGGCTGCCTCTTGAGGCCCACTTTCGCTGGCGCTTGCGCCTCACCGCCAGCCTGGCGGTCAGCCCGCCCCGGCAGGACCCCGTCGCCCGCCCAGGCAGGGGGAACGGAGGTCTCGGGTACCGGGTGGTGGCGGAGGCGGAGGGTTTGGCCACCCCCTCCCAGCCGAGGGCGGGCGTGACCCAGCGAACCCTTCGGCGCTTGGCGCCCCGCCCAAGATCCGGCCCGTCGCTCACAGGGACGTGGCCCCGGAGGCTTCAGGGCCCGGGGCCCGCGGTCCCTTGGGCATCGCCCCTGCCCGCCCACGCGGCGCTAGGCGCCGCCCAGCCGCAGCCCGGGCCGGCCCTCCTGCCCGACAGCAGCTGGCCCGAAGCCACTGGGAGCCACCATCGTGTCGCCACGGCCCCTCAGCCCCGGCGAGGCCACCCTTGCCCGCACACCACCCGCCGAGCTCAGGAGCCCGCCCCTGGCGGCCGGCAGGCCCGGGGAAGCGGCCCCTGCCCTCGATCCCGCTCCCGCACCCGGCCGCGGCGGCGACACGGCGGGGGGCGGGGCTTTTGCCGGAGGGAGCTGTGGAGGGACACACCCACCGGCACACAGGTGGCGGCCCCGGGGCGGGGCGCCGGTGGGGGCGGCCAGGTGCAGGTCGAGGGGCTCGCTGGCCGAAGGGACGGCAACCGGGCCCGCGGCAGAGCCTGGGTCCGGGCCAGGCACCCCGGGGGCGTCTGGGGTGCGGCTGCCTTCCAGGGCCGCCTTCTGGCCGCCTGGCGGGCCGGGCCGGCGGGGAGCGCCCCCTCCGGCGCGCGCGCCGTGGTGGGAGGGGCCTGAGGAGGCGGGGCCTGCAGCGGGGCCCCGGCGCGGGCGGAGCCGGCGGCCACCGCCCGCGGGCGAGTTAAAGGAGAAGGCGGAGCAGGAGGCAAAAAGCCTACAGCACCCGGTATTCCCAGGCGGTCTCCCATCCAAGTACTAACCAGGCCCGACCCTGCTTAGCTTCCGAGATCAGACGAGATCGGGCGCGTTCAGGGTGGTATGGCCGTAGACGGGGGCGGGGACGGCGGGCTGCCTCCTGAGGCCCACTTTCGCTGTCGCTTGCGCCTCACCGCCAGCCTGGCGGTCAGCCCGCCCCGGCAGGAACCCGTCGCCCGCCCAGGCAGGGGGAACGGAGGTCTCGGGTACCGGGCGGTGGCGGAGGCGGAGGGTTTGGCCACCCCCTCCCAGCCGAGGGCGGGCGTGACCCAGCGAACCCTTCGGCGCTTGGCGCCCCGCCCAAGATCCGGCCCGTCGCTCACAGGGACGTGGCCGCGGAGGCTTCAGGGCCCGGGGCCCGCGGTCCCTTGGGCATCGCCCCTGCCCGCCGACGCGGCGCTAGGAGCCGCCCAGCCGCAGCCCGGGCCGGCCCTCCTGCCCGACAGCAGCTGGCCCGAAGCCACTGGGAGCCACCATCGTGTCGCCACGGCCCCTCAGCCCCGGCGAGGCCACCCTTGCCCGCACACCACCCGCCGGGCTCAGTAGCCCGCCCCTGGCGGCCGGCAGGCCAGGGGAAGCGGCCCCTGCCCTCGATCCCGCTCCCGCACCCGGCCGCGGCGGTGACACGGCGGGGGGCGGGGCTTTTGCCGGAGGGAGCTGTGGAGGGACACACCCACCGGCACACAGGTGGCGGCCCCGGGGCGGGGCGCCGGTGGGGGCGGCCAGGTGCAGGTCGAGGGGCTCGCTGGCCGAAGGGACGGCAACCGGGCCCGCGGCGGAGCCTGGGTCCGGGCCAGGCACCCCGGGGCGTCTGGGGTGCGGCTGCCTTCCAGGGCCGCCTTCTGGCCGGGCCGGCGGGGAGCGCCCCCTCCGGCGCGCGCGCCGTGGTGGGAGGGGCCTGAGGAGGCGGGGCCTGCAGCGGGGCCCCGGCGCGGGCGGAGCCGGCGGCCACCGCCCGCGGGCGAGTTAAAGGAGAAGGCGGAGCGGGAGGCAAAAAGCCTACAGCACCCGGTATTCCCAGGCGGTCTCCCATCCAAGTACTAACCAGGCCCGACCCTGCTTAGCTTCCGAGATCAGACGAGATCGGGCGCGTCCAGGGTGGTATGGCCGTAGACGGGGGCGGGGACGGCGGGCTGCCTCTTGAGGCCCACTTTCGCTGGCGCTTGCGCCTCACCGCCAGACTGGAGGTCAGCCCGCCCTGGCAGGACCCCGTCGCCCGCCCAGGCAGGGGGAACGGAGGTCTCGGGTACCGGGCGGTGGCGGAGGCGGAGGGTTTGGCCACCCCCTCCCAGCCGAGGGCGGGCGTGACCCAGCGAACCCTTCGGCGCTTGGCGCCCCGCCAAGATCCCGCCCGTCGCTCACAGGGACGTGGCCCCGGAGGCTTCAGTGCCCGGGGCCCGCGGTCCCTTGGGCATCGCCCCTGCCCGCCCACGCGGCGCTAGGCGCCGCCCAGCCGCAGCCCGGGCCGGCCCTCCTGCCCGACAGCAGCTGGCCCGAAGCCACTGGGAGCCACCATCGTGTCGCCACGGCCCCTCAGCCCCGGCGAGGCCACCCTTGCCCGCACACCACCCGCCGAGCTCAGGAGCCCGCCCCTGGCGGCCGGCAGGCCCGGGGAAGCGGCCCCTGCCCTCGATCCCGCTCCCGCACACGGCCGCGGCGGCGACACGGCGGGGGGCGGGGCTTTTGCCGGAGGGAGCTGTGGAGGGACACACCCACCGGCACACAGGTGGCGGCCCCGGGGCGGGGCGCCGGTGGTGGCGGCCAGGTGCAGGTCGAGGGGCTCGCTGGCGGAAGGCACGGCAACCGGGCCCGCGGCGGAGCCTGGGTCCGGGCCAGGCACCCCGGGGGCGTCTGGGGTGCGGCTGCCTTCCAGGGCCGCCTTCTGGCCGGGCCGGCGGGGATCGCCCCCTCCGGCGCGCGCGCCGTGGTGGGAGGGGCCTGAGGAGGCGGGGCCTGCAGCGGGGCCCCGGCGCGGGCGGAGCCGGCGGCCACCGCCCGCGGGCGAGTTAAAGGAGAAGGCGGAGCGGGAGGCAAAAAGCCTACAGCACCCGGTATTCCCAGGCGGTCTCCCATCCAAGTACTAACCAGGCCCGACCCTGCTTAGCTTCCGAGATCAGACGAGATCGGGCGCGTTCAGGGTGGTATGGCCGTAGACGGGGGCGGGGACGGCGGGCTGCCTCTTGAGGCCCACTTTCGCTGGCGCTTGCGCCTCACCGCCAGCCTGGCGGTCAGCCCGCCCCGGCAGGACCACGTCGCCCGCCCAGGCAGGGGGAACGGAGGTCTCGGGTACCGGGCGGTGGCGGAGGCGGAGGGTTTGGCCACCCCCTCCCAGCCGAGGGCGGGCGTGACCCAGCGAACCCTTCCGCGCTTGGCGCCCCGCCCAAGATCCGGCCCGTCGCTCACAGGGACGTGGCCCCGGAGGCTTCAGGGCCCGGGGCCCGCGGTCCCTTGGGCATCGCCCCTGCCCGCCCACGCGGCGCTAGGCGCCGCCCAGCCGCAGCCCGGGCCGGCCCTCCTGCCCGACAGCAGCTGGCCCGAAGCCACTGGGAGCCACCATCGTGTCGCCACGGCCCCTCAGCCCCGGCGAGGCCACCCTTGCCCGCACACCACCCGCCGAGCTCAGGAGCCCGCCCCTGGCGGCCGGCAGGCCCGGGGAAGCGGCCCCTGCCCTCGATCCCGCTCCCGCACCCGGCCGCGGCGGCGACACGGCGGGGGGCGGGGCTTTTGCCGGAGGGAGCTGTGGAGGGACACACCCACCGGCACACAGGTGGCGGCCCCGGGGCGGGGCGCCGGTGGGGGCGGCCAGGTGCAGGTCGACGGGCTCGCTGGCCGAAGGGACGGCAACCGGGCCCGCGGCGGAGCCTGGGTCCGGGCCAGGCACCCCGGGGGCGTCTGGGGTGCGGCTGCCTTCCAGGGCCGCCTTCTGGCCGCCTGGCGGGCCGGGCCGGCGGGGAGCGCCCCCTACGGCGCGCGCGCCGTGGTGGGAGGGGCCTGAGGAGGCGGGGCCTGCAGCGGGGCCCCGGCGCGGGCGGAGCCGGCGGCCACCGCCCGCGGGCGAGTTAAAGGAGAAGGCGGAGCAGGAGGCAAAAAGCCTACAGCACCCGGTATTCCCAGGTGGTCTCCCATCCAAGTACTAACCAGGCCCGACCCTGCTTAGCTTCCGAGATCAGACGAGATCGGGCGCGTTCAGGGTGGTATGGCCGTAGACGGGGGCGGGGACGGCGGGCTGCCTCCTGAGGCCCACTTTCGCTGTCGCTTGCGCCTCACCGCCAGCCTGGCGGTCAGCCCGCCCCGGCAGGAACCCGTCGCCCGCCCAGGCAGGGGGAACGGAGGTCTCGGGTACCGGGCGGTGGCGGAGGCGGAGGGTTTGGCCACCCCCTCCCAGCCGAGGGCGGGCGTGACCCAGCGAACCCTTCGGCGCTTGGCGCCCCGCCCAAGATCCGGCCCGTCGCTCACAGGGACGTGGCCCCGGAGGCTTCAGGGCCCGGGGCCCGCGGTCCCTTGGGCATCGCCCCTGTCCGCCCACGCGGCGCTAGGCGCCGCCCGGCAGCAGCCCGGGCCGGCCCTCCTGCCCGACAGCAGCTGGCCCGAAGCCACTGGGAGCCACCATCGTGTCGCCACGGCCCCTCAGCCCCGGCGAGGCCACCCTTGCCCGCACACCACCCGCCGAGCTCAGGAGCCCGCCCCTGGCGGCTGGCAGGCCCGGGGAAGCGGCCCCTGCCCTCGATCCCGCTCCCGCACCCGGCCGCGGCGGCGACACGGCGGGGGGCGGGGCTTTTGCCGGAGGGAGCTGTGGAGGGACACACCCACCGGCACACAGGTGGCGGCCCCGGGGCGGGGCGCCGGTGGGGGCGGCCATGTGCAGGTCGAGGGGCTCGCTGGCCGAAGGGACGGCAACCGGGCCCGCGGCGGAGCCTGGGTCCGGGCCAGGCACCCCGGGGGCGTCTGGGGTGCGGCTGCCTTCCAGGGCCGCCTTCTGGCCGGGCCGGCGGGGATCGCCCCCTCCGGCGCGCGCGCCGTGGTGGGAGGGGCCTGAGGAGGCGGGGCCTGCAGCGGGGCCCCGGCGCGGGCGGAGCCGGCGGCCACCGCCCGCGGGCGAGTTAAAGGAGAAGGCGGAGCGGGAGGCAAAAAGCCTACAGCACCCGGTATTCCCAGGCGGTCTCCCATCCAAGTACTAACCAGGCCCGACCCTGCTTAGCTTCCGAGATCAGACGAGATCGGGCGCGTTCAGGGTGGTATGGCCGTAGACGGGGGCGGGGACGGCGGGCTGCCTCTTGAGGCCCACTTTCGCTGGCGCTTGCGCCTCACCGCCAGCCTGGCGGTCAGCCCGCCCCGGCAGGACCACGTCGCCCGCCCAGGCAGGGGGAACGGAGGTCTCGGGTACCGGGCGGTGGCGGAGGCGGAGGGTTTGGCCACCCCCTCCCAGCCGAGGGCGGGCGTGACCCAGCGAACCCTTCCGCGCTTGGCGCCCCGCCCAAGATCCGGCCCGTCGCTCACAGGGACGTGGCCCCGGAGGCTTCAGGGCCCGGGGCCCGCGGTCCCTTGGGCATCGACCCTGCCCGCCCACGCGGCGCTAGGCGCCGCCCAGCCGCAGCCCGGGCCGGCCCTCCTGCCCGACAGCAGCTGGCCCGAAGCCACTGGGAGCCACCATCGTGTCGCCACGGCCCCTCAGCCCCGGCGAGGCCACCCTTGCCCGCACACCACCCGCCGAGCTCAGGAGCCCGCCCCTGGCGGCCGGCAGGCCCGGGGAAGCGGCCCCTGCCCTCGATCCCGCTCCAGCACCCGGCCGCGGCGGCGACACGGCGGGGGGCGGGGCTTTTGCCGGAGGGAGCTGTGGAGGGACACACCCACCGGCACACAGGTGGCGGCCCCGGGGCGGGGCGCCGGTGGGGGCGGCCAGGTGCAGGTCGAGGGGCTCGCTGGCCGAAGGGACGGCAACCGGGCCCGCGGCGGAGCCTGGGTCCGGGCCAGGCACCCCGGGGGCGTCTGGGGTGCGGCTGCCTTCCAGGGCCGCCTTCTGGCCGCCTGGCGGGCCGGGCCGGCGGGGAGCGCCCCCTCCGGCGCGCGCGCCGTGGTGGGAGGGGCCTGAGGAGGCGGGGCCTGCAGCGGGGCCCCGGCGCGGGCGGAGCCGGCGGCCACCGCCCGCGGGCGAGTTAAAGGAGAAGGCGGAGCAGGAGGCAAAAAGCCTACAGCACCCGGTATTCCCAGGCGGTCTCCCATCCAAGTACTAACCAGGCCCGACCCTGCTTAGCTTCCGAGATCAGACGAGATCGGGCGCGTTCAGGGTGGTATGGCCGTAGACGGGGGCGGGGACGGCGGGCTGCCTCCTGAGGCCCACTTTCGCTGTCCCTTGCGCCTCACCGCCAGCCTGGCGGTCAGCCCGCCCTGGCAGGAACCCGTCGCCCGCCCAGGCAGGGGGAACGGAGGTCTCGGGTACCGGGCGGTGGCGGAGGCGGAGGGTTTGGCCACCCCCTCCCAGCCGAGGGCGGGCGTGACCCAGCGAACCCTTCGGCGCTTGGCGCCCCGCCCAAGATCCGGCCCGTCGCTCACAGGGACGTGGCCGCGGAGGCTTCAGGGCCCGGGGCCCGCGGTCCCTTGGGCATCGCCCCTGCCCGCCGACGCGGCGCTAGGAGCCGCCCAGCCGCAGCCCGGGCCGGCCCTCCTGCCCGACAGCAGCTGGCCCGAAGCCACTGGGAGCCACCATCGTGTCGCCACGGCCCCTCAGCCCCGGCGAGGCCACCCTTGCCCGCACACCACACGCCGGGCTCAGTAGCCCGCCCCTGGCGGCCGGCAGGCCAGGGGAAGCGGCCCCTGCCCTCGATCCCGCTCCCGCACCCGGCCGCGGCGGTGACACGGCGGGGGGCGGGGCTTTTGCCGGAGGGAGCTGTGGAGGGACACACCCACCGGCACACAGGTGGCGGCCCCGGGGCGGGGCGCCGGTGGGGGCGGCCAGGTGCAGGTCGAGGGGCTCGCTGGCCAAAGGGACGGCAACCGGGCCCGCGGCGGAGCCTGGGTCCGGGCCAGGCACCCCGGGGCGTCTGGGGTGCGGCTGCCTTCCAGGGCCGCCTTCTGGCCGGGCCGGCGGGGAGCGCCCCCTCCGGCGCGCGCGCCGTGGTGGGAGGGGCCTGAGGAGGCGGGGCCTGCAGCGGGGCCCCGGCGCGGGCGGAGCCGGCGGCCACCGCCCGCGGGCGAGTTAAAGGAGAAGGCGGAGCGGGAGGCAAAAAGCCTACAGCACCCGGTATTCCCAGGCGGTCTCCCATCCAAGTACTAACCAGGCCCGACCCTGCTTAGCTTCCGAGATCAGACGAGATCGGGCGCGTCCAGGGTGGTATGGCCGTAGACGGGGGCGGGATACGGCGGGCTGCCTCTTGAGGCCCACTTTCGCTGGCGCTTGCGCCTCACCGCCAGCCTGGAGGTCAGCCCGCCCTGGCAGGACCCCGTCGCCCGCCCAGGCAGGGGGAACGGAGGTCTCGGGTACCGGGCGGTGGCGGAGGCGGAGGGTTTGGCCACCCCCTCCCAGCCGAGGGCGGGCGTGACCCAGTGAACTCTTCGGCGCTTGGCGCCCCGCCAAGATCCCGCCCGTCGCTCACAGGGACGTGGCCCCGGAGGCTTCAGTGCCCGGGGCCCGCGGTCCCTTGGGCATCGCCCCTGCCCGCCCACGCGGCGCTAGGCGCCGCCCAGCCGCAGCCCGGGCCGGCCCTCCTGCCCGACAGCAGCTGGCCCGAAGCCACTGGGAGCCACCATCGTGTCGCCACGGCCCCTCAGCCCCGGCGAGGCCACCCTTGCCCGCACACCACCCGCCGAGCTCAGGAGCCCGCCCCTGGCGGCCGGCAGGCCCGGGGAAGCGGCCCCTGCCCTCGATCCCGCTCCCGCACACGGCCGCGGCGGCGACACGGCGGGGGGCGGGGCTTTTGCCGGAGGGAGCTGTGGAGGGACACACCCACCGGCACACAGGTGGCGGCCCCGGGGCGGGGCGCCGGTGGGGGCGGCCAGGTGCAGGTCGAGGGGCTCGCTGGCGGAAGGCATGGCAATCGGGCCCGCGGCGGAGCCTGGGTCCGGGCCAGGCACCCCGGGGGCGTCTGGGGTGCGGCTGCCTTCCAGGGCCGCCTTCTGGCCGCCTGGCGGGCCGGGCTGGCGGGGAGCGCCCCCTCCGGCGCGCGCGCCGTGGTGGGAGGGGCCTGAGGAGGCGGGGCCTGCAGCGGGGCCCCGGCGCGGGCGGAGCCGGCGGCCACCGCCCGCGGGCGAGTTAAAGGAGAAGGCGGAGCGGGAGGCAAAAAGCCTACAGCACCCGGTATTCCCAGGCGGTCTCCCATCCAAGTACTAACCAGGCCCGACCCTGCTTAGCTTCCGAGATCAGACGAGATCGGGCGCGTCCAGGGTGGTATGGCCGTAGACGGGGGCGGGGACGGCGGGCTGCCTCTTGAGGCCCAATTTCGCTGGCGCTTGCGCCTCACCGCCAGCCTGGAGGTCAGCCCGCCCTGGCAGGACCCCGTCGCCCGCCCAGGCAGGGGGAACGGAGGTCTCGGGTACCGGGCGGTGGCGGAGGCGGAGGGTTTGGCCACCCCCTCCCAGCCGAGGGCGGGCGTGACCCAGTGAACTCTTCGGCGCTTGGCGCCCCGCCAAGATCCCGCCCGTCGCTCACAGGGACGTGGCCCCGGAGGCTTCAGTGCCCGGGGCCCGCGGTCCCTTGGGCATCGCCCCTGCCCGCCCACGCGGCGCTAGGCGCCGCCCAGCCGCAGCCCGGGCCGGCCCTCCTGCCCGACAGCAGCTGGCCCGAAGCCACTGGGAGCCACCATCGTGTCGCCACGGCCCCTCAGCCCCGGCGAGGCCACCCTTGCCCGCACACCACCCGCCGAGCTCAGGAGCCCGCCCCTGGCGGCCGGCAGGCCCGGGGAAGCGGCCCCTGCCCTCGATCCCGCTCCCGCACACGGCCGCGGCGGCGACACGGCGGGGGGCGGGGCTTTTGCCGGAGGGAGCTGTGGAGGGACACACCCACCGGCACACAGGTGGCGGCCCCGGGGCGGGGCGCCGGTGGGGGCGGCCAGGTGCAGGTCGACGGGCTCGCTGGCCGAAGGGACGGCAACCGGGCCCGCGGCGGAGCCTGGGTCCGGGCCAGGCACCCCGGGGGCGTCTGGGGTGCGGCTGCCTTCCAGGGCCGCCTTCTGGCCGCCTGGCGGGCCGGGCCGGCGGGGAGCGCCCCCTCCGGCGCGCGCGCCGTGGTGGGAGGGGCCTGAGGAGGCGGGGCCTGCAGCGGGGCCCCGGCGCGGGCGGAGCCGGCGGCCACCGCCCGCGGGCGAGTTAAAGGAGAAGGCGGAGCAGGAGGCAAAAAGCCTACAGCACCCGGTATTCCCAGGCGGTCTCCCATCCAAGTACTAACCAGGCCCGACCCTGCTTAGCTTCCGAGATCAGACGAGATCGGGCGCGTTCAGGGTGGTATGGCCGTAGACGGGGGCGGGGACGGCGGGCTGCCTCCTGAGGCCCACTTTCGCTGTCGCTTGCGCCTCACCGCCAGCCTGGCGGTCAGCCCGCCCCGGCAGGAACCCGTCGCCCGCCCAGGCAGGGGGAACGGAGGTCTCGGGTACCGGGCGGTGGCGGAGGCGGAGGGTTTGGCCACACCCTCCCAGACGAGGGCGGGCGTGACCCAGCGAACCCTTCGGCGCTTGGCGCCCCGCCCAAGATCCGGCCCGTCGCTCACAGGGACGTGGCCCCGGAGGCTTCAGGGCCCGGGGCCCGCGGTCCCTTGGGCATCGCCCCTGCCCGCCGACGCGGCGCTAGGAGCCGCCCAGCCGCAGCCCGGGCCGGCCCTCCTGCCCGACAGCAGCTGGCCCGAAGCCACTGGGAGCCACCATCGTGTCGCCACGGCCCCTCAGCCCCGGCGAGGCCACCCTTGCCCGCACACCACCCGCCGGGCTCAGTAGCCCGCCCCTGGCGGCCGGCAGGCCAGGGGAAGCGGCCCCTGCCCTCGATCCCGCTCCCGCACCCGGCCGCGGCGGTGACACGGCGGGGGGCGGGGCTTTTGCCGGAGGGAGCTGTGGAGGGACACACCCACCGGCACACAGGTGGCGGCCCCGGGGCGGGGCGCCGGTGGGGGCGGCCAGGTGCAGGTCGAGGGGCTCGCTGGCCGAAGGGAAGGCAACCGGGCCCGCGGCGGAGCCTGGGTCCGGGCCAGGCACCCCGGGGCGTCTGGGGTGCGGCTGCCTTCCAGGGCCGCCTTCTGGCCGGGCCGGCGGGGAGCGCCCCCTCCGGCGCGCGCGCCGTGGTGGGAGGGGCCTGAGGAGGCGGGGCCTGCAGCGGGGCCCCGGCGCGGGCGGAGCCGGCGGCCACCGCCCGCGGGCGAGTTAAAGGAGAAGGCGGAGCGGGAGGCAAAAAGCCTACAGCACCCGGTATTCCCAGGCGGTCTCCCATCCAAGTACTAACCAGGCCCGACCCTGCTTAGCTTCCGAGATCAGACGAGATCGGGCGCGTTCAGGGTGGTATGGCCGTAGACGGGGGCGGGGACGGCGGGCTGCCTCTTGAGGCCCACTTTCGCTGGCGCTTGCGCCTCACCGCCAGCCTGGCGGTCAGCCCGCCCCGGCAGGACCACGTCGCCCGCCCAGGCAGGGGGAACGGAGGTCTCGGGTACCGGGCGGTGGCGGAGGCGGAGGGTTTGGCCACCCCCTCCCAGCCGAGGGCGGGCGTGACCCAGCGAACCCTTCCGCGCTTGGCGCCCCGCCCAAGATCCGGCCCGTCGCTCACATGGACGTGGCCCCGGAGGCTTCAGGGCCCGGAGCCCGCGGTCCCTTGGGCATCGCACCTGCCCGCCCACGCGGCGCTAGGCGCCGCCCAGCCGCAGCCCGGGCCGGCCCTCCTGCCCGACAGCAGCTGGCCCGAAGCCACTGGGAGCCACCATCGTGTCGCCACGGCCCCTCAGCCCCGGCGAGGCCACCCTTGCCCGCACACCACCCGCCGAGATCAGGAGCCCGCCCCTGGCGGCCGGCAGGCCCGGGGAAGCGGCCCCTGCCCTCGATCCCGCTCCCGCACCCGGCAGCGGCGGCGACACGGCGGGGGGCGGGGCTTTTGCCGGAGGGAGCTGTGGAGGGACACACCCACCGGCACACAGGTGGCGGCCCCGTGGCGGGGCGCCGGTGGGGGCGGCCAGGTGCAGGTCGACGGGCTCGCTGGCCGAAGGGACGGCAACCGGGCCCGCGGCGGAGCCTGGGTCCGGGCCAGGCACCCCGGGGGCGTCTGGGGTGCGGCTGCCTTCCAGGGCCGCCTTCTGGCCGCCAGGCGGGCCGGGCCGGCGGGGAGCGCACCCTCCGGCGCGCGCGCCGTGGTGGGAGGGGCCTGAGGAGGCGGGGCCTGCAGCGGGGCCCCGGCGCGGGCGGAGCCGGCGGCCACCGCCCGCGGGCGAGTTAAAGGAGAAGGCGGAGCGGGAGGCAAAAAGCCTACAACACCCGGTATTCCCAGGCGGTCTCCCATCCAAGTACTAACCAGGCCCGACCCTGCTTAGCTTCCGAGATCAGACGAGATCGGGCGCGTTCAGGGTAGTATGGCCGTAGACGGGGGCGGGGACGGCGGCCTGCCTCTTGAGGCCCACTTTCGCTGGCGCTTGCGCCTCACCGCCAGCCTGGCGGTCAGCCCGCCCCAGCAGGACTCCGTCGCCCGCCCAGGCAGGGGGAACGGATGTCTCGGGTACCGGGCGGTGGCGGAGGCGGAGGGTTTGGCCACCCCCTCCCAGCCGAGGGCGGGCGTGACCCAGCGAACCCTTCGGCGCTTGGCGCCCCGCCCAAGATCCGGCCCGTCGCTCACAGGGACGTGGCCCCGGAGGCTTCAGGGCCCGGGGCCCGCGGTGCCTTGGGCATCGCCCCTGCCCGCCCACGCGGCGCTAGGCGCCGCCCAGCCGCAGCCCGGGCCGGCCCTCCTGCCCGACAGCAGCTGGCCCGAAGCCACTGGGAGCCACCATCGTGTCGCCATGGCCCCTCAGCCCCGGCGAGGCCACCCTTGCCCGCACACCACCCGCCGAGCTCAGGAGCCCGACCCTGGCGGCCGGCAGGCCCGGGGAAGCGGCCCCTGCCCTCGATCCCGCTCCCGCACCCGGCAGCGGCGGCGACACGGCGGGGGGCGGGGCTTTTGCCGGAGGGAGCTGTGGAGGGACACACCCACCGGCACACAGGTGGCGGCCCCGGGGCGGGGCGCCGGTGGGGGCGGCCAGGTGCAGGTCGACGGGCTCGCTGGCCGAAGGGACGGCAACCGGGCCCGCGGCGGAGCCTGGGTCCGGGCCAGGCACCCCGGGGGCGTCTGGGGTGCGGCTGCCTTCCAGGGCCGCCTTCTGGCCGCCTGGCGGGCCGGGCTGGCGGGGAGCGCCCCCTCCGGCGCGCGCGCCGTGGTGGGAGGGGCCTGAGGAGGCGGGGCCTGCAGCGGGGCCCCGGCGCGGGCGGAGCCGGCGTCCACCGCCCGCGGGCGATTTAAAGGAGAAGGCGGAGCGGGAGGCAAAAATCCTACAGCACCCGGTATTCCCAGGCGGTCTCCCATCCAAGTACTAACCAGGCCCGACCCTGCTTAGCTTCCGAGATCAGACGAGATCGGGCGCGTTCAGGGTGGTATGGCCGTAGACGGGGGCGGGGACGGCGGGCTGCCTCTTGAGGCCCACTTTCGCTGGCGCTTGCGCCTCACCGCCAGCCTGGCGGTCAGCCCGCCCCGGCAGGACCCCGTCGCCCGCCCAGGCAGGGGGAACGGAGGTCTCGGGTACCGGGCGGTGGCGGAGGCGGAGGGTTTGGCCACCCCCTCCCAGCCGAGGGCGGGCGTGACCCAGCGAACCCTTCGGCGCTAGGCGCCCCGCCCAAGATCCGGCCCGTCGCTCACAGGGACGTGGCCCCGGAGGCTTCAGGGCCCGGGGCCCGCGGTCCCTTGGGCATCGCCCCTGCCCGCCCACGCGGCGCTAGGCGCCGCCCAGCCGCAGCCCGGGCCGGCCCTCCTGCCCGACAGCAGCTGGCACGAAGCCACTGGGAGCCACCATCGTGTCGCCACGGCCCCTCAGCCCCGGCGAGGCCACCCTTGCCCGCACACCACCCGCCGAGCTCAGGAGCCCGCCCCTGGCGGCCGGCAGGCCCGGGGAAGCGGCCCCTGCCCTCGATCCCGCTCCCGCACCCGGCAGCGGCGGCGACACGGCGGGGGGCGGGGCTTTTGCCGGAGGGAGCTGTGGAGGGACACACCCACCGGCACACAGGTGGCGGCCCCGGGGGGGGCGCCGGTGGGGGCGGCCAGGTGCAGGTCGACGGGCTCGCTGGCCGAAGGGACGGCAACCGGGCCCGCGGCGGAGCCTGGGTCCGGGCCAGGCACCCCGGGGGCGTCTGGGGTGCGGCTGCCTTCCAGGGCCGCCTTCTGGCCGGGCCGGCGGGGATCGCCCCCTCCGGCGCGCGCGCCGTGGTGGGAGGGGCCTGAGGAGGCGGGGCCTGCAGCGGGGCCCCGGCGCGGGCGGAGCCGGCGGCCACCGCCCGCGGGCGAGTTAAAGGAGAAGGCGGAGCGGGAGGCAAAAAGCCTACAGCACCCGGTATTCCCAGGCGGTCTCCCATCCAAGTACTAACCAGGCCCGACCCTGCTTAGCTTCCGAGATCAGACGAGATCGGGCGCGTTCAGGGTGGTATGGCCGTAGACGGGGGCGGGGACGGCGGGCTGCCTCTTGAGGCCCACTTTCGCTGGCGCTTGCGCCTCACCGCCAGCCTGGCGGTCAGCCCGCCCCGGCAGGACCACGTCGCCCGCCCAGGCAGGGGGAACGGAGGTCTCGGGTACCGGGCGGTGGCGGAGGCGGAGGGTTTGGCCACCCCCTCCCAGCCGAGGGCGGGCGTGACCCAGCGAACCCTTCCGCGCTTGGCGCCCCGCCCAAGATCCGGCCCGTCGCTCACAGGGACGTGGCCCCGGAGGCTTCAGGGCCCGGGGCCCGCGGTCCCTTGGGCATCGCCCCTGCCCGCCCACGCGGCGCTAGGCGCCGCCCAGCCGCAGCCCGGGCCGGCCCTCCTGCCCGACAGCAGCTGGCCCGAAGCCACTGGGAGCCACCATCGTGTCGCCACGGCCCCTCAGCCCCGGCGAGGCCACCCTTGCCCGCACACCACCCGCCGAGCTCAGGAGCCCGCCCCTGGCGGCCGGCAGGCCCGGGGAAGCGGCCCCTGCCCTCGATCCCGCTCCCGCACCCGGCCGCGGCGGCGACACGGCGGGGGGCGGGGCTTTTGCCGGAGGGAGCTGTGGAGGGACACACCCACCGGCACACAGGTGGCGGCCCCGGGGCGGGGCGCCGGTGGGGGCGGCCAGGTGCAGGTCGACGGGCTCGCTGGCCGAAGGGACGGCAACCGGGCCCGCGGCGGAGCCTGGGTCCGGGCCAGGCACCCCGGGGGCGTCTGGGGTGCGGCTGCCTTCCAGGGCCGCCTTCTGGCCGCCTGGCGGGCCGGGCCGGCGGGGAGCGCCCCCTACGGCGCGCGCGCCGTGGTGGGAGGGGCCTGAGGAGGCGGGGCCTGCAGCGGGGCCCCGGCGCGGGCGGAGCCGGCGGCCACCGCCCGCGGGCGAGTTAAAGGAGAAGGCGGAGCAGGAGGCAAAAAGCCTACAGCACCCGGTATTCCCAGGCGGTCTCCCATCCAAGTACTAACCAGGCCCGACCCTGCTTAGCTTCCGAGATCAGACGAGATCGGGCGCGTTCAGGGTGGTATGGCCGTAGACGGGGGCGGGGACGGCGGGCTGCCTCCTGAGGCCCACTTTCGCTGTCGCTTGCGCCTCACCGCCAGCCTGGCGGTCAGCCCGCCCCGGCAGGAACCCGTCGCCCGCCCAGGCAGGGGGAACGGAGGTCTCGGGTACCGGGCGGTGGCGGAGGCGGAGGGCTTGGCCACACCCTCCCAGACGAGGGCGGGCGTGACCCAGCGAACCCTTCGGCGCTTGGCGCCCCGCCCAAGATCCGGCCCGTCGCTCACAGGGACGTGGCCCCGGAGGCTTCAGGGCCCGGGGCCCGCGGTCCCTTGGGCATCGCCCCTGCCCGCCGACGCGGCGCTAGGAGCCGCCCAGCCGCAGCCCGGTCCGGCCCTCCTGCCCGACAGCAGCTGGCCCGAAGCCACTGGGAGCCACCATCGTGTCGCCACGGCCCCTCAGCCCCGGCGAGGCCACCCTTGCCCGCACACCACCCGCCGGGCTCAGTAGCCCGCCCCTGGCGGCCGGCAGGCCAGGGGAAGCGGCCCCTGCCCTCGATCCCGCTCCCGCACCCGGCCGCGGCGGTGACACGGCGGGGGGCGGGGCTTTTGCCGGAGGGAGCTGTGGAGGGACACACCCACCGGCACACAGGTGGCGGCCCCGGGGCGGGGCGCCGGTGGGGGCGGCCAGGTGCAGGTCGAGGGGCTCGCTGGCCGAAGGGAAGGCAACCGGGCCCGCGGCGGAGCCTGGGTCCGGGCCAGGCACCCCGGGGCGTCTGGGGTGCGGCTGCCTTCCAGGGCCGCCTTCTGGCCGGGCCGGCGGGGAGCGCCCCCTCCGGCGCGCGCGCCGTGGTGGGAGGGGCCTGAGGAGGCGGGGCCTGCAGCGGGGCCCCGGCGCGGGCGGAGCCGGCGGCCACCGCCCGCGGGCGAGTTAAAGGAGAAGGCGGAGCGGGAGGCAAAAAGCCTACAGCACCCGGTATTCCCAGGCGGTCTCCCATCCAAGTACTAACCAGGCCCGACCCTGCTTAGCTTCCGAGATCAGACGAGATCGGGCGCGTTCAGGGTGGTATGGCCGTAGACGGGGGCGGGGACGGCGGGCTGCCTCTTGAGGCCCACTTTCGCTGGCGCTTGCGCCTCACCGCCAGCCTGGCGGTCAGCCCGCCCCGGCAGGACCACGTCGCCCGCCCAGGCAGGGGGAACGGAGGTCTCGGGTACCGGGCGGTGGCGGAGGCGGAGGGTTTGGCCACCCCCTCCCAGCCGAGGGCGGGCGTGACCCAGCGAACCCTTCCGCGCTTGGCGCCCCGCCCAAGATCCGGCCCGTCGCTCACATGGACGTGGCCCCGGAGGCTTCAGGGCCCGGAGCCCGCGGTCCCTTGGGCATCGCACCTGCCCGCCCACGCGGCGCTAGGCGCCGCCCAGCCGCAGCCCGGGCCGGCCCTCCTGCCCGACAGCAGCTGGCCCGAAGCCACTGGGAGCCACCATCGTGTCGCCACGGCCCCTCAGCCCCGGCGAGGCCACCCTTGCCCGCACACCACCCGCCGAGATCAGGAGCCCGCCCCTGGCGGCCGGCAGGCCCGGGGAAGCGGCCCCTGCCCTCGATCCCGCTCCCGCACCCGGCAGCGGCGGCGACACGGCGGGGGGCGGGGCTTTTGCCGGAGGGAGCTGTGGAGGGACACACCCACCGGCACACAGGTGGCGGCCCCGTGGCGGGGCGCCGGTGGGGGCGGCCAGGTGCAGGTCGACGGGCTCGCTGGCCGAAGGGACGGCAACCGGGCCCGCGGCGGAGCCTGGGTCCGGGCCAGGCACCCCGGGGGCGTCTGGGGTGCGGCTGCCTTCCAGGGCCGCCTTCTGGCCGCCAGGCGGGCCGGGCCGGCGGGGAGCGCACCCTCCGGCGCGCGCGCCGTGGTGGGAGGGGCCTGAGGAGGCGGGGCCTGCAGCGGGGCCCCGGCGCGGGCGGAGCCGGCGGCCACCGCCCGCGGGCGAGTTAAAGGAGAAGGCGGAGCGGGAGGCAAAAAGCCTACAACACCCGGTATTCCCAGGCGGTCTCCCATCCAAGTACTAACCAGGCCCGACCCTGCTTAGCTTCCGAGATCAGACGAGATCGGGCGCGTTCAGGGTAGTATGGCCGTAGACGGGGGCGGGGACGGCGGCCTGCCTCTTGAGGCCCACTTTCGCTGGCGCTTGCGCCTCACCGCCAGCCTGGCGGTCAGCCCGCCCCAGCAGGACCCCGTCGCCCGCCCAGGCAGGGGGAACGGATGTCTCGGGTACCGGGCGGTGGCGGAGGCGGAGGGTTTGGCCACCCCCTCCCAGCCGAGGGCGGGCGTGACCCAGCGAACCCTTCGGCGCTTGGCGCCCCGCCCAAGATCCGGCCCGTCGCTCACAGGGACGTGGCCCCGGAGGCTTCAGGGCCCGGGGCCCGCGGTGCCTTGGGCATCGCCCCTGCCCGCCCACGCGGCGCTAGGCGCCGCCCAGCCGCAGCCCGGGCCGGCCCTCCTGCCCGACAGCAGCTGGCCCGAAGCCACTGGGAGCCACCATCGTGTCGCCATGGCCCCTCAGCCCCGGCGAGGCCACCCTTGCCCGCACACCACCCGCCGAGCTCAGGAGCCCGCCCCTGGCGGCCGGCAGGCCCGGGGAAGCGGCCCCTGCCCTCGATCCCGCTCCCGCACCCGGCAGCGGCGGCGACACGGCGGGGGGCGGGGCTTTTGCCGGAGGGAGCTGTGGAGGGACACACCCACCGGCACACAGGTGGCGGCCCCGGGGCGGGGCGCCGGTGGGGGCGGCCAGGTGCAGGTCGACGGGCTCGCTGGCCGAAGGGACGGCAACCGGGCCCGCGGCGGAGCCTGGGTCCGGGCCAGGCACCCCGGGGGCGTCTGGGGTGCGGCTGCCTTCCAGGGCCGCCTTCTGGCCGCCTGGCGGGCCGGGCTGGCGGGGAGCGCCCCCTCCGGCGCGCGCGCCGTGGTGGGAGGGGCCTGAGGAGGCGGGGCCTGCAGCGGGGCCCCGGCGCGGGCGGAGCCGGCGTCCACCGCCCGCGGGCGATTTAAAGGAGAAGGCGGAGCGGGAGGCAAAAATCCTACAGCACCCGGTATTCCCAGGCGGTCTCCCATCCAAGTACTAACCAGGCCCGACCCTGCTTAGCTTCCGAGATCAGACGAGATCGGGCGCGTTCAGGGTGGTATGGCCGTAGACGGGGGCGGGGACGGCGGGCTGCCTCTTGAGGCCCACTTTCGCTGGCGCTTGCGCCTCACCGCCAGCCTGGCGGTCAGCCCGCCCCGGCAGGACCCCGTCGCCCGCCCAGGCAGGGGGAACGGAGGTCTCGGGTACCGGGCGGTGGCGGAGGCGGAGGGTTTGGCCACCCCCTCCCAGCCGAGGGCGGGCGTGACCCAGCGAACCCTTCGGCGCTAGGCGCCCCGCCCAAGATCCGGCCCGTCGCTCACAGGGACGTGGCCCCGGAGGCTTCAGGGCCCGGGGCCCGCGGTCCCTTGGGCATCGCCCCTGCCCGCCCACGCGGCGCTAGGCGCCGCCCAGCCGCAGCCCGGGCCGGCCCTCCTGCCCGACAGCAGCTGGCACGAAGCCACTGGGAGCCACCATCGTGTCGCCACGGCCCCTCAGCCCCGGCGAGGCCACCCTTGCCCGCACACCACCCGCCGAGCTCAGGAGCCCGCCCCTGGCGGCCGGCAGGCCCGGGGAAGCGGCCCCTGCCCTCGATCCCGCTCCCGCACCCGGCAGCGGCGGCGACACGGCGGGGGGCGGGGCTTTTGCCGGAGGGAGCTGTGGAGGGACACACCCACCGGCACACAGGTGGCGGCCCCGGGGGGGGCGCCGGTGGGGGCGGCCAGGTGCAGGTCGACGGGCTCGCTGGCCGAAGGGACGGCAACCGGGCCCGCGGCGGAGCCTGGGTCCGGGCCAGGCACCCCGGGGGCGTCTGGGGTGCGGCTGCCTTCCAGGGCCGCCTTCTGGCCGGGCCGGCGGGGATCGCCCCCTCCGGCGCGCGCGCCGTGGTGGGAGGGGCCTGAGGAGGCGGGGCCTGCAGCGGGGCCCCGGCGCGGGCGGAGCCGGCGGCCACCGCCCGCGGGCGAGTTAAAGGAGAAGGCGGAGCGGGAGGCAAAAAGCCTACAGCACCCGGTATTCCCAGGCGGTCTCCCATCCAAGTACTAACCAGGCCCGACCCTGCTTAGCTTCCGAGATCAGACGAGATCGGGCGCGTTCAGGGTGGTATGGCCGTAGACGGGGGCGGGGACGGCGGGCTGCCTCTTGAGGCCCACTTTCGCTGGCGCTTGCGCCTCACCGCCAGCCTGGCGGTCAGCCCGCCCCGGCAGGACCACGTCGCCCGCCCAGGCAGGGGGAACGGAGGTCTCGGGTACCGGGCGGTGGCGGAGGCGGAGGGTTTGGCCACCCCCTCCCAGCCGAGGGCGGGCGTGACCCAGCGAACCCTTCCGCGCTTGGCGCCCCGCCCAAGATCCGGCCCGTCGCTCACAGGGACGTGGCCCCGGAGGCTTCAGGGCCCGGGGCCCGCGGTCCCTTGGGCATCGCCCCTGCCCGCCCACGCGGCGCTAGGCGCCGCCCAGCCGCAGCCCGGGCCGGCCCTCCTGCCCGACAGCAGCTGGCCCGAAGCCACTGGGAGCCACCATCGTGTCGCCACGGCCCCTCAGCCCCGGCGAGGCCACCCTTGCCCGCACACCACCCGCCGAGCTCAGGAGCCCGCCCCTGGCGGCCGGCAGGCCCGGGGAAGCGGCCCCTGCCCTCGATCCCGCTCCCGCACCCGGCCGCGGCGGCGACACGGCGGGGGGCGGGGCTTTTGCCGGAGGGAGCTGTGGAGGGACACACCCACCGGCACACAGGTGGCGGCCCCGGGGCGGGGCGCCGGTGGGGGCGGCCAGGTGCAGGTCGACGGGCTCGCTGGCCGAAGGGACGGCAACCGGGCCCGCGGCGGAGCCTGGGTCCGGGCCAGGCACCCCGGGGGCGTCTGGGGTGCGGCTGCCTTCCAGGGCCGCCTTCTGGCCGCCTGGCGGGCCGGGCCGGCGGGGAGCGCCCCCTACGGCGCGCGCGCCGTGGTGGGAGGGGCCTGAGGAGGCGGGGCCTGCAGCGGGGCCCCGGCGCGGGCGGAGCCGGCGGCCACCGCCCGCGGGCGAGTTAAAGGAGAAGGCGGAGCAGGAGGCAAAAAGCCTACAGCACCCGGTATTCCCAGGTGGTCTCCCATCCAAGTACTAACCAGGCCCGACCCTGCTTAGCTTCCGAGATCAGACGAGATCGGGCGCGTTCAGGGTGGTATGGCCGTAGACGGGGGCGGGGACGGCGGGCTGCCTCCTGAGGCCCACTTTCGCTGTCGCTTGCGCCTCACCGCCAGCCTGGCGGTCAGCCCGCCCCGGCAGGAACCCGTCGCCCGCCCAGGCAGGGGGAACGGAGGTCTCGGGTACCGGGCGGTGGCGGAGGCGGAGGGTTTGGCCACCCCCTCCCAGCCGAGGGCGGGCGTGACCCAGCGAACCCTTCGGCGCTTGGCGCCCCGCCCAAGATCCGGCCCGTCGCTCACAGGGACGTGGCCCCGGAGGCTTCAGGGCCCGGGGCCCGCGGTCCCTTGGGCATCGCCCCTGTCCACCCACGCGGCGCTAGGCGCCGCCCGGCCGCAGCCCGGGCCGGCCCTCCTGCCCGACAGCAGCTGGCCCGAAGCCACTGGGAGCCACCATCGTGTCGCCACGGCCCCTCAGCCCCGGCGAGGCCACCCTTGCCCGCACACCACCCGCCGAGCTCAGGAGCCCGCCCCTGGCGGCTGGCAGGCCCGGGGAAGCGGCCCCTGCCCTCGATCCCGCTCCCGCACCCGGCCGCGGCGGCGACACGGCGGGGGGCGGGGCTTTTGCCGGAGGGAGCTGTGGAGGGACACACCCACCGGCACACAGGTGGCGGCCCCGGGGCGGGGCGCCGGTGGGGGCGGCCATGTGCAGGTCGAGGGGCTCGCTGGCCGAAGGGACGGCAACCGGGCCCGCGGCGGAGCCTGGGTCCGGGCCAGGCACCCCGGGGGCGTCTGGGGTGCGGCTGCCTTCCAGGGCCGCCTTCTGGCCGGGCCGGCGGGGATCGCCCCCTCCGGCGCGCGCGCCGTGGTGGGAGGGGCCTGAGGAGGCGGGGCCTGCAGCGGGGCCCCGGCGCGGGCGGAGCCGGCGGCCACCGCCCGCGGGCGAGTTAAAGGAGAAGGCGGAGCGGGAGGCAAAAAGCCTACAGCACCCGGTATTCCCAGGCGGTCTCCCATCCAAGTACTAACCAGGCCCGACCCTGCTTAGCTTCCGAGATCAGACGAGATCGGGCGCGTTCAGGGTGGTATGGCCGTAGACGGGGGCGGGGACGGCGGGCTGCCTCTTGAGGCCCACTTTCGCTGGCGCTTGCGCCTCACCGCCAGCCTGGCGGTCAGCCCGCCCCGGCAGGACCACGTCGCCCGCCCAGGCAGGGGGAACGGAGGTCTCGGGTACCGGGCGGTGGCGGAGGCGGAGGGTTTGGCCACCCCCTCCCAGCCGAGGGCGGGCGTGACCCAGCGAACCCTTCCGCGCTTGGCGCCCCGCCCAAGATCCGGCCCGTCGCTCACAGGGACGTGGCCCCGGAGGCTTCAGGGCCCGGGGCCCGCGGTCCCTTGGGCATCGACCCTGCCCGCCCACGCGGCGCTAGGCGCCGCCCAGCCGCAGCCCGGGCCGGCCCTCCTGCCCGACAGCAGCTGGCCCGAAGCCACTGGGAGCCACCATCGTGTCGCCACGGCCCCTCAGCCCCGGCGAGGCCACCCTTGCCCGCACACCACCCGCCGAGCTCAGGAGCCCGCCCCTGGCGGCCGGCAGGCCCGGGGAAGCGGCCCCTGCCCTCGATCCCGCTCCCGCACCCGGCCGCGGCGGCGACACGGCGGGGGGCGGGGCTTTTGCCGGAGGGAGCTGTGGAGGGACACACCCACCGGCACACAGGTGGCGGCCCCGGGGCGGGGCGCCGGTGGGGGCGGCCAGGTGCAGGTCGAGGGGCTCGCTGGCCGAAGGGACGGCAACCGGGCCCGCGGCGGAGCCTGGGTCCGGGCCAGGCACCCCGGGGGCGTCTGGGGTGCGGCTGCCTTCCAGGGCCGCCTTCTGGCCGCCTGGCGGGCCGGGCCGGCGGGGAGCGCCCCCTCCGGCGCGCGCGCCGTGGTGGGAGGGGCCTGAGGAGGCGGGGCCTGCAGCGGGGCCCCGGCGCGGGCGGAGCCGGCGGCCACCGCCCGCGGGCGAGTTAAAGGAGAAGGCGGAGCAGGAGGCAAAAAGCCTACAGCACCCGGTATTCCCAGGCGGTCTCCCATCCAAGTACTAACCAGGCCCGACCCTGCTTAGCTTCCGAGATCAGACGAGATCGGGCGCGTTCAGGGTGGTATGGCCGTAGACGGGGGCGGGGACGGCGGGCTGCCTCCTGAGGCCCACTTTCGCTGTCGCTTGCGCCTCACCGCCAGCCTGGCGGTCAGCCCGCCCCGGCAGGAACCCGTCGCCCGCCCAGGCAGGGGGAACGGAGGTCTCGGGTACCGGGCGGTGGCGGAGGCGGAGGGTTTGGCCACCCCCTCCCAGCCGAGGGCGGGCGTGACCCAGCGAACCCTTCGGCGCTTGGCGCCCCGCCCAAGATCCGGCCAGTCGCTCACAGGGACGTGGCCGCGGAGGCTTCAGGGCCCGGGGCCCGCGGTCCCTTGGGCATCGCCCCTGCCCGCCGACGCGGCGCTAGGAGCCGCCCAGCCGCAGCCCGGGCCGGCCCTCCTGCCCGACAGCAGCTGGCCCGAAGCCACTGGGAGCCACCATCGTGTCGCCACGGCCCCTCAGCCCCGGCGAGGCCACCCTTGCCCGCACACCACACGCCGGGCTCAGTAGCCCGCCCCTGGCGGCCGGCAGGCCAGGGGAAGCGGCCCCTGCCCTCGATCCCGCTCCCGCACCCGGCCGCGGCGGTGACACGGCGGGGGGCGGGGCTTTTGCCGGAGGGAGCTGTGGAGGGACACACCCACCGGCACACAGGTGGCGGCCCCGGGGCGGGGCGCCGGTGGGGGCGGCCAGGTGCAGGTCGAGGGGCTCGCTGGCCAAAGGGACGGCAACCGGGCCCGCGGCGGAGCCTGGGTCCGGGCCAGGCACCCCGGGGCGTCTGGGGTGCGGCTGCCTTCCAGGGCCGCCTTCTGGCCGGGCCGGCGGGGAGCGCCCCCTCCGGCGCGCGCGCCGTGGTGGGAGGGGCCTGAGGAGGCGGGGCCTGCAGCGGGGCCCCGGCGCGGGCGGAGCCGGCGGCCACCGCCCGCGGGCGAGTTAAAGGAGAAGGCGGAGCGGGAGGCAAAAAGCCTACAGCACCCGGTATTCCCAGGCGGTCTCCCATCCAAGTACTAACCAGGCCCGACCCTGCTTAGCTTCCGAGATCAGACGAGATCGGGCGCGTCCAGGGTGGTATGGCCGTAGACGGGGGCGGGGACGGCGGGCTGCCTCTTGAGGCCCACTTTCGCTGGCGCTTGCGCCTCACCGCCAGCCTGGAGGTCAGCCCGCCCTGGCAGGACCCCGTCGCCCGCCCAGGCAGGGGGAACGGAGGTCTCGGGTACCGGGCGGTGGCGGAGGCGGAGGGTTTGGCCACCCCCTCCCAGCCGAGGGCGGGCGTGACCCAGTGAACCCTTCGGCGCTTGGCGCCCCGCCAAGATCCCGCCGTTCGCTCACAGGGACGTGGCCCCGGAGGCTTCAGTGCCCGGGGCCCGCGGTCCCTTGGGCATCGCCCCTGCCCGCCCACGCGGCGCTAGGCGCCGCCCAGCCGCAGCCCGGGCCGGCCCTCCTGCCCGACAGCAGCTGGCCCGAAGCCACTGGGAGCCACCATCGTGTCGCCACGGCCCCTCAGCCCCGGCGAGGCCACCCTTGCCCGCACACCACCCGCCGAGCTCAGGAGCCCGCCCCTGGCGGCCGGCAGGCCCGGGGAAGCGGCCCCTGCCCTCGATCCCGCTCCCGCACACGGCCGCGGCGGCGACACGGCGGGGGGCGGGGCTTTTGCCGGAGGGAGCTGTGGAGGGACACACCCACCGGCACACAGGTGGCGGCCCCGGGGCGGGGCGCCGGTGGGGGCGGCCAGGTGCAGGTCGAGGGGCTCGCTGGCGGAAGGCACGGCAATCGGGCCCGCGGCGGAGCCTGGGTCCGGGCCAGGCACCCCGGGGGCGTCTGGGGTGCGGCTGCCTTCCAGGGCCGCCTTCTGGCCGCCTGGCGGGCCGGGCTGGCGGGGAGCGCCCCCTCCGGCGCGCGCGCCGTGGTGGGAGGGGCCTGAGGAGGCGGGGCCTGCAGCGGGGCCCCGGCGCGGGCGGAGCCGGCGGCCACCGCCCGCGGGCGAGTTAAAGGAGAAGGCGGAGCGGGAGGCAAAAAGCCTACAGCACCCGGTATTCCCAGGCGGTCTCCCATCCAAGTACTAACCAGGCCCGACCCTGCTTAGCTTCCGAGATCAGACGAGATCGGGCGCGTCCAGGGTGGTATGGCCGTAGACGGGGGCGGGGACGGCGGGCTGCCTCTTGAGGCCCAATTTCGCTGGCGCTTGCGCCTCACCGCCAGCCTGGAGGTCAGCCCGCCCTGGCAGGACCCCGTCGCCCGCCCAGGCAGGGGGAACGGAGGTCTCGGGTACCGGGCGGTGGCGGAGGCGGAGGGTTTGGCCACCCCCTCCCAGCCGAGGGCGGGCGTGACCCAGTGAACTCTTCGGCGCTTGGCGCCCCGCCAAGATCCCGCCCGTCGCTCACAGGGACGTGGCCCCGGAGGCTTCAGTGCCCGGGGCCCGCGGTCCCTTGGGCATCGCCCCTGCCCGCCCACGCGGCGCTAGGCGCCGCCCAGCCGCAGCCCGGGCCGGCCCTCCTGCCCGACAGCAGCTGGCCCGAAGCCACTGGGAGCCACCATCGTGTCGCCACGGCCCCTCAGCCCCGGCGAGGCCACCCTTGCCCGCACACCACCCGCCGAGCTCAGGAGCCCGCCCCTGGCGGCCGGCAGGCCCGGGGAAGCGGCCCCTGCCCTCGATCCCGCTCCCGCACACGGCCGCGGCGGCGACACGGCGGGGGGCGGGGCTTTTGCCGGAGGGAGCTGTGGAGGGACACACCCACCGGCACACAGGTGGCGGCCCCGGGGCGGGGCGCCGGTGGGGGCGGCCAGGTGCAGGTCGAGGGGCTCGCTGGCGGAAGGCACGGCAATCGGGCCCGCGGCGGAGCCTGGGTCCGGGCCAGGCACCCCGGGGGCGTCTGGGGTGCGGCTGCCTTCCAGGGCCGCCTTCTGGCCGCCTGGCGGGCCGGGCTGGCGGGGAGCGCCCCCTCCGGCGCGCGCGCCGTGGTGGGAGGGGCCTGAGGAGGCGGGGCCTGCAGCGGGGCCCCGGCGCGGGCGGAGCCGGCGGCCACCGCCCGCGGGCGAGTTAAAGGAGAAGGCGGAGCGGGAGGCAAAAACCCTACAGCACCCGGTATTCCCAGGCGGTCTCCCATCCAAGTACTAACCAGGCCCGACCCTGCTTAGCTTCCGAGATCAGACGAGATCGGGCGCGTTCAGGGTGGTATGGCCGTAGACGGGGGCGGGGACGGCGGGCTGCCTCTTGAGGCCCACTTTCGCTGGCGCTTGCGCCTCACCGCCAGCCTGGCGGTCAGCCCGCCCCGGCAGGACCCCGTCGCCCGCCCAGGCAGGGGGAACGGAGGTCTCGGGTACCGGGCGGTGGCGGAGGCGGAGGGTTTGGCCACCCCCTCCCAGCCGAGGGCGGGCGTGACCCAGCGAACCCTTCGGCGCTTGGCGCCCCGCCCAAGATCCGGCCCGTCGCTCACAGGGACGTGGCCCCGGAGGCTTCAGGGCCCGGGGCCCGCGGTGCCTTGGGCATCGCCCCTGCCCGCCCACGCGGCGCTAGGCGCCGCCCAGCCGCAGCCCGGGCCGGCCCTCCTGCCCGACAGCAGCTGGCCCGAAGCCACTGGGAGCCACCATCGTGTCGCCACGGCCCCTCAGCCCCGGCGAGGCCACCCTTGCACGCACACCACCCGCCGAGCTCAGGAGCCCGCCCCTGGCGGCCGGCAGGCCCGGGGAAGCGGCCCCTGCCCTCGATCCCGCTCCCGCACCCGGCAGCGGCGGCGACACGGCGGGGGGCGGGGCTTTTGCCGGAGGGAGCTGTGGCGGGACACACCCACCGGCACACAGGTGGCGGCCCCGGGGCGGGGCGCCGGTGGGGGCGGCCAGGTGCAGGTCGACGGGCTCGCTGGCCGAAGGGACGGCAACCGGGCCCGCGGCGGAGCCTGGGTCCGGGCCAGGCACCCCGGGGGCGTCTGGGGTGCGGCTGCCTTCCAGGGCCGCCTTCTGGCCGCCTGGCGGGCCGGGCTGGCGGGGAGCGCCCCCTCCGGCGCGCGCGCCGTGGTGGGAGGGGCCTGAGGAGGCGGGGCCTGCAGCGGGGCCCCGGCGTGGGCGGAGCCGGCGGCCACCGCCCGCGGGCGAGTTAAAGGAGAAGGCGGAGCGGGAGGCAAAAAGCCTACAGCACCCGGTATTCCCAGGCGGTCTCCCATCCAAGTACTAACCAGGCCCGACCCTGCTTAGCTTCCGAGATCAGACGAGATCGGGCGCGTCCAGGGTGGTATGGCCGTAGACGGGGGCGGGGACGGCGGGCTGCCTCTTGAGGCCCAATTTCGCTGGCGCTTGCGCCTCACCGCCAGCCTGGAGGTCAGCCCGCCCTGGCAGGACCCCGTCGCCCGCCCAGGCAGGGGGAACGGAGGTCTCGGGTACCGGGCGGTGGCGGAGGCGGAGGGTTTGGCCACCCCCTCCCAGCCGAGGGCGGGCGTGACCCAGTGAACTCTTCGGCGCTTGGCGCCCCGCCAAGATCCCGCCCGTCGCTCACAGGGACGTGGCCCCGGAGGCTTCAGTGCCCGGGGCCCGCGGTCCCTTGGGCATCGCCCCTGCCCGCCCACGCGGCGCTAGGCGCCGCCCAGCCGCAGCCCGGGCCGGCCCTCCTGCCCGACAGCAGCTGGCCCGAAGCCACTGGGAGCCACCATCGTGTCGCCACGGCCCCTCAGCCCCGGCGAGGCCACCCTTGCCCGCACACCACCCGCCGAGCTCAGGAGCCCGCCCCTGGCGGCCGGCAGGCCCGGGGAAGCGGCCCCTGCCCTCGATCCCGCTCCCGCACACGGCCGCGGCGGCGACACGGCGGGGGGCGGGGCTTTTGCCGGAGGGAGCTGTGGAGGGACACACCCACTGGCACACAGGTGGCGGCCCCGGGGCGGGGCGCCGGTGGGGGCGGCCAGGTGCAGGTCGAGGGGCTCGCTGGCGGAAGGCACGGCAATCGGGCCCGCGGCGGAGCCTGGGTCCGGGCCAGGCACCCCGGGGGCGTCTGGGGTGCGGCTGCCTTCCAGGGCCGCCTTCTGGCCGCCTGGCGGGCCGGGCTGGCGGGGAGCGCCCCCTCCGGCGCGCGCGCCGTGGTGGGAGGGGCCTGAGGAGGCGGGGCCTGCAGCGGGGCCCCGGCGCGGGCGGAGCCGGCGGCCACCGCCCGCGGGCGAGTTAAAGGAGAAGGCGGAGCGGGAGGCAAAAACCCTACAGCACCCGGTATTCCCAGGCGGTCTCCCATCCAAGTACTAACCAGGCCCGACCCTGCTTAGCTTCCGAGATCAGACGAGATCGGGCGCGTTCAGGGTGGTATGGCCGTAGACGGGGGCGGGGACGGCGGGCTGCCTCTTGAGGCCCACTTTCGCTGGCGCTTGCGCCTCACCGCCAGCCTGGCGGTCAGCCCGCCCCGGCAGGACCCCGTCGCCCGCCCAGGCAGGGGGAACGGAGGTCTCGGGTACCGGGCGGTGGCGGAGGCGGAGGGTTTGGCCACCCCCTCCCAGCCGAGGGCGGGCGTGACCCAGCGAACCCTTCGGCGCTTGGCGCCCCGCCCAAGATCCGGCCCGTCGCTCACAGGGACGTGGCCCCGGAGGCTTCAGGGCCCGGGGCCCGCGGTGCCTTGGGCATCGCCCCTGCCCGCCCACGCGGCGCTAGGCGCCGCCCAGCCGCAGCCCGGGCCGGCCCTCCTGCCCGACAGCAGCTGGCCCGAAGCCACTGGGAGCCACCATCGTGTCGCCACGGCCCCTCAGCCCCGGCGAGGCCACCCTTGCACGCACACCACCCGCCGAGCTCAGGAGCCCGCCCCTGGCGGCCGGCAGGCCCGGGGAAGCGGCCCCTGCCCTCGATCCCGCTCCCGCACCCGGCAGCGGCGGCGACACGGCGGGGGGCGGGGCTTTTGCCGGAGGGAGCTGTGGCGGGACACACCCACCGGCACACAGGTGGCGGCCCCGGGGCGGGGCGCCGGTGGGGGCGGCCAGGTGCAGGTCGACGGGCTCGCTGGCCGAAGGGACGGCAACCGGGCCCGCGGCGGAGCCTGGGTCCGGGCCAGGCACCCCGGGGGCGTCTGGGGTGCGGCTGCCTTCCAGGGCCGCCTTCTGGCCGCCTGGCGGGCCGGGCTGGCGGGGAGCGCCCCCTCCGGCGCGCGCGCCGTGGTGGGAGGGGCCTGAGGAGGCGGGGCCTGCAGCGGGGCCCCGGCGCGGGCGGAGCCGGCGGCCACCGCCCGCGGGCGAGTTAAAGGAGAAGGCGGAGCGGGAGGCAAAAAGCCTACAGCACCCGGTATTCCCAGGCGGTCTCCCATCCAAGTACTAACCAGGCCCGACCCTGCTTAGCTTCCGAGATCAGACGAGATCGGGCGCGTCCAGGGTGGTATGGCCGTAGACGGGGGCGGGGACGGCGGGCTGCCTCTTGAGGCCCAATTTCGCTGGCGCTTGCGCCTCACCGCCAGCCTGGAGGTCAGCCCGCCCTGGCAGGACCCCGTCGCCCGCCCAGGCAGGGGGAACGGAGGTCTCGGGTACCGGGCGGTGGCGGAGGCGGAGGGTTTGGCCACCCCCTCCCAGCCGAGGGCGGGCGTGACCCAGTGAACTCTTCGGCGCTTGGCGCCCCGCCAAGATCCCGCCCGTCGCTCACAGGGACGTGGCCCCGGAGGCTTCAGTGCCCGGGGCCCGCGGTCCCTTGGGCATCGCCCCTGCCCGCCCACGCGGCGCTAGGCGCCGCCCAGCCGCAGCCCGGGCCGGCCCTCCTGCCCGACAGCAGCTGGCCCGAAGCCACTGGGAGCCACCATCGTGTCGCCACGGCCCCTCAGCCCCGGCGAGGCCACCCTTGCCCGCACACCACCCGCCGAGCTCAGGAGCCCGCCCCTGGCGGCCGGCAGGCCCGGGGAAGCGGCCCCTGCCCTCGATCCCGCTCCCGCACACGGCCGCGGCGGCGACACGGCGGGGGGCGGGGCTTTTGCCGGAGGGAGCTGTGGAGGGACACACCCACCGGCACACAGGTGGCGGCCCCGGGGCGGGGCGCCGGTGGGGGCGGCCAGGTGCAGGTCGAGGGGCTCGCTGGCGGAAGGCACGGCAATCGGGCCCGCGGCGGAGCCTGGGTCCGGGCCAGGCACCCCGGGGGCGTCTGGGGTGCGGCTGCCTTCCAGGGCCGCCTTCTGGCCGCCTGGCGGGCCGGGCTGGCGGGGAGCGCCCCCTCCGGCGCGCGCGCCGTGGTGGGAGGGGCCTGAGGAGGCGGGGCCTGCAGCGGGGCCCCGGCGCGGGCGGAGCCGGCGGCCACCGCCCGCGGGCGAGTTAAAGGAGAAGGCGGAGCGGGAGGCAAAAACCCTACAGCACCCGGTATTCCCAGGCGGTCTCCCATCCAAGTACTAACCAGGCCCGACCCTGCTTAGCTTCCGAGATCAGACGAGATCGGGCGCGTTCAGGGTGGTATGGCCGTAGACGGGGGCGGGGACGGCGGGCTGCCTCTTGAGGCCCACTTTCGCTGGCGCTTGCGCCTCACCGCCAGCCTGGCGGTCAGCCCGCCCCGGCAGGACCCCGTCGCCCGCCCAGGCAGGGGGAACGGAGGTCTCGGGTACCGGGCGGTGGCGGAGGCGGAGGGTTTGGCCACCCCCTCCCAGCCGAGGGCGGGCGTGACCCAGCGAACCCTTCGGCGCTTGGCGCCCCGCCCAAGATCCGGCCCGTCGCTCACAGGGACGTGGCCCCGGAGGCTTCAGGGCCCGGGGCCCGCGGTGCCTTGGGCATCGCCCCTGCCCGCCCACGCGGCGCTAGGCGCCGCCCAGCCGCAGCCCGGGCCGGCCCTCCTGCCCGACAGCAGCTGGCCCGAAGCCACTGGGAGCCACCATCGTGTCGCCACGGCCCCTCAGCCCCGGCGAGGCCACCCTTGCACGCACACCACCCGCCGAGCTCAGGAGCCCGCCCCTGGCGGCCGGCAGGCCCGGGGAAGCGGCCCCTGCCCTCGATCCCGCTCCCGCACCCGGCAGCGGCGGCGACACGGCGGGGGGCGGGGCTTTTGCCGGAGGGAGCTGTGGCGGGACACACCCACCGGCACACAGGTGGCGGCCCCGGGGCGGGGCGCCGGTGGGGGCGGCCAGGTGCAGGTCGACGGGCTCGCTGGCCGAAGGGACGGCACCCGGGCCCGCGGCGGAGCCTGGGTCCGGGCCAGGCACCCCGGGGGCGTCTGGGGTGCGGCTGCCTTCCAGGGCCGCCTTCTGGCCGCCTGGCGGGCCGGGCTGGCGGGGAGCGCCCCCTCCGGCGCGCGCGCCGTGGTGGGAGGGGCCTGAGGAGGCGGGGCCTGCAGCGGGGCCCCGGCGCGGGCGGAGCCGGCGGCCACCGCCCGCGGGCGAGTTAAAGGAGAAGGCGGAGCGGGAGGCAAAAAGCCTACAGCACCCGGTATTCCCAGGCGGTCTCCCATCCAAGTACTAACCAGGCCCGACCCTGCTTAGCTTCCGAGATCAGACGAGATCGGGCGCGTCCAGGGTGGTATGGCCGTAGACGGGGGCGGGGACGGCGGGCTGCCTCTTGAGGCCCAATTTCGCTGGCGCTTGCGCCTCACCGCCAGCCTGGAGGTCAGCCCGCCCTGGCAGGACCCCGTCGCCCGCCCAGGCAGGGGGAACGGAGGTCTCGGGTACCGGGCGGTGGCGGAGGCGGAGGGTTTGGCCACCCCCTCCCAGCCGAGGGCGGGCGTGACCCAGTGAACTCTTCGGCGCTTGGCGCCCCGCCAAGATCCCGCCCGTCGCTCACAGGGACGTGGCCCCGGAGGCTTCAGTGCCCGGGGCCCGCGGTCCCTTGGGCATCGCCCCTGCCCGCCCACGCGGCGCTAGGCGCCGCCCAGCCGCAGCCCGGGCCGGCCCTCCTGCCCGACAGCAGCTGGCCCGAAGCCACTGGGAGCCACCATCGTGTCGCCACGGCCCCTCAGCCCCGGCGAGGCCACCCTTGCCCGCACACCACCCGCCGAGCTCAGGAGCCCGCCCCTGGCGGCCGGCAGGCCCGGGGAAGCGGCCCCTGCCCTCGATCCCGCTCCCGCACACGGCCGCGGCGGCGACACGGCGGGGGGCGGGGCTTTTGCCGGAGGGAGCTGTGGAGGGACACACCCACCGGCACACAGGTGGCGGCCCCGGGGCGGGGCGCCGGTGGGGGCGGCCAGGTGCAGGTCGAGGGGCTCGCTGGCGGAAGGCACGGCAATCGGGCCCGCGGCGGAGCCTGGGTCCGGGCCAGGCACCCCGGGGGCGTCTGGGGTGCGGCTGCCTTCCAGGGCCGCCTTCTGGCCGCCTGGCGGGCCGGGCTGGCGGGGAGCGCCCCCTCCGGCGCGCGCGCCGTGGTGGGAGGGGCCTGAGGAGGCGGGGCCTGCAGCGGGGCCCCGGCGCGGGCGGAGCCGGCGGCCACCGCCCGCGGGCGAGTTAAAGGAGAAGGCGGAGCGGGAGGCAAAAACCCTACAGCACCCGGTATTCCCAGGCGGTCTCCCATCCAAGTACTAACCAGGCCCGACCCTGCTTAGCTTCCGAGATCAGACGAGATCGGGCGCGTTCAGGGTGGTATGGCCGTAGACGGGGGCGGGGACGGCGGGCTGCCTCTTGAGGCCCACTTTCGCTGGCGCTTGCGCCTCACCGCCAGCCTGGCGGTCAGCCCGCCCCGGCAGGACCCCGTCGCCCGCCCAGGCAGGGGGAACGGAGGTCTCGGGTACCGGGCGGTGGCGGAGGCGGAGGGTTTGGCCACCCCCTCCCAGCCGAGGGCGGGCGTGACCCAGCGAACCCTTCGGCGCTTGGCGCCCCGCCCAAGATCCGGCCCGTCGCTCACAGGGACGTGGCCCCGGAGGCTTCAGGGCCCGGGGCCCGCGGTGCCTTGGGCATCGCCCCTGCCCGCCCACGCGGCGCTAGGCGCCGCCCAGCCGCAGCCCGGGCCGGCCCTCCTGCCCGACAGCAGCTGGCCCGAAGCCACTGGGAGCCACCATCGTGTCGCCACGGCCCCTCAGCCCCGGCGAGGCCACCCTTGCACGCACACCACCCGCCGAGCTCAGGAGCCCGCCCCTGGCGGCCGGCAGGCCCGGGGAAGCGGCCCCTGCCCTCGATCCCGCTCCCGCACCCGGCAGGGGCGGCGACACGGCGGGGGGCGGGGCTTTTGCCGGAGGGAGCTGTGGCGGGACACACCCACCGGCACACAGGTGGCGGCCCCGGGGCGGGGCGCCGGTGGGGGCGGCCAGGTGCAGGTCGACGGGCTCGCTGGCCGAAGGGACGGCAACCGGGCCCGCGGCGGAGCCTGGGTCCGGGCCAGGCACCCCGGGGGCGTCTGGGGTGCGGCTGCCTTCCAGGGCCGCCTTCTGGCCGCCTGGCGGGCCGGGCCGGCGGGGAGCGCCCCCTCCGGCGCGCGCGCCGTGGTGGGAGGGGCCTGAGGAGGCGGGGCCTGCAGCGGGGCCCCGGCGCGGGCGGAGCCGGCGGCCACCGCCCGCGGGCGAGTTAAAGGAGAAGGCGGAGCAGGAGGCAAAAAGCCTACAGCACCCGGTATTCCCAGGCGGTCTCCCATCCAAGTACTAACCAGGCCCGACCCTGCTTAGCTTCCGAGATCAGACGAGATCGGGCGCGTTCAGGGTGGTATGGCCGTAGACGGGGGCGGGGACGGCGGGCTGCCTCCTGAGGCCCTCTTTCGCTGTCGCTTGCGCCTCACCGCCAGCCTGGCGGTCAGCCCGCCCCGGCAGGAACCCGTCGCCCGCCCAGGCAGGGGGAACGGAGGTCTCGGGTACCGGGCGGTGGCGGAGGCGGAGGGTTTGGCCACACCCTCCCAGACGAGGGCGGGCGTGACCCAGCGAACCCTTCGGCGCTTGGCGCCCCGCCCAAGATCCGGCCCGTCGCTCACAGGGACGTGGCCCCGGAGGCTTCAGGGCCCGGGGCCCGCGGTCCCTTGGGCATCGCCCCTGCCCGCCGACGCGGCGCTAGGAGCCGCCCAGCCGCAGCCCGGGCCGGCCCTCCTGCCCGACAGCAGCTGGCCCGAAGCCACTGGGAGCCACCATCGTGTCGCCACGGCCCCTCAGCCCCGGCGAGGCCACCCTTGCCCGCACACCACCCGCCGGGCTCAGTAGCCCGCCCCTGGCGGCCGGCAGGCCAGGGGAAGCGGCCCCTGCCCTCGATCCCGCTCCCGCACCCGGCCGCGGCGGTGACACGGCGGGGGGCGGGGCTTTTGCCGGAGGGAGCTGTGGAGGGACACACCCACCGGCACACAGGTGGCGGCCCCGGGGCGGGGCGCCGGTGGGGGCGGCCAGGTGCAGGTCGAGGGGCTCGCTGGCCGAAGGGAAGGCAACCGGGCCCGCGGCGGAGCCTGGGTCCGGGCCAGGCACCCCGGGGCGTCTGGGGTGCGGCTGCCTTCCAGGGCCGCCTTCTGGCCGGGCCGGCGGGGAGCGCCCCCTCCGGCGCGCGCGCCGTGGTGGGAGGGGCCTGAGGAGGCGGGGCCTGCAGCGGGGCCCCGGCGCGGGCGGAGCCGGCGGCCACCGCCCGCGGGCGAGTTAAAGGAGAAGGCGGAGCGGGAGGCAAAAAGCCTACAGCACCCGGTATTCCCAGGCGGTCTCCCATCCAAGTACTAACCAGGCCCGACCCTGCTTAGCTTCCGAGATCAGACGAGATCGGGCGCGTTCAGGGTGGTATGGCCGTAGACGGGGGCGGGGACGGCGGGCTGCCTCTTGAGGCCCACTTTCGCTGGCGCTTGCGCCTCACCGCCAGCCTGGCGGTCAGCCCGCCCCGGCAGGACCACGTCGCCCGCCCAGGCAGGGGGAACGGAGGTCTCGGGTACCGGGCGGTGGCGGAGGCGGAGGGTTTGGCCACCCCCTCCCAGCCGAGGGCGGGCGTGACCCAGCGAACCCTTCCGCGCTTGGCGCCCCGCCCAAGATCCGGCCCGTCGCTCACATGGACGTGGCCCCGGAGGCTTCAGGGCCCGGAGCCCGCGGTCCCTTGGGCATCGCACCTGCCCGCCCACGCGGCGCTAGGCGCCGCCCAGCCGCAGCCCGGGCCGGCCCTCCTGCCCGACAGCAGCTGGCCCGAAGCCACTGGGAGCCACCATCGTGTCGCCACGGCCCCTCAGCCCCGGCGAGGCCACCCTTGCCCGCACACCACCCGCCGAGATCAGGAGCCCGCCCCTGGCGGCCGGCAGGCCCGGGGAAGCGGCCCCTGCCCTCGATCCCGCTCCCGCACCCGGCAGCGGCGGCGACACGGCGGGGGGCGGGGCTTTTGCCGGAGGGAGCTGTGGAGGGACACACCCACCGGCACACAGGTGGCGGCCCCGTGGCGGGGCGCCGGTGGGGGCGGCCAGGTGCAGGTCGACGGGCTCGCTGGCCGAAGGGACGGCAACCGGGCCCGCGGCGGAGCCTGGGTCCGGGCCAGGCACCCCGGGGGCGTCTGGGGTGCGGCTGCCTTCCAGGGCCGCCTTCTGGCCGCCAGGCGGGCCGGGCCGGCGGGGAGCGCACCCTCCGGCGCGCGCGCCGTGGTGGGAGGGGCCTGAGGAGGCGGGGCCTGCAGCGGGGCCCCGGCGCGGGCGGAGCCGGCGGCCACCGCCCGCGGGCGAGTTAAAGGAGAAGGCGGAGCGGGAGGCAAAAAGCCTACAACACCCGGTATTCCCAGGCGGTCTCCCATCCAAGTACTAACCAGGCCCGACCCTGCTTAGCTTCCGAGATCAGACGAGATCGGGCGCGTTCAGGGTAGTATGGCCGTAGACGGGGGCGGGGACGGCGGGCTGCCTCTTGAGGCCCACTTTCGCTGGCGCTTGCGCCTCACCGCCAGCCTGGCGGTCAGCCCGCCCCAGCAGGACCCCGTCGCCCGCCCAGGCAGGGGGAACGGATGTCTCGGGTACCGGGCGGTGGCGGAGGCGGAGGGTTTGGCCACCCCCTCCCAGCCGAGGGCGGGCGTGACCCAGCGAACCCTTCGGCGCTTGGCGCCCCGCCCAAGATCCGGCCCGTCGCTCACAGGGACGTGGCCCCGGAGGCTTCGGGGCCCGGGGCCCGCGGTGCCTTGGGCATCGCCCCTGCCCGCCCACGCGGCGCTAGGCGCCGCCCAGCCGCAGCCCGGGCCGGCCCTCCTGCCCGACAGCAGCTGGCCCGAAGCCACTGGGAGCCACCATCGTGTCGCCATGGCCCCTCAGCCCCGGCGAGGCCACCCTTGCCCGCACACCACCCGCCGAGCTCAGGAGCCCGCCCCTGGCGGCCGGCAGGCCCGGGGAAGCGGCCCCTGCCCTCGATCCCGCTCCCGCACCCGGCAGCGGCGGCGACACGGCGGGGGGCGGGGCTTTTGCCGGAGGGAGCTGTGGAGGGACACACCCACCGGCACACAGGTGGCGGCCCCGGGGCGGGGCGCCGGTGGGGGCGGCCAGGTGCAGGTCGACGGGCTCGCTGGCCGAAGGCACGGCAACCGGGCCCGCGGCGGAGCCTGGGTCCGGGCCAGGCACCCCGGGGGCGTCTGGGGTGCGGCTGCCTTCCAGGGCCGCCTTCTGGCCGCCTGGCGGGCCGGGCCGGCGGGGAGCGCCCCCTCCGGCGCGCGTGCCGTGGTGGGAGGGGCCTGAGGAGGCGGGGCCTGCAGCGGGGCCCCGGCGCGGGCGGAGCCGGCGGCCACCGCCCGCGGGCGAGTTAAAGGAGAAGGCGGAGCGGGAGGCAAAAAGCCTACAGCACCCGGTATTCCCAGGCGGTCTCCCATCCAAGTACTAACCAGGCCCGACCCTGCTTAGCTTCCGAGATCAGACGAGATCGGGCGCGTTCAGGGTAGTATGGCCGTAGACGGGGGCGGGGACGGCGGGCTGCCTCTTGAGGCCCACTTTCGCTGGCGCTTGCGCCTCACCGCCAGCCTGGCGGTCAGCCCGCCCCGGCAGGACCCCGTCGCCCGCCCAGGCAGGGGGAACGGAGGTCTCGGGTACCGGGCGGTGGCGGAGGCGGAGGGTTTGGCCACCCCCTCCCAGCCGAGGGCGGGCGTGACCCAGCGAACCCTTCGGCGCTTGGCGCCCCGCCAAGATCCCGCCCGTCGCTCACAGGGACGTGGCCCCGGAGGCTTCAGTGCCCGGGGCCCGCGGTCCCTTGGGCATCGCCCCTGCCCGCCCACGCGGCGCTAGGCGCCGCCCAGCCGCAACCCGGGCCGGCCCTCCTGCCCGACAGCAGCTTGCCCGAAGCCACTGGGAGCCACCATCGTGTCGCCACGGCCCCTCAGCCCCGGCGAGGCCACCCTTGCCCGCACACCACCTGCCGGGCTCAGGAGCCCGCCCCTGGCGGCCGGCAGGCCCGGGGAAGCAGCCCCTGCCCTCGATCCCGCTCCCGCACCCGGCCGCGGCGGCGACACGGCGGGGGGCGGGGCTTTTGCCGGAGGGAGCTGTGGAGGGACACACCCACCGGCACACAGGTGGCGGCCCCGGGGCGGGGCGCCGGTGGGGGCGGCCAGGTGCAGGTCGAGGGGCTCGCTGGCCGAAGGGACGGCAACCGGGCCCGCGGCGGAGCCTGGGTCCGGGCCAGGCACCCCGGGGGCGTCTGGGGTGCGGCTGCCTTCCAGGGCCGCCTTCTGGCCGCCTGGCGGGCCGGGCCGGCGGGGAGCGCCCCCTCCGGCGCGCGCGCCGTGGTGGGAGGGGCCTGAGGTGGCGGGGCCTGCAGCGGGGCCCCGGCGCCGGCGGAGCCGGCGGCCACCGCCCGCGGGCGAGTTAAAGGAGAAGGCGGAGCGGGAGGCAAAAAGCCTACAGCACCCGGTATTCCCAGGCGGTCTCCCATCCAAGTACTAACCAGGCCCGACCCTGCTTAGCTTCCGAGATCAGACGAGATCGGGCGCGTTCAGGGTGGTATGGCCGTAGACGGGGGCGGGGACGGCGGGCTGCCTCTTGAGGCCCACTTTCGCTGGCGCTTGCGCCTCACCGCCAGCCTGGCGGTCAGCCCGCCCCGGCAGGACCCCGTCGCCCGCCCAGGCAGGGGGAACGGAGGTCTCGGGTACCGGGCGGTGGCGGAGGCGGAGGGTTTGGCCACCCCCTCCCAGCCGAGGGCGGGCGTGACCCAGCGAACACTTCGGCGCTTGGCGCCCCGCCAAGATCCCGCCCGTCGCTCACAGGGACGTGGCCCCGGAGGCTTCAGGGCCCGGGGCCCGCGGTCCCTTGGGCATCGCCCCTGCCCGCTCACGCGGCGCTAGGCGCCGCCCGGCCGCAGCCCGGGCCGGCCCTCCTGCCCGACAGCAGCTGGCCCGAAGCCACTGGGAGCCACCATCGTGTCGCCACGGCCCCTCAGCCCCGGCGAGGCCACCCTTGCCCGCACACCACCCGCCGAGCTCAGGAGCCCGCCCCTGGGGCCGGCAGGCCCGGGGAAGCGGCCCCTGCTCTCGATCCCGCTCCCGCACCCGGCCGCGGCGGCGACACGGCGGGGGCGGGGCTTTTGCCGGAGGGAGCTGTGGAGGGACACACCCACCGGCACACAGGTGGCGGCCCCGGGGCGGGGCGCCGGTGGGGGCGGCCAGGTGCAGGTCGACGGGCTCGCTGGCCGAAGGCACGGCAACCGGGCCCGCGGCGGAGCCTGGGTCCGGGCCAGGCACCCCGGGGGCGTCTGGGGTGCGGCTGCCTTCCAGGGCCGCCTTCTGGCCGCCTGGCGGGCCGGGCCGGCGGGGAGCGCCCCCTCCGGCGCGCGCGCCGTGGTGGGAGGGGCCTGAGGAGGCGGGGCCTGCAGCGGGGCCCCGGCGCCGGCGGAGCCGGCGGCCACCGCCCGCGGGCGAGTTAAAGGAGAAGGCGGAGCGGGAGGCAAAAAGCCTACAGCACCCGGTATTCCCAGGCGGTCTCCCATCCAAGTACTAACCAGGCCCGACCCTGCTTAGCTTCCGAGATCAGACGAGATCGGGCGCGTTCAGGGTGGTATGGCCGTAGACGGGGGCGGGGACGGCGGGCTGCCTCTTGAGGCCCACTTTCGCTGGCGCTTGCGCCTCACCGCCAGCCTGGCGGTCAGCCCGCCCCGGCAGGACCCCGTCGCCCGCCCAGGCAGGGGGAACGGAGGTCTCGGGTACCGGGCGGTGGCGGAGGCGGAGGGTTTGGCCACCCCCTCCCAGCCGAGGGTGGGCGTGACCCAGCGAACACTTCGGCGCTTGGCGCCCCGCCAAGATCCCGCCCGTCGCTCACAGGGACGTGGCCCCGGAGGCTTCAGGGCCCGGGGCCCGCGGTCCCTTGGGCATCGCCCCTGCCCGCTCACGCGGCGCTAGGCGCCGCCCGGCCGCAGCCCGGGCCGGCCCTCCTGCCCGACAGCAGCTGGCCCGAAGCCACTGGGAGCCACCATCGTGTCGCCACGGCCCCTCAGCCCCGGCGAGGCCACCCTTGCCCGCACACCACCCGCCGAGCTCAGGAGCCCGCCCCTGGGGCCGGCAGGCCCGGGGAAGCGGCCCCTGCTCTCGATCCCGCTCCCGCACCCGGCCGCGGCGGCGACACGGCGGGGGCGGGGCTTTTGCCGGAGGGAGCTGTGGAGGGACACACCCACCGGCACACAGGTGGCGGCCCCGGGGCGGGGCGCCGGTGGGGGCGGCCAGGTGCAGGTCGACGGGCTCGCTGGCCGAAGGCACGGCAACCGGGCCCGCGGCGGAGCCTGGGTCCGGGCCAGGCACCCCGGGGGCGTCTGGGGTGCGGCTGCCTTCCAGGGCCGCCTTCTGGCCGCCTGGCGGGCCGGGCCGGCGGGGAGCGCCCCCTCCGGCGCGCGCGCCGTGGTGGGAGGGGCCTGAGGAGGCGGGGCCTGCAGCGGGGCCCCGGCGCCGGCGGAGCCGGCGGCCACCGCCCGCGGGCGAGTTAAAGGAGAAGGCGGAGCGGGAGGCAAAAAGCCTACAGCACCCGGTATTCCCAGGCGGTCTCCCATCCAAGTACTAACCAGGCCCGACCCTGCTTAGCTTCCGAGATCAGACGAGATCGGGCGCGTTCAGGGTGGTATGGCCGTAGACGGGGGCGGGGACGGCGGGCTGCCTCTTGAGGCCCACTTTCGCTGGCGCTTGCGCCTCACCGCCAGCCTGGCGGTCAGCCCGCCCCGGCAGGACCCCGTCGCCCGCCCAGGCAGGGGGAACGGAGGTCTCGGGTACCGGGCGGTGGCGGAGGCGGAGGGTTTGGCCACCCCCTCCCAGCCGAGGGCGGGCGTGACCCAGCGAACACTTCGGCGCTTGGCGCCCCGCCAAGATCCCGCCCGTCGCTCACAGGGACGTGGCCCCGGAGGCTTCAGGGCCCGGGGCCCGCGGTCCCTTGGGCATCGCCCCTGCCCGCTCACGCGGCGCTAGGCGCCGCCCGGCCGCAGCCCGGGCCGGCCCTCCTGCCCGACAGCAGCTGGCCCGAAGCCACTGGGAGCCACCATCGTGTCGCCACGGCCCCTCAGCCCCGGCGAGGCCACCCTTGCCCGCACACCACCCGCCGAGCTCAGGAGCCCGCCCCTGGGGCCGGCAGGCCCGGGGAAGCGGCCCCTGCTCTCGATCCCGCTCCCGCACCCGGCCGCGGCGGCGACACGGCGGGGGCGGGGCTTTTGCCGGAGGGAGCTGTGGAGGGACACACCCACCGGCACACAGGTGGCGGCCCCGGGGCGGGGCGCCGGTGGGGGCGGCCAGGTGCAGGTCGACGGGCTCGCTGGCCGAAGGCACGGCAACCGGGCCCGCGGCGGAGCCTGGGTCCGGGCCAGGCACCCCGGGGGCGTCTGGGGTGCGGCTGCCTTCCAGGGCCGCCTTCTGGCCGCCTGGCGGGCCGGGCCGGCGGGGAGCGCCCCCTCCGGCGCGCGCGCCGTGGTGGGAGGGGCCTGAGGAGGCGGGGCCTGCAGCGGGGCCCCGGCGCCGGCGGAGCCGGCGGCCACCGCCCGCGGGCGAGTTAAAGGAGAAGGCGGAGCGGGAGGCAAAAAGCCTACAGCACCCGGTATTCCCAGGCGGTCTCCCATCCAAGTACTAACCAGGCCCGACCCTGCTTAGCTTCCGAGATCAGACGAGATCGGGCGCGTTCAGGGTGGTATGGCCGTAGACGGGGGCGGGGACGGCGGGCTGCCTCTTGAGGCCCACTTTCGCTGGCGCTTGCGCCTCACCGCCAGCCTGGCGGTCAGCCCGCCCCGGCAGGACCCCGTCGCCCGCCCAGGCAGGGGGAACGGAGGTCTCGGGTACCGGGCGGTGGCGGAGGCGGAGGGTTTGGCCACCCCCTCCCAGCCGAGGGCGGGCGTGACCCAGCGAACACTTCGGCGCTTGGCGCCCCGCCAAGATCCCGCCCGTCGCTCACAGGGACGTGGCCCCGGAGGCTTCAGGGCCCGGGGCCCGCGGTCCCTTGGGCATCGCCCCTGCCCGCTCACGCGGCGCTAGGCGCCGCCCGGCCGCAGCCCGGGCCGGCCCTCCTGCCCGACAGCAGCTGGCCCGAAGCCACTGGGAGCCACCATCGTGTCGCCACGGCCCCTCAGCCCCGGCGAGGCCACCCTTGCCCGCACACCACCCGCCGAGCTCAGGAGCCCGCCCCTGGGGCCGGCAGGCCCGGGGAAGCGGCCCCTGCTCTCGATCCCGCTCCCGCACCCGGCCGCGGCGGCGACACGGCGGGGGCGGGGCTTTTGCCGGAGGGAGCTGTGGAGGGACACACCCACCGGCACACAGGTGGCGGCCCCGGGGCGGGGCGCCGGTGGGGGCGGCCAGGTGCAGGTCGACGGGCTCGCTGGCCGAAGGCACGGCAACCGGGCCCGCGGCGGAGCCTGGGTCCGGGCCAGGCACCCCGGGGGCGTCTGGGGTGCGGCTGCCTTCCAGGGCCGCCTTCTGGCCGCCTGGCGGGCCGGGCCGGCGGGGAGCGCCCCCTCCGGCGCGCGCGCCGTGGTGCGAGGGGCCTGAGGAGGCGGGGCCTGCAGCGGAGCCCCGGCGCGGGCGGAGCCGGCGGCCAGCGCCCGCGGGCGAGTTCAAGGAGAAGGCGGAGCGGGAGGCAAAAAGCCTACAGCACCCGGTATTCCCAGGAGGTCTCCCATCCAAGTACTAACCAGGCCCGACCCTGCTTAGCTTCCGAGATCAGACGAGATCGGGCGCGTTCAGGGTGGTATGGCCGTAGACGGGGGCGGGGACGGCGGGCTGCCTCCTGAGGCCCACTTTCGCTGTCGCTTGCGCCTCACCGCCAGCCTGGCGGTCAGCCCGCCCCGGCAGGAACCCGTCGCCCGCCCAGGCAGGGGGAACGGAGGTCTCGGGTACCGGGCGGTGGCGGAGGCGGAGGGTTTGGCCACCCCCTCCCAGCCGAGGGCGGGCGTGACCCAGCGAACCCTTCGGCGCTTGGCGCCCCGCCCAAGATCCGGCCCGTCGCTCACAGGGACGTGGCCCCGGAGGCTTCAGGGCCCGGGGCCCGCGGTCCCTTGGGCATCGCCCCTGTCCACCCACGCGGCGCTAGGCGCCGCCCGGCCGCAGCCCGGGCCGGCCCTCCTGCCCGACAGCAGCTGGCCCGAAGCCACTGGGAGCCACCATCGTGTCGCCACGGCCCCTCAGCCCCGGCGAGGCCACCCTTGCCCGCACACCACCCGCCGAGCTCAGGAGCCCGCCCCTGGCGGCTGGCAGGCCCGGGGAAGCGGCCCCTGCCCTCGATCCCGCTCCCGCACCCGGCCGCGGCGGCGACACGGCGGGGGGCGGGGCTTTTGCCGGAGGGAGCTGTGGAGGGACACACCCACCGGCACACAGGTGGCGGCCCCGGGGCGGGGCGCCGGTGGGGGCGGCCATGTGCAGGTCGAGGGGCTCGCTGGCCGAAGGGACGGCAACCGGGCCCGCGGCGGAGCCTGGGTCCGGGCCAGGCACCCCGGGGGCGTCTGGGGTGCGGCTGCCTTCCAGGGCCGCCTTCTGGCCGGGCCGGCGGGGATCGCCCCCTCCGGCGCGCGCGCCGTGGTGGGAGGGGCCTGAGGAGGCGGGGCCTGCAGCGGGGCCCCGGCGCGGGCGGAGCCGGCGGCCACCGCCCGCGGGCGAGTTAAAGGAGAAGGCGGAGCGGGAGGCAAAAAGCCTACAGCACCCGGTATTCCCAGGCGGTCTCCCATCCAAGTACTAACCAGGCCCGACCCTGCTTAGCTTCCGAGATCAGACGAGATCGGGCGCGTTCAGGGTGGTATGGCCGTAGACGGGGGCGGGGACGGCGGGCTGCCTCTTGAGGCCCACTTTCGCTGGCGCTTGCGCCTCACCGCCAGCCTGGCGGTCAGCCCGCCCCGGCAGGACCACGTCGCCCGCCCAGGCAGGGGGAACGGAGGTCTCGGGTACCGGGCGGTGGCGGAGGCGGAGGGTTTGGCCACCCCCTCCCAGCCGAGGGCGGGCGTGACCCAGCGAACCCTTCCGCGCTTGGCGCCCCGCCCAAGATCCGGCCCGTCGCTCACAGGGACGTGGCCCCGGAGGCTTCAGGGCCCGGGGCCCGCGGTCCCTTGGGCATCGACCCTGCCCGCCCACGCGGCGCTAGGCGCCGCCCAGCCGCAGCCCGGGCCGGCCCTCCTGCCCGACAGCAGCTGGCCCGAAGCCACTGGGAGCCACCATCGTGTCGCCACGGCCCCTCAGCCCCGGCGAGGCCACCCTTGCCCGCACACCACCCGCCGAGCTCAGGAGCCCGCCCCTGGCGGCCGGCAGGCCCGGGGAAGCGGCCCCTGCCCTCGATCCCGCTCCCGCACCCGGCCGCGGCGGCGACACGGCGGGGGGCGGGGCTTTTGCCGGAGGGAGCTGTGGAGGGACACACCCACCGGCACACAGGTGGCGGCCCCGGGGCGGGGCGCCGGTGGGGGCGGCCAGGTGCAGGTCGAGGGGCTCGCTGGCCGAAGGGACGGCAACCGGGCCCGCGGCGGAGCCTGGGTCCGGGCCAGGCACCCCGGGGGCGTCTGGGGTGCGGCTGCCTTCCAGGGCCGCCTTCTGGCCGCCTGGCGGGCCGGGCCGGCGGGGAGCGCCCCCTCCGGCGCGCGCGCCGTGGTGGGAGGGGCCTGAGGAGGCGGGGCCTGCAGCGGGGCCCCGGCGCGGGCGGAGCCGGCGGCCACCGCCCGCGGGCGAGTTAAAGGAGAAGGCGGAGCAGGAGGCAAAAAGCCTACAGCACCCGGTATTCCCAGGCGGTCTCCCATCCAAGTACTAACCAGGCCCGACCCTGCTTAGCTTCCGAGATCAGACGAGATCGGGCGCGTTCAGGGTGGTATGGCCGTAGACGGGGGCGGGGACGGCGGGCTGCCTCCTGAGGCCCACTTTCGCTGTCGCTTGCGCCTCACCGCCAGCCTGGCGGTCAGCCCGCCCCGGCAGGAACCCGTCGCCCGCCCAGGCAGGGGGAACGGAGGTCTCGGGTACCGGGCGGTGGCGGAGGCGGAGGGTTTGGCCACCCCCTCCCAGCCGAGGGCGGGCGTGACCCAGCGAACCCTTCGGCGCTTGGCGCCCCGCCCAAGATCCGGCCAGTCGCTCACAGGGACGTGGCCGCGGAGGCTTCAGGGCCCGGGGCCCGCGGTCCCTTGGGCATCGCCCCTGCCCGCCGACGCGGCGCTAGGAGCCGCCCAGCCGCAGCCCGGGCCGGCCCTCCTGCCCGACAGCAGCTGGCCCGAAGCCACTGGGAGCCACCATCGTGTCGCCACGGCCCCTCAGCCCCGGCGAGGCCACCCTTGCCCGCACACCACACGCCGGGCTCAGTAGCCCGCCCCTGGCGGCCGGCAGGCCAGGGGAAGCGGCCCCTGCCCTCGATCCCGCTCCCGCACCCGGCCGCGGCGGTGACACGGCGGGGGGCGGGGCTTTTGCCGGAGGGAGCTGTGGAGGGACACACCCACCGGCACACAGGTGGCGGCCCCGGGGCGGGGCGCCGGTGGGGGCGGCCAGGTGCAGGTCGAGGGGCTCGCTGGCCAAAGGGACGGCAACCGGGCCCGCGGCGGAGCCTGGGTCCGGGCCAGGCACCCCGGGGCGTCTGGGGTGCGGCTGCCTTCCAGGGCCGCCTTCTGGCCGGGCCGGCGGGGAGCGCCCCCTCCGGCGCGCGCGCCGTGGTGGGAGGGGCCTGAGGAGGCGGGGCCTGCAGCGGGGCCCCGGCGCGGGCGGAGCCGGCGGCCACCGCCCGCGGGCGAGTTAAAGGAGAAGGCGG